>NC_137947.1:21160578-21665578 GCF_963969265.1 Rhamphochromis sp. 'chilingali' | reverse complement strand
GGTTCATACTCATTTGCTAGAAGTCAGTTGCTGTAGCTATTATAACCATCACTGTTTAGTGGTTTGTAATGACTTCATTTTAATGATACGATGACTGCTGGTGCAGTATCAGAACAGAATAAGAACAAGTCTGGAATGACTTTGCAGATTTTATTTTATAGTTGTCATGATTTGCATTTGCATTATATGAAGCCCATTTGTGCATACAGATAAAATATTGTGTTTATAGTAGATCTGGAACTGGCATATTCTATTGTAAAAAGTGCATTATGTATAATTTTCTAGGCTGTGAGGGCAGAGTAGGGCAGGGATTAAAGCATGGATGGGTACATAAGTGTGTCGAGCATGGCTGTGTTTGGATTGTAATTAGCTGGCAATATCAAGTTCTAGTTAAATATTGCTGAGAGATGCAAAGAGATAGGAAGCTGTAATTTTTCAGCAGTAGGTGAACATGGCTGTGCATATTGTGTTTGTGCAACCTACATATGCATTTGCATAGTTTACTTCACAAACAGATAATATTTAAACACAGTTATTGAGATATTTCGAATACTTCAGTTTACTTTTCAAATATTAGATAAGATGACTTCCAGATTTCACTAGGGTGAAGGAACATTTGTTACAAGCATTGAAACCTAGAAAGAAAATATGTGCATTGTCCAAATTAGCAAATTATTGATATTACATGTGATAGATCACTCCCGTGTTAATGTTTTTCTCTTTATCTTATGCTACACTAATTATCTGGTATATTCTCTGTTTTGGTTCATAAAATTTTTTTTGGCCTGAGAAGTCATTAGAAATGATGTCCATTAGAACGTACAGTAGATTAATGCACTATGAATGAGTTCCTGTGTTCTTTCTGCCAGTGCAGTACTCAGGAGCCCATTAAGTTTTCCGGTGCCTGCCAGCAGATTCTTGAAGCATTTGTTTTGACCTAGCAAATTAAAATGTCTGCTCTTATCAATGCCCTCAGGGCTAGAGGCAAGGTAGAGAGAGAGAGGAGAGAGAGATGTCGTTGTCTGTCCTTGTCAGGTCGCTGGTCTGTCTTCCATCACTTGAGTTACCATAAACCTGCTGTCAGGAAAAAGAAAAAAGAAAGCATGTTAGTACTTGTGTGGATGCGAGAGAAGACGGAGTGGTATGACTTATAATAATGCTTATATACAAACAAAAGTTTAGATTTTCTATCGCTGCCATCAAATTCTAATTTAAGAAATGAAAATTATGAAAGGTCAAATTTTAGCAAGACGTGCTATTTTTGTTCTCCTTCTCTATGTCTTGGCATGGCTACATGAGTAAGGCAGTGTCAAAAGAATCAGACTTAAGGACTTTCCCATCTTTTCCCCTGGCATGAGATTTTGCTTTTGGTAAGGCAAGAGCAGAATCTGAAGAGGAGAATCTGAAGAGGTTACTGCTGTGTATTATTTTTAGCTTATCTGTGTTCTAGCTAACAATTTGTTATTTTTAGATCTATTCCAAGGTTTTGCCCAATTGCATGCACTTTAACTGCAAAATGTCTTGCCACTGCACATGTTACATCTCCCAACATTTTCCATGTGTTTGTTTGTGTGCTGTTTTGCTGATGTATGTTTGGAGCAGCAGCATGACTCCTAATGAGGATCTATGGCCCTGGGTGAAGCACACCATCCGGCTACCCTGCTGCAGAAATGCATGCTTTTTCACTCACAGTTTTCTCTCTCTCTCCTTTTTTATCATTGTCTGTTATTCTTTCGGCCACTCCTTTACTAAATCTGTCGTATTTTCCACTTTTCTGTCTATTCCTTCATTCTCACTCTTCCTTAGTTGTCAGCATGCTTATTTAGTAGTCTGGACATGTGAGTTCGGTCAGTCAATCACATGCATTCTATATTAATGTCCAGATACTTATGGGTATGACCACTGCTTTATCTTTCTCATTCAGCTTATTCTGGCTCTTTTTTCTAAGCATCCATTTCATCTTTCTTTTTACCTGCAAGCCATGTGCTGTGCAAGAAGATCTCCCTTGCTGCCACAGTCTTATTTCCACTATCCATCATCTCATTTCTTTATCTTTGAGGTCTTTTGGCCCAAACATGTCTGCTTGGTCATCAGCATCACCCTCTAACTGTCTTCCTGGCATGTATTATTGCTCTCCGTCTCAGGCTTGCTCTCTAACTCTTGTTCTTTCTTTATGCGTCTCCTAGGATCGATTTGGCAAAATGCAGGCTCTGCTGTTACCCTACGGGGACGGCCATTTGACAGATCCAGTTCCTAGCATCATGAGCCAGCAAACACAGTAGGAAAGGGATGAAGATAGATAGTCACTGACAGCTAACAAATAGGCCCACAGGACTCAACAGGATAAGATAGCCATGTTCTACATGCATTAAACGTCTGATCTCTTCACTGATAGTGAATGAACAGAAGTAGCAGTGAATGAAACAGACACAAGCCTGATAAGAGCAGTCAGTGTGTAGGAATAAATACCAGAGGATAGATAAAAGATGTGCATGGGGTTTTTTTGACAGAGCAAAATGTGTGTGTGTATATATGCCCGGAGCAATCAAGGTTGGTAAAAGGTAGACAAAATATGACTTGAGAAAATGTAAAAATAAAACCTGAGGCAACTTATGAGAGGGAGTTTGGATTCCTTGTAAATGTAATTCTCCAATGGCCACCATGTTGTGGAACAGAAAAGGTAATACATGACTCAATAAAAATCGTTTTTGTCTATGCTATATATATATGTATTAGAGTTATTGTGGCTGATGTTAGATTTCTTTTTAACCAAAAATTGTCAAATCTCATTTGTTTAAGTAAAAAAACAAACAAAGCAAAAAATCTGAGCTCACGCTCACTGGTAGAAAAGAAAATGTGCACTAGTTCAGGTATCAGTAAGTACTACATAAAGATGGAAAATCACTGAAGCTACTATAATAATAAAAGTGAGTAACATAAAATACTGTAAAAGTAATATTATTTGATAATATTAGAATCAATTAAACATGTTTTTGCCAGTAAACGTGTCACACAGCATTCTAGGATCTTCTTTCTAAGATCATACCTCCAACCTAGCTTCTTTTAAACACATGGCAGTGGGGAGTGAGAATTTAAAAAATCTTTCCTTTCCTCAAAGAGAGCTTTAATTTTCACTTATCAGTCATGGTTGAGAGGTGTACCAACAGGTGCTCAGCATGAACGCTTTTGGATAGATGTAGGTAGTTTTAGTGAGAGTGCAGGCACGGTCTAGTGAATCATTTTTCATCCATTATTGCTGACGATAGAGCCCAGATTTTGCTCAGTGTGTCATCAGCAACTTGCAAATCCACTATGCCACCTACACTACCACACGAGGACCTAATGCGTTGTTTTATCTACTCTCAAATGGAGTAAAGGGCAAATTCAAAGCTAAAACATATCATTACTACAGCAATGTTATGTTGGTGATATTGTGCAGGAAAATTTGAAACTGTGTCCTTAGGATTTCACTTCAGTCTGGTGAGACTGTAAAGTATACCACAGGGGGGCTGAGGCTGCTCTGCTGAAATGACGACATTTTCTTTCTGCATCAAGGGGTAAGGAGGAGAGGCGGGATCCTTGTCAGGGTCCACGCAGTACCTGCAGGAGTGTGGGATTGCCCAATTAGAAACACAAAGCCTGTATAATGACTACAAGCAGCTTGTAAATCTTATAGTACTAACAGACAAGTGGGCGAATGAGGGAGAGCAGCAGGGCATCCGCTTATTAGCTTTTTGTTAGGAACTAAAGAATGAGGCTCTTTGTGGGCATGGTCCAGTTGATCTTTATACCTTGTTAATGTCTGAATCCTTCAGTGAAACCAATAGCCAGATGAAAGAAGGTCTACATTTTTTCCCTGCCTTTGAAAGCATAAATGCTTGAAAGCATAACTTTTTTTTGTGAGGATCAGTGAACTTGGATCTGTCCAGCACTTTACTGCTAATTTATGAGTTTTGGAAAGTCTAGTAGGTGGATTTGTTTATCTATGGACAGAACCAACCAAGCTATCTGTTTATACACAGCACCCAGTCTGAATGCCAAGCTGGCTGTTGTTGGTTAAGTGCGATATTAGTCATCCCATTAACAACAAATATGTCTGTTTCTGAAAATGTTGAATTCTTAGTCATATAGTCTAATTACAGTATATAATTTCCTTTATCAGATTAAATGTAGGATGGGTTTTAAAATCTCAGTATAGAACTTGCCTCTCTCACAACAGGCTGCTTGGTTCACATTGCTCCCCCTCTGCTCTCACTTTGAATTCAGGACTAAACAACTACAAAGCCAGTGGGAAATCAAGTGTTCACTTGCAAGTTCCACTTATTTACAATACAGAGAGGAAAATGGGAGAGAGGTGGCAACAGCAAGGAGCAAAAGCGACTTGAAGATGAGGCCAAGACCTGGATGGTGCAGTCATAGAGAGCATAAGTAAGCACTCTACAGGGCACATCTAAGGGTAAAAAAACTGGGTAAAACAGAGGGGATAAAAAAAAAAAGAAATGCAGTTGCAAAGCAGAGAAAACACTGCTTAGTTAAACTTACCCCACAGGTATTGTGAAAGTTTTTAGCCATTAAGGTAAAATTTGGGAAACAAAGGAGACAGTTCCTCCAGCTGCTTCACAGCTTGTCATTACTTCTGTCCATGTAGATTTAGAAGAGTCTCTCTGGTACTCTCTGCATACATTCAATTACATCCAGACAGACGGATAATCATGACGCCAACTGGAGACCTTGATTAATTCTCAGTTAGACCTTGAAGAAAGTAGTAATACCATTGTGCTGGAAAGTGATACAGTATCTGTGTGAAACAATATATGTACCAGTGGATAGTATTTAACTGAAACGTTTTACTTGTTACTTTTCTAGGGCATTTATTTTTGCTGAGCTATAGAGTAATGATTTGTCTGCTGCACCGCACTGTGGGTAGAAACTGTTGATGTGAAGTGTGCTGTAAATATACTTGGCTATATAGAGATCACACTGTAATAAATGAGGAAAAGATTCACACCAGGGAGAAAGACAAGTAAGTACCGAAGCAGGCATAAAATGAATGGGGTTTAGAAACATTGCAGATAAAAACCTTTGAAGATCTGAGACACTGAGACAAAACAACAGGAGTTCTCAAGCAGATGGCAGATCAGGTCCGCTGGGTCAGTCAGATCAGTGATCATTGGAGCACACTACAGAACTGTATGAATCAGCAATAAGCCACCTGTGTCACCAAAACAAGAACAAACTTGTGCAATAAATAAAGCAGAAAGTAGGTAATTACAGACATATCTGGTTCATAAATTGCTTGTTGCATAACCTGTTTAAAATAGAAATCAGTTATCTTTAGTTTCCACATACATCATATTATATTTGTCCAACATGCCCAAACGTCTGGTTTTCTTAGGCTTATTATCAAATACTATTTGTTATATAGCTAACAATCTACTGCCTTCTAAAACAATTTTATAATGTGTTCTGTCTTGATGGACAGCATACTCTATATATGTCTCCATATTTTTGTATGTAGCAGCAAGCACTGGATTGAAAGTTTTGTGGTTTCTTTTTATAGTCTGAGTAGTAATAACCAATCATGTTCAAGTAGAATTTCACTGTTCCCAGGGAATAGTCCTTGTGAGAAGCAGAAAATTACATGTTAGCCAAGAGGCAATTTAAAAAACCCCACTACCTGGCAAGACTCAGACTTTTTAAGAACGTTTTGTTAACCCATCTGCATTTATAACTACACTGTAAACGCTAATCACTGAAGAGAACCAGCAGTTATCCGTTATCTAGTGGCTATACTTGAAGCCCCAAAATATTGACTGTTGCACCAAGAGGCTGAGTCATCAGCCAATAACCAGTGGGTTCCCTGATTGAATGGATAGCATAATGCGGACTGGGCCATATGGCTGCCTGCCCGGGTGTTTTTACTACCACTGGGGGTGGGGTGGTGTTGGGGGTTGACAGACTGTGAGATAATTTATAATCTGGTGACCCTAACTCGATAAAAACAAAGTCAAAGAGGCAAAGTTTGATCAAAGATTAATGTGCATCCACACTCTATTTCCACCTTTCTAATGCCTCCATCACATCAAGTTCCTGACTTAAAACTGGTGAGTCAGTCGAATGAGACGACAGCCTCCAGAAATGCCACAGGTGATTATTCTGTTAGTAAATGTAGCACCCTCTGGCAAAAAAAATAAAACACCTTAGGGATCTTTAATAGATCTTATTACCATTTGAGGTAGTGGCTGGAAGGTTTATGAAAGAATGACTGGTTTGTGATTTTAATCAAATCAGAACCCCTGTGGCTGTGGAGACGAGAGAAGAGCCTTGCCGGACAGGGTATTAGCTCACCCTGTACTGACACTTCAAATTGATGTTATCAACATGGTAATAGACCTACTTTTGCCAGCTCCCTTCATGCATTATGGGGAATGACAGCTTACTTAAGGACTACATAAACCAAATCATATTTCCTCCAGATTCTCTGTCTGCTCACATTTACCTCAGTATCTGCAAGCAGATGGCCTGGCCTGTGTGTCTCCTGTGCCACCCGTTGAATTGGCACTTGAATCATATATATGGCATTGTGTCCTTTTCAGTAGTACCTGGATAATCTCAGATTAGACTGAACTTTATTGATACCCTTGGTGATTATTCTGTTTTAATAGCAAGATAACAAGAAACGTGAGTAAAACCAAAAAGAAAAAAGAAATAACAGGGTTGCCAGCAGGATATGTTAGGGTGTAGTGGATGGAGGTTGGAGGAAATAAAGGTAAAATGCACGGAGACATTACATGGTTATGATACTAAAATTGATTATAAGGCATTATGTCCCTATGAGAATTAGTTGTGAAATCTACAATTAAATTTTATTTATACTCTTGGAGATTATTAGGTTGTAGAAACAAGATAACAAGAATAGAGACAAAAGAAGGAATAAAAAACATGTTTGTAAAATAAATAGAGCAGGAAGCATGTGACTGCATAATTGGTCCAACTGAATGTAAAAATGCATGCATAACCTCTTATAACAGAATGTAATTATGCAGTGATGATGTAGAAATCAGAGTTTTCATCATTCAAAAAGAAACTTGCATTCTTCCAGTATTCCTAAAGTCTGGTTTTGGAAGGTTTACTAAGTTGCTAAGTAAAATTTAAGTATGATTAAATATTTTTACAAAGCAAAAGGTAGATAATAAGAATAATAGCAAAAAAGGAGGTGGACCTAGTGATAAAAAATAATATTAAAAATAAAAATAATATACTCTAATTAACTCATTCACTGCCATTGACGTCTATAGACGTCAATTACGTTTTTCAATGGGAGGGGCTAGAATACAACCTCGGGCAGCTTGTCAGTGAACATCAGACTGCTTGAAATGTATTTTTCACAAAAAGCTCGTTTTCTCCCTTTTTTTGGTCAAAACAGGCATTTTTGGTGGAACCCACCTCTCTTCTACAGCTGATTACTAAAGAATGGAAAATGGTAGAAACAAGCTTTTTTTTTTTGCTGGAAGAAGAGAGTCTGTTCTTCATTTTGGTAGGTTCAGCGTTTATATGATCATAACACACAGTTTTCTGTGGCTCTTCAAAAATGAGTAAAAATGCTCAAAAACCCTGGCAGTGAATGAGTTAATAGATCAATCTTAAAGGTTGCCTACTGTATAAGTTACATGACTAGCTCCGTCTTTCCTGCTCTTCCCACACATGAAGGATTATAGAATAGAGGTGCCATGTTATATGATGTTCTCAGTTAAACTAAATTATAAAAATCTGTGTTTTGCATTGTGTGACACTATAAATGTTAGACTACGTACAGATTATGACGTCTGCATTGTGAAAACTTTTGCTGCAAATGCTACTCTACACACAATGCAGATAAGTTACAAATTTAAGGAAAGACAATTAACAAGTGGAGAAACATCACAGAGATGTTTTATACATACTCACTGTATGTATAAATGATATTAAAATTGCTATGCCATTACCTCTGAAATCATCAGATATTACTTTATACCTACATGCACTATTAGGGGACAGGCCTTTCAGTAGCAACTTTACTGGCACATAATGTGCTACTCTCCATTAGGTATAAGTGGGGCACAGAAAATATTATGTGTTGGTGGCATCTGCTTGTGTACTCATATACTGCAGTGCTGTAACATAAAACAATCTCACACGTGCTTTGAAATATTAACAGGACTATTTTGGGGTCTGTAGTAGTTTCAGTTCTTTAACAATGCCAACAACACCAACACATCTCAAAATTCACTTGCAGTCTATGAATATGTATTTAAAAAAAACTGCTAACAAGCTGAATTTGTGTTTTGTTGCTTGTACACTTTTCTCACAACAGTCCATCTTCTCAACAAAGCTAATATACTGTCCTGCACCACTCCCCAAAAACTAGCTACAAATGTACAAGTATGGCTAACATGTTGAATGAACCTGTTACCAAGGAAACAGTTGCCGGGGAGCACCCACAGGTTATAGACTAACAGCATGCACACCGTTGCAAAGTTGAAAAAGATGAATAGAGCAGGAGCAGCCAAGATGGCGACCAAGGTAGATGCTCTTCTCCGCGGCTAAGCAGGATTTTGCAGTTTTACTTCCCTTTCAGCCATCGTTTTTTCTCTGAATCTCAAATGAGTTATTCTACCGACTGTTTATTCAAGGCAAGGCAAGGCAAGGCAAGTTTATTTGTATAGCACAATTCAACAACAAGGTGATTCAAAGTGCTTTACAGAGACATTAGAAACAAGAACAAATAAAAAGCATGATTTAAAATTGAATAAAACAAGCAAATAAACTAACTAACTAATTAACAAACAAACAAACAAACAACAGTATATAAAATCAAAACAGATAAAATCAGAACAGTAGATAAAATCAGTAGTTAAATGTAAGTTTTGAAATTTAAGCTTAAAGTGTGGATTTGGTGCTTTATTCAAATGCAGCTGAGAACAGGTGAGTCTTCAACCTGGATTTAAATAAACTGAGTGTTTCAGCTGATCTGAGGCTTTCTGGGAGTTTGTTCCAGATATAAGGAGCATAAAAGCTGAATGCAGCTTCTCCGTGTCTGGTTCTGACTCTGGGAACTGATAAAAGACCGGATCCAGATGACCTGAGGGATCTGGATGGTTCATACTGGGTCAGTACACGTATGCGACATTTCTAAGTAACGGCTTCCTGAACCATACTTCAAAGGACTTTTTCGCGACCCTAGCTTCTTTGCAGAGCGATAGCTCAGCTAACAGCAGGAAAGCTCTGATACTTCAGCGATGCTTTCAGCAACTCAGGGAAGCAAAAGGAAGGAAAAAGAAACTTCCATGAAGTTTAAAAGTTTAACCAAAGGAGCAACCAAGGAAATGGAGAGAAACACAGGTGTTGTTGGCTCAAAAACCAGCCCCAAGAATGCCGTGACCGCCGAACATGACTACAACCGCAGCAAAAGTCCTGAACTGATAACACTGCCGGATTCGGATCCCGATACTCCAGCCAGACCAGATGGTAAAAAACACAAAGGTGATATAACTCTTGCTGATGTGCAAAACAACATTGCTACTTTAATTAATGAGCGCTCAGATAATCTGGAGGCTATGATCAGCAAGAATACTGTTAACATCGAGGCCATGAAGAAGTCTATTGACTTCATGTTCTTGGAAGTAGAATCTTTGAAGAATGTCACCAAAACCGTTAAAGCTACTTGTGAAAAAAACAGCAGCAGAATATCTCAAGTAGAACTGAAGGTCAACGAAGTTGAAAGATACCATCGGAGATGGAATCTCAGGCTCTCAGGTGTCCCTGAGCAAAAGCAAGAAGACATCACCAGAAAAGTACTTGACATCTGCTCCACTGTTGCCGGGGAAACAAGTGCAGGATTCAAAAACAGTATTGATGTAGTTCATCGCCTGGGCCGCTACAGCGAAACTCAGAAGAAACCAAGGCTGGTTATCATTCGATTTGTGACAAGATCAGCTCGTGACTTGATCTGGAGAAAAGCTAAAAACTGCTCCTTTCTGAAAGAAAACTACATGAGGTTCTCTGAAGATCTGTCCTCTGCTGACAGGGCAATTCGAGAGAAGCTTTGGCCTCTTATTGATGCTGCAAGGAAAGAAGGAAAAAGAGCACACTTTGCTGGGGTCCGTGTGATCATTGAGGGGAAAGAGGTGCACCCAACGCTCACTTCGCCTGAGGATCAAGCTGCACCTGCGTTGATGGAGGTTTCATGCCCCCCTTGAGGTATAAAGTTACAGATGTCAAAGGGGTTGTTTACAATTTTGAGGTTCAGGATAAAAGTTAATACCAGTTCCATGTTAACTATGGGAAGTAAACTGTTCATTATTTTGTGGTAAAGCCGCACTGTCTATATCACTTTGTTCTCTCAATGTCAGGGGTTTAAGAGACACTGTTAAGCGAAAAGCTTTGTTTTTGTTTGCAAATCAACAGAATACTGACTTTGTTTTTTTTCAAGAATCACATTCTGTTATTAAGGATACTGCTTTTTGGAAAACTCAGTGGGGCAAGGACCTATGGTTCTCACATGGATCGGAAAGATCGGCAGGAGTTACTACTCTGAAGAACAAATTTAATGGGAACGTTATGCACTCTGAAATGGACTCAGAAGGACACTATGTGTTAATGATTGTCAACATTGATGGTACACTTCTTCTTCTTGCCAACGTGTATGGTTTTAATTCCAAGTCTGATAATGACTTCTTACTGGATGCCCTTGAAACACGCTTTTTGTTCTGGTTATCCAAATACCCGAATCTCCTGTTATTAGTTGGAGGTGATTTTAACATTGCTCCAGATCCTTCACTAGACAGATGGCCACCTAGCTCAAATAACTCTCTGTCCTGTTGTTTAAATGTATTCATGCAAAAGTTTCATTTAATAGACATTTGGAGATTTAAAAACCCTAAAGCCAAACTATTTACATGGAGTAACAAATCCAACTCTTCTAAATCCCGTATTGACTTCTGGTTAATTTCTGATTGCTTAAATAGGGATAATGTTATAGCCAATATAATGCCAACTCCACTCACGGATCACAAAGCGGTATCACTTCAGGTCCTTTTCAATACTAATGCCGCCCAAACTTGTAGGAGCTGCTACTGGAAACTTAATAACTCCCTTCTAAAACATGAAAAAGTGCTTGAAGATATTTTGTCATTAATCAAACGTTTCTGGGATAAAGCCTTAACTAGTCATCTCTACTGTCAAAATTGGGAACTCTTTAAATTTGAAGCCGCTAAATATTTAAGAGAGTATGGCTCATCTGCAGCAAAACAGAGGAAAAATGAAGAAATTAATGTAATTACTAGGATATCTGCTCTCACTCAGATCCCACCAGAGAACCTATCTGAAGAAGACAAAACTGACTTAGCTTTGCAACAGAGTAAGTTAAATGATATCTATAAACTGAAAGCAGAGGGAGCCTTTGTGAGATCAAGGAGGAAATGGTTAGAAGGTGAACAACACTCATCCTATTTTTTTAAATTAGAGAGATCTCGTTCTAAACTTGGTTCTGTTCGGAGACTTAATATTGACGGTATTATAATTGATGATCCCCGAAAAGTCTCCACCTATTGCTCCAATTTTTACAGAAATTTATACAAGTCAGAGTTTGATGAGAGTGCTGCTCTGAACTTTATGGAACAAATCCCTGATTTGCGAACAGTTAAAGAAGATCAGATGAGTTTCTGTGATAGGCCGATATCTATTAGTGAAGTGCTACCTGCTATTCGACGTCTTAAACTTAATAAATCCCCAGGACCCGATGGCTTAACCTCTGAATTTTACATTACTTTTGCAGATCAACTGGCTCCATTTCTTCTTAATGTATACATTGAAAGTCTTACAAATCAGTCTCTTCCCCCCACTTTATCACAAGGTCTGTTAACCCTAATCCCAAAGCCAAAGAAAGATCCCACTTATATTGACAATTGGAGGCCAATTTGCCTCCTTAATAATGATTATAAGATCCTAGCTCAGATCTTTGCCAAAAGACTGAAAGCTGTTTTGAATGATATTCTTGATGAAACTCAGTCTGGCTTTATGGTTAACAGACACATATCCAACAACATCAGACTTATTTTTGACCTAATTGATTATGCAGATCTGTGTAGGGATGATAGCTTTATCTTATTTGTAGATTTCTGCAAAGCGTTTGACACGATTGAACATGGTTTTATTTTTCAGGCTTTGGACAAATTTGGCTTTGGCCCTTATTTTCAGAATGCAATTAAAACAATGTACAAAAATATGAACTGCTCCATCAAACTAGAAGCAGGTACTTCATTCATTAGTCAACTTGCTGATGATACCACTCTCTTTTTAAAAAATGATTCACAGGTGCAGATGGCTATTAACACAATTAATGCCTTTTCTTTAGCTTCAGGACTCCACCTAAACATTGGCAAATGTGAACTGCTTGCCGTTAGAAATTGTACCAGTCTATCTATTGCTGGCATCCCAGTTAAAGAGTCTGTCACTTACCTTGGTATAGTCATTAATAAAGATCAATCCACCAGGTGCTCCCTTAATTTCACTCCAATTTTGGACAAAACACAAAAAAAGCTTAATGCTTGGTTGCAGCGGGATTTATCCATTAAAGGGAGAGTTTTACTCACGAAAGCAGAGGGTTTATCTCGTCTAACTTATGCTGCTTTGTCTCTTGATGTAAATAAAGAAACCCTGGCAAATATTGACAGACATCTTTATAATTTCATATGGAAGAATAGAATTCATTGTATTAAAAGATCAGTTTTATCCAAGTCATACCAACATGGTGGAGTAAACTTTCTTGACTTCTCCTCATTAAACAATGTGTTTAAAATAAACTGGATTAAACAATTTTTCAGGAACCCAACCTCAATTTGGAACTTTACTCCCAATTATATTTTCTCAAAAATTGGTGGTCTTAACTTTCTTTTGCTTTGTAATTACAATATTGATAAAATCCCTTTAAAACTATCCAACTTTCATAAACAGATGCTTCTTTCCTGGTCATTGATTTATAAACACAACTTTTCTCCACATAGATACTATATTTGGAACAATAGAGACATTTTATACAAACATAAATCAGTGTTTTTAAGTAATTGGTTTGATAATGGGATTCATCGTGTTGCACAACTTATAAATCCAGCTGGAGGTTTACTCTCTTACTCAGAATTTCTGAATACATATGGTCTTCCTGTTCCACCAAAGGAATATGCCGTAGTGTTTGATGCTATCCCTGCTGGGGTCTTAATGTTGTTTAGAAATCCTGTTGTTAGTGATTTGACCCCTTTACCACTGGATCCTGCTGCTACTTATGTCGGTCAGGTGTGTTTCCCCTCTGTAAGGAGGAAAAACAACCGTGAAATACGAACTCTGTTTCAAAAAGACAGAACTTGTGTCCCAACGGCTGTCGCCTACTGGAATAACTTATACCAGGCCCTGGAATGGGAGAAGATTTGGACCTTACCGGCGAAATTTCTATTAAATAACAAAGTAAAGGAAATATCTTTTAAAGTTATTCATCGTTTTTACCCAACTAGGTCTTTTCTTGTACGTTATAAAAAGGACATTGATGTTAACTGTACATTTTGTAATTGTGTGAAGGAAGATATTTCTCATTTATTTTGATCATGCATATATAGGAATCTTTTCTGGCAAGAATTTTGTGTTTTTGTTGTTTCCTTTATCTTTTCTGAGTTCTCTCTTTGTTACGAGAATATATTGTTTGGTTTCTTTAAGTACCCCATGCACAGGGCGAACGAATTTTATTTGGTTAACTTATTGATATTATTGGCTAAATTTCATATACATAAGTCTAAATTTTCTAACGCAAAACCATCCTTTCGGTGCTTTTTAAATGAAACCAAACACTATGTTAAAACCATACAACATTCTCAAAATCAAAAAGCTGTCAAAACCGTAAACCTATGTTCCCTGTTCAATATTATGTGATTCTATAATAGACTGTGTCTATTTTGCTTTTTTATACGAATCCCCTGACATTGTGTTTCATATTTTGTATTTGTATATCTGTATTTTGTGCTTTGTCAATGAAAAAAAAAAAAAAAAAAGATGAATAGAGCATCCATGTTTTGGAAGCCATTTTTATCCGTAGTGCTAAAACGTAGCATGTCTGTCTGTCACTACCCGATCCGTACCGGAAACCCGATCGGTACCCCGCATGCGCAAATCTTACGTCACTTCCTCTCTTTGCCAACATTGCGACATTCAATGTATTTGAATGATACGGTTAGCGCCCAGTTAGCTCCAAGCATTTCTCAACAGCTCTGCCTCCTTTTCGACTGCCCGGGACATTTAAACAATGGATAATCCGTATACAAAGAAATGCATGCTTTTCTCCTCAACAGAGAGCGTCCCCCGATTGAGCAACAGCGCCGTAAAATAAGAAGAATGGCGCCTAATTATAGAGTTAATAATGCAGACTTTGTAATATCTCAAATGAGACAGGGATTCTACAGGAGTAAAGATGTTTGGAAGTGAAACGAGTAGTCAGATATTCAGTGTCTGTCTTCATTTCACAAACAGATGCCGTGATGAAATATTGTTTCAGATACGTAAACCACTTTAACTTAGCTAGAAGTTGTTACCTTTACATTGAGCCTGAGCGACTGTTTGCTTAATTTTAGTTTTTATTATCTCATATCCTAAATTGCAAACCTCTAAGTCATTTTTTGCATCAGGATCTAATTTCCTAATAGACTGTATTTCTTTTTTCTTCTGTTGTTCTGCACTCAAGTTTTTATTAATTTCCCCTTTTGGGAAATGAGTAGTGAGCAGAGGAAACAAAATATGGAAGAGGTCCCTCATGCATGAAATGAAAGAAAGCGCTTTGCCCTCCTGTAGGAGCTGACATTGACGTATTCTCCAACAGCTCACTCCTGTGACATTGTCACTACCCGATCCGTACCGGAAACCCGATCGGTACCCCGCATGCGCAAATCTTACGTCACTTCCTCTCTTTGCCAACATTGCGACATTCAATATATTTGACTGATACGGTTAGCGCCCAGTTAGCTCCTAGCATTTCTCAACAGCTCTGCCTCCTTTTCGACTGCCCGGGACATTTAAACAATGGATAATCCGTATACAAAGAAATTCATGCTTTTCTCCTCAACAGAGAGCGTCCCCCGATTGAGCAACAGCGCCGTAAAATAAGAAGAATGGCGCCTAATTATAGAGTTAATAATGCAGACTTTGTAATATCTCACGTGTAGATTCATCAGCCAGATGAAGTGTTTACTGACAATTGACAGTGATAGCGCACATCATCATCACTATTCCAACAATCCTCTCCTCACAGACAAGCATAAACACACTCGACTATCGCTAAATCAGATTTAACACACGTTTGTAATGACGATAATTCAGTTTATAATAGGGTTTATTCGCTCGGTCAGCAGGTGGCGGTATCCTCGTACACTGGGGAGTAAACTGCCATTAAACGAACAGAAGAAGAAAAAAAAACATCTGCACATGCGCGGTACGGATCGGGTAGACCCGATTTGTACGGTCAGACTTTACACATGCGCAGTAAGGATCGGAGAGTCCTGATCCGTAACTATCTTTTTATTTTTCGTTTTTGTCCACATTGTACTGAAATGCTTCATTATTGCAAACATTTTAAGATATACTTGTTATTCTTAACATCTTAACAGATACTCTGACCCATAAC
Organism: Rhamphochromis sp. 'chilingali'; assembly: GCF_963969265.1. NCBI lineage: Eukaryota > Metazoa > Chordata > Actinopteri > Cichliformes > Cichlidae > Rhamphochromis > Rhamphochromis sp. 'chilingali'. The sequence continues at coordinate 21,649,881 of NC_137947.1, read as the reverse complement.
TATCGTAAAACGCTACGACCGGAAGTAGAAACCTTTCGCGCATGCGGGTTACCGATCGGGTTTCCGGTACAGATCGGGTAGTGTCACCCATAACTAGCGTTTTACGATAGTTATGGGTCAGAGTATCTGTTAAGATGTTAAGAATAACAAGTATATCTTAAAATGTTTGCAATAATGAAGCATTTCAGTACAATGTGGACAAAAACGAAAAATAAAAAGATAGTTACGGATCAGGACTCTCCGATCCTTACTGCGCATGTGTAAAGTCTGACCGTACAAATCGGGTCTACCCGATCCGTACCGCGCATGTGCAGATGTTTTTTTTTCTTCTTCTGTTCGTTTAATGGCAGTTTACTCCCCAGTGTACGAGGATACCGCCACCTGCTGACCGAGCGAATAAACCCTATTATAAACTGAATTATCGTCATTACAAACGTGTGTTAAATCTGATTTAGCGATAGTCGAGTGTGTTTATGCTTGTCTGTGAGGAGAGGATTGTTGGAATAGTGATGATGATGTGCGCTATCACTGTCAATTGTCAGTAAACACTTCATCTGGCTGATGAATCTACACGTGAGATATTACAAAGTCTGCATTATTAACTCTATAATTAGGCGCCATTCTTCTTATTTTACGGCGCTGTTGCTCAATCGGGGGACGCTCTCTGTTGAGGAGAAAAGCATGAATTTCTTTGTATACGGATTATCCATTGTTTAAATGTCCCGGGCAGTCGAAAAGGAGGCAGAGCTGTTGAGAAATGCTAGGAGCTAACTGGGCGCTAACCTTTTTTTTTTTTTTTTTTTTTTTTTATTGAAACAAATTTCCATATACAAAACAAGTCAAGGAAACAGACCAGAATTGTAACAATTTACATTATAAAGATGGTGAAGCAAGTCATCATAACTTTACAGGGAGAAAATAAAAGTTTCTAGAGTAAAGAAATAAGGAACATAGACCTTTTGACACAGGCAAGAAAATTAGAAGAGCAAGTATTTTTTGATTTTACAGTATAGTACAGCAGTTTTTTTGTTCATATTTGAAATAAGCTTAAGTGACTTAAAGTATTGACAAAAGTAATTCAAGAAGACGGTAAACATAGGAGAGGCATTCTTCCACTTACATAAATGAATGAAAAACTTACATAGCACTATTACAAAATTGACAACATCTGAGATTTCAGAATCCAAAACTGGGCGCTAACCGTATCAGTCAAATATATTGAATGTCGCAATGTTGGCAAAGAGAGGAAGTGACGTAAGATTTGCGCATGCGGGGTACCGATCGGGTTTCCGGTACGGATCGGGTAGTGACAATGTCACAGGAGTGAGCTGTTACCTTTGGAGAATACGTCAATGTCAGCTCCTACAGGAGGGCAAAGCGCTTTCTTTCATTTCATGCATGAGGGACCTCTTCCATATTTTGTTTCCTCTGCTCACTACTCATTTCCCAAAAGGGGAAATTAATAAAAACTTGAGTGCAGAACAACAGAAGAAAAAAGAAATACAGTCTATTAGGAAATTAGATCCTGATGCAAAAAATGACTTAGAGGTTTGCAATTTAGGATATGAGATAATAAAAACTAAAATTAAGCAAACAGTCGCTCAGGCTCAATGTAAAGGTAACAACTTCTAGCTAAGTTAAAGTGGTTTACGTATCTGAAACAATATTTCATCACGGCATCTGTTTGTGAAATGAAGACAGACACTGAATATCTGACTACTCGTTTCACTTCCAAACATCTTTACTCCTGTAGAATCCCTGTCTCATTTGTTTTACGTTTGTTTGGTAAATTAGGTGGAGAGCTCAGTCCCTTCCAGTAAGACTAGACTGAAAAGAAAAAAATAAATAAAAGTACTAAAATAAATTAAATTGTTTGAGTGGGGATACAGTATATTACACTGTGAATCCATTACGGAGAAAATGCCAGCGCATTTTAGTCATCACACTTGAAAATTGAATTAACTTTGCTACTGAGGTGCTACTTTTCATGCAAATGAAATGACATACCATATAGAAAACTTTGGATATGCCTACACACCCATACATATGCATGCACAAAAAGATATTTTGGCACATATGTCTCCTGTAGTTGATTTTAATGAACTTCATATGAAAGGTTTTTGGAGGCACGATGGAAAGTGTGTCACCTTGGCATTTATCTACAGATGCTTATTCTGAACTTTAAGATTATGCAGCATGTTGGCTGTTTTTTTCTTTTTCTTTTTTTTTCACTGGGAAGAAGTGTGGTGCCTTAATGGACTTGATAATGGGGATCTGTCTTGTGACAGCCATTACCGCCTGAGTTTAATGCGCACTCTCGAGGTAGTATGTTGACATTTTCAGGTTGGCACAAGCAAAGGCTTGGCTTGTCACGCATGCTGCTCCTATGTGCCCAGCCTTTCAAGGATAATGAGCTAATTTGTTTTTCAACAGGGCAGTGCTAACGTTAAGAAGAGAGCAGACTTTCAGGGGAAAGTCAGTTCCTTTTTAGAAAGAAAGAAAGAACTGACTCCTCAATGTGACAGAGAATTGCTTTGAATTGTATGTGCTCATTCTTCCAGCAATTTTGTGCACAGTTACTTTATTAGGCTTTAGGTCTTGATGTGGTCCTTGAAACTGCAGGCTCATTATTTAGTTCAACAAGGTAATGCAAGATGAGAGTAAAAGTGTGAAAACCTTTTGCTTGTAAAAGCAACATCTTTGTAAGAAACCGAGAAAGCAAAACTACACATTGTGTAACTATTCATAGAATACACGTGCATTGGTTGGAATATTTTCAAACTTTAAATATAATCTAGTGATTAGCAAGTTAAAGACAGAAATCCTTAATTACACTGGTGAAATAAATTAAGTAGGAAATGAATAATAGATAAGCTGCTGACTGTTGCTATAATTATTTTTCGTGCAACCATTGCATGTAAATTCAAGATAATAAGCGAAGCTTATTGGAACTTAGGAGATTCCGGCGTTCAGAATTAAAAACACTTGTGACAACAAGGAGTGAATATAGATTATTGTTCCTTCAAGGAGAGAAAAACGTTACATCTTCTGCATTAACAAGTCATTCAAATTACTTATGGAAGTCAACCTCCCTTTTTTTTTTTTTCCACCTGCTGCTGGCTGAACTCCAAGGATTTAAATTCCCGGTGAAGAATCTCCACCACGGACAGCCTTGCATCGAAACTGGACAAACGTTGGTCGATCGACTCCAGTATGTCAGCAATATTTTTGCCGGCTGGCGATGTTGTGCCGGGGGAATCTGCCGGGCGACATCTTTTCGACGACGGCGTCTCAGATTTGGCCGGGGAAGATGCACTCTGGGCCTTCTTCATTACGAGATCCTGGAAGCACTGATCAATGTAATCTTGGAGAGCCTCTAAACTCCCCCCATTGTTCTCCAGGGTGTTGGAGATGAGTTAGACAAATGTTGTTAGTTATGTTGTTAGTCATAAGACAATTGATAAGTGTACTTGGCAATACTGAAGCTTAAAGGAATTTGTTCAATTCTAAACTACCATTCGCTTTAATTTCCCCAAAAATCTCCGGCGTCTGACGTCAGTTACAACATGAGTCGCTTACCCTGTCCGTCACTTCCGTCACTTACCGCACCCCCATCTCCTTAAAAATATTGCTTAAAATGGAGAATGGCTTAATGAGATATTCTATTTGCCATAGTTACTACATTACGTTACTGTTCAAAGGTCTTAAGTCACACATTGTTTCTTTGCATATTACTAGCAAAATAGGAAATCAGTGCATCGATAATTCAAGGTACAGTACTTAAGGCAAAAACAGAGTTTGTACAGTCTCAACAAGTTTTAAAATCAGTTCATCTTTATTCTTCAGCATGGCCTGAACTCTCTTATACAAGGTTTCTTCAGATTTCTTAGTCTTCAGAAGTATCTCTCTAGGATTCTTGAAGGACCTTCCAAAGCTCTTCTTTGGATGCTGCTTGCCTTTTGTTCCAATCTCTATCAAAATTGTCCCATACTGCTCTAGTACTCTTAAGGTCCAGACTCGACTCTAACAGCGATTTCTCACTGTTTTCTTGGTTAAGAATGGATTCTTGACAGCCACCCTTCTATTTAGGCCATTTCTCATGAGATTTTGGTAAACGGTAGCTACAAAGGACCAAATGTATCTCTCAGGGCTTCCAACTACTGCTGCTGTAGATGTTTTTAAGGCTGCAACTTCTGTTGTCCTCCTTCTTGTTTACTTTTCTATTTTTTAAGCACATATTTCACACCATACTAAGATGTGCCAAGTTTTCAGCTAATAGCTCTTTGGCCAGGATACTAATTTATGCTGGTCAAGCTGTGTTAACTTTGGTATGTTTATTTAACTAAGTGTTTAGGTGACTTACTAAAAAAGGAAAACATTCTTCTGAAAATGGCTGGGTACAAGAACTGGATGGAAAATGAGTGCAAAACCAGAAACTGTGCACAAAAATGTTCTCAAAGAACTTTAGAAAGCCAGGAGAACCATTGCTCAGTACCACATTAAATTAAAAGTTTGGTTCTATCGAAGCAAAGTATAAAGAAACTTAAACTCAACTCATTCCCTGTTTTTTTTTTTCTTGTCTTCTTTTTTCAAGCAACAAAATAACTGAAACTACTGGGTTTAAACTGACAGGATCCATCTTCACAGAACTGATCAAACTTGTGCCAGAGAGATAAGATAGCCGAGAAAGATTAATGCATGACATATTCATTACTTTTGCACATCACACTCCTCTTATTAAGTGTGTTCAGATAAACACCAGAGCGTATTAAAATAACATCCCATGTAATTAGCCGACCTAATATCCTTAAGCAGAGTGATTTTAATCTGAATAAAAAATTGTGCGCATGTAACAGGGGCGATCGTGGCTCAAGAGTTGGGAGTTCGCCTTGTAATCGGAAGGTTGCCGGTTCGAGCCCCGGCTCAGACAGTCTCGGTCGTTGTGTCCTTGGGCAAGACACTTCACCCGTTGCCTACTGGTGGTGGTCAGAGGGCCCGGTGGCGCCAGTGTCCGGCAGCCTCGCCTCTGTCAGTGCGCCCCAGGGTGGCTGTGGCTACAATGTAGCTTGCCATCACCAGTGTGTGAATGGATGGATGACTGGATATGTAAAGCGCTTTGGGGTCCTTAGGGACTAGTAAAAGCGCTATATAAATACAGGCCATTTACCATTTAACAGCTGCTGCTGTTTGTTTACTGTTGTTCACACCATTACCCTCATCTTAAGACCCCGCTTGTGTTAATTGCAGTTTCATTAATGATTACTTCTTTAAAAATGACTGCCTATAGTATTTACAGGGTTTGCTATGGTGAAGGGAAGTAATGTTAAAGATCATTTGAACAGATTCAGGATGTAAAATTGACAGGAGCTTTCAAAGTTACATTGTTTTCTATTGGTGCATGACAGAGGTTTGGCTCAAGTCCACAGGTGGTTCACTCTGAGTTCAGCCAGTGTTTCAACCAACCACTCATACCCCAATTGTGGCCCCTTTCAGCCGTATTGATCGACTACATTTTTTTAATTTAGATGTGTCATGTTAAAACACTGAACAATAAATTTGTCACTTCAATTTTTTAGAATAAAAAAAAGAATTTTAATATCCTATACTAATGGCAAAACTTAATTACACAGTTCTTGTGTCTTTTAACTGCCTGACATTTAATTTGTGTATTGCTCAGCTCAGCAGGATGAATCAACATCGTGAGCCCATCAAGTTGATTTAACACGTAGGAAGAAGGCTGTTTCTCCCTCTGACTCAGGTCTTAGATAATGGTGGGAGTGGATTTCAGTGAATTACTTTGCAAAGTAGGTGAACACCTATCTGCCATCAGGCTTGCAGAAGAACACATGTCCAGCTTTGTTCAAGCTGTGGGAACAGGTGGCTGTGATCTTATGTGCCAACATGAGCTTTAGTGGAGATGGTAGGCTAACAGACTTCAACACTAGCAATGTGCAAGCCACTGAAAGAGGGAATATAATGTAAATCGGAATAGGAAAAGGTATCGAGGACATTTCTTTACAGTAAAAGAAACCTAAAACTTAAAGTTTTGCTGAGAAAATGTAACATAAATGGTGCAAGAACTAGTTGGATCAGTATTGCACAGCATTGATCTAAGATGCTATTTTTCACAGAAAAAGTACTGAAGGGCAGTGCCCAACAGCATTGAACTTGTGCTAGTAAGTTGTGCCAAAACACTGTGCAGAGTACATGTGGAAACCATGAGCACACATCTTCATCTCTCAAAATGCTTCTGCTCCCTATTCATATGGGATGTTTGGGCTGCGTGCATCCCAGTACAAAAAGCTAATAATGCCAGCAAAGCTAATAATTGAAAGCACCAGGTTTAATACAAAACAGTGTTAACAGCATGCTGTCATTTAAGACTTAAATGGAATCTATTTGGGTTTTCTAGAGTAATCTAAGCTTATTGGAGTCTGCTACAGCAGTTTTGCATAAATCACAAAATAATCCTTAAGGCCTTAGTGCAGCCTTTCAGTTTAACCCGTGTCTAAAAGAAACTGTGTCAGTTCATTTTATGGAATCTTTCATCTGATCGGCTTCCCAACACAAATCAAAGATTTGAACAGTAGGTAGGTGGCATTATCTTTTGTTTTAAATCATCATATTAAGATCATTAAAAAATGAACAGCAAGTGTATAGAGTGAGTTTGAAGCTGGAGCTTTACAGTATAAATGGCAACAAAAATTGAGAAAATTGTCTTTTATCCCTTTTCAACATTTTGCTGGGATTCATTCCAGACTATAGAGATTCATATCTACCCACAGATGTGCCTAACCACATCTAACTGTAGCAGCTCCACTATTGCTACTGAACCATTAGCTGCTGCAGACAGATTAAGTTGACTTATAAAGTGAACTCAGAGTTGCCAAAAGAGCTTAAAAACTTACATCTGTGAGATGCCATGGGGAACTTAACCCTCTCCGGCTCAAATTAAACTTTTTGTTGCTAATGCACAACCAAGTCCTTCAGTGGTACTTCTGAGTAAAACAAACTCATAAAATATGTATGTGGGGTAATCAGGTTGTTAAATTTTAACTGTTGCAAATCGGCAACGCCTGCCTTGAGAGGGTTAAAGGGGTTGTCCTCTGGAGCCCAGTCCCAGTATAATGCCTAATGCAATCATCTGTTTTGCAGATCGACTTTATTATTAGTTCCTAAAGAGCTGCCAGTTATTTGACCACAGTTGTATTTATGTACGTATTTAAAGTTTGCTCATTTTAATGTAGCTATGTTTTTGTTTTGTTTTTTTTAAATCCACTGACTGCTACTGTTGCACAGAGAAAGATAGCATCCTTAATTGAACTTATGCTAATTCATTATTTATCTTGCATATTTAAGGTATTGTTTGAGATGCAGATGGGCTTGAACAGACAAGGGCAGGTTGTGATAACCAACGTGCAGGGTGACATTAACAGGGCACACGCGAAGCAAACCCACAGAGATCAGATGAAAAAGAAAAAAGCCAAGAGAGATCTGTCGACAGGGAGAAAGAAAAGGAGACCAGAAAAGTACAAACAGAGAGAGACAAAGAAAGAGATGATATCAGAGCAAATGACACATTGCCAAGAGAGCGCGTGAGATGTTTCCTAATTCCACTCAGTCTATCCCTGTGGTGAATGAGTCCTGATTATCCTCTGAAAATGCTAGCCAATCTTTCTTGATAACACCATCCAAATCAATCATCACAAAACCCAAACACATGTTTACCACATCAAAACTAGGTTTGCTATTCACCTGATTCAATATTCAGCACGCTGCTGCCAATGAAGCACCTTGTCCCAACAGGCATGGCCGCATGTTAATTCCAAGAAGGCTAATCAGACAAGCATAAAAAGAGAAGAGAAAAAAAGGCAACATGCACGCACACACACACACATGTCATTGCATACATAAAAGACTGTTGTGTGCATTACACTGACCATATTAGCCCTGGAAGCTACAGCGGCTGTGCTGATGGGAGAACAAGTGACAGAGAGTCAAAAGCACTCTGAAAAAAATAAGGGACTTAAGAGATACCAAAGAAACAAAGAGTGGTGGGAATTCATTTAAATGGATTAATATATATGCAGTTCCAGATTGCCGTTTGTGCTCTTGTTCTTACAGACATCAAGTTAATCTTAGAAGTAGAATCACTGTCTTTAATGTTACTGCCTCAGACTCCACACACATGTCTGCTCTGTGAAGTACATCAAAAGCTCACTGCTTCAGGGAAAAGGGTTAAGTCACTGCTGATTGCTCAACAGTTGAAACTGATGCCATAAGACATGGCAGCTAGTTGTATCACATTCTGGTGTTGTTGTTTTTATCATTGTCTGGTGGCATCTGCTTCACTGTCAGAATGGCGAATAATCAATGACTCAGCAGTTTTTGACAAATGTACATTGGGTGTGCCTTCAAGTTTTTTCTATATGTTTGTTTACCTTGTTTACAAAATGTACAGGGAGTGGGTTCCTTTAGGTCAAGCGCTTCTCGCAGCCTGCAGAGTACACTATATTTCTTTTCCTTTCACATCTCCTGGGTACCACCAGCAGCCAAAAAATTTCCCCGAGCATAAATTTAACAAGGCACAGCAGCTATCTTCTTTTGTCAGCTCTGATGTCATAAATAATAAGATCCAGCTGTCAAAAGCATATTTAACATGGAAACCCAGAGGATGAGACATGAAAGTACTAAAGTACACGCTGGGCCTCATTCTAAACACACAAACCATTCAGATTTTCAACAAAATGTAGATTTTGTGATTGATTGCCGCTTCTTCAGTTCAGAACACAAAGAGAGAAAAGGAAACAATAACTCCATTTGCATGCTTTTGGAAAATGCAACAGTGATTGTAACATATAGTCTATAGATTTTGTACACAACAAAGCAACGCACTGTTTCTCTGTGGCATGCAATTAGTGCAACGCGATCGCTGTGGTGGTTTTAATGCACACAGTTTGGAAAAGTGAATGTGCCTCAAACATTGTGCCTGATAGGACTAACAGGAACTAGTGTAGCATGATTTAAAATACTCTAAAAGATGCCAGCTATGTGTCATTGTTTGTACTGCAACACTGCCACTGTCACACTGAATTATTTACAAGTCAGCAAAGGCATTTTAGCCATTAGAAATTCACAAAGTAATGGCAACAATTGGCTTTGCTGAGAAAGTAAAGAGCAATTGACTTCTGAGTTCTTGCTCTAGTAGAAACATTTTTTTTTAAGTATAACTATTAAACGAATAAAAACCAACAAGCGTTTATAGCATGCATCATATGTAGAAGTGGGCACACTGACATGGAGATGTACTGTAATGCTTTTTAGGCAGCATTAGAAGAGAGATTTCAGAAGACGGTTAACGGGAAATGATGACTACATGCACTTAAATGTGTTTCAAACACCAGCACCTATCTGAAATCTAATTTTAATACAAAAGACTCCAATAAATGCAATGTCTGGTAAAGCCTATGACTTAAATGTATGTTGAGACTCTGAGTTATTTATTGAGTTAATTTCTGAGGCAATAGGCTGTAATGATATTGCATTGAATTGAATTACATCGTGAGGTTTTCCTGGCCCCAGTGGACAAATACGAATTGTACATTAAAGTTCAAAATTCACAAAGGTAATATTTATCATTGCATTCTGCTGAGCTGTAGGTCTTTCTGTTATTGAATCCACCCCCTGAATATAAGCAGTTTTCACTGTACTAAGCTTATTTCTGCTATTCTGTCTGTCACTTATCTGGAGGGTATAATTTACTGAAGTGAAATACTCCATCACAGTTTAGATGACGTGGGCAGTCTTAGCATCAATAGTATTGACAGGGTATATGTACCCTTATCGTAGTCTGACAGATGAGAACAGGTACTAGGAAAGGGCCAAGGATGTTTATCTTCCCAAAAGAGAGCACAAGATGAGATTGAGAGAGTGAAGGAGAGAGCTTGATTTAGAAATGGTTCATACCTACTGCAGGTGCAATGTTGCCGCACATTTATTTGTTGAATGGAGTCTTGGTCCAGCTGCCATATACTGATCTCTCCCATTTGTCCCTTCTGTGTGGTGAAGTCCTATTATGTTGTGGGAAGCTGCCAAAAGCAGTGTGGAAGGACCCATTTATAAGAAATGAGACAAAACATCCCGTCTCCTCTTAGCTGTGCACAATATGGACATTTTAAAGCTCTTGCAAATTATCCAACAGCTAATACATAAAAAGAAGTCCACTGTGTTCCAAAGCCATCAATGACTAATTCAGCAGCAGAGCATTTCAGTCCGTGCCCTTCATATAGTAATCAGTGTGCTGACGGAGTTGAGTTTGATCCAAGTAGAAGTTTGAATGTAAACATATGGTGGGTTTAAATTATTATTTAAAGCTTGAATATTCAATAGAATATTCAAGCTGTGGTATTTTCTTTGTGGAAAATTTGTTAAATCAATAATTCATTAAAATCTGTTTTAATTACATTCAAGTTAATAGTGAAATGTCATGATTTTGATATTCAGAATAAATAGATGTGCGCTTATTATCAAAACAGCAAAAAGCATTGTAGCACCTTAATACTCTGACAAATAATCCCAGATTAATATAAAATCTCCCAGCATAAATGAAGATAAAGCATTTTATTCTGAATCTTGTATTACAAGCTGTCTCAATTAGATCAGAGTTACACCACTGTCACTGTAGGGAAGAGTTGCGTTGACAACACGCAGCATTTATCTCAGTGTTGATTCCCTCCTTTGTATCCTAGGATCGGGCTCTGAGTCAGAGCAAACTAAATGAGACTGTCTTATTTAGGCTGTGAAATCACTGAGACAGGCCCAATTTATGCAATATTCACCAAGGCAGTGGTGTGGTGTTTTGTTTCATCCCTTCATATTACATTGGTAAAATGAGGGCGAGACACTGATGACATCCCGTTTTCGTGGGAAAACAGATTGCAGTGTCTTTTTTCAGTCTGGTGTCTTGATGATAATTTTCTCGCTCCATGGCCCATCTGCACAAAACTGAACTGGTCGGATGAGGCGAGGACTTGAGCAGAAAAATGCCATGTGCTTTTGCTGATCAGGGAGGAATGTATTTTACTGTGATGAGAGGTTTATCAAGTTTTTAAAGATATGCAGCTTTGATTAAAAGTGTTTAAAAATTCATACACCTACTGAATTCATTGTCCATCGATCAACCATATCGTTACTGATAGAAGAAAATGATGAATTCTCCACCGTGGCCATGATAGATTACTGAATCTCTCTTTCCAAATACAGTAACTTCTGCTTCCCCATTTGAGCTGTTACTTTGTAGCATCATGTGCCTTAATTTGTAGTTTATAAATTCTTCCAATTAGTTAAAGTAAATGTTAATCAACTATGTGAATTTAGAGCATTTTGCATGTGTTATTCTGGAAAAGTGAGGTTTTTTATATGACACATGAATAAGAGTGCTGTTGTATGCTGATTCTGGTTGTCAGATAGCTTGCAGGAAATGAAGGATGGCCTCTGTCGACTTCAGGGGGAACATTTAAGAGTCATTATTCCACCATTATCATCCTTGCCAATGACTATAGAGTACTCCTCCCTCCTGTCAGTTGGCTGTCTGCTGTATAATGGGCCTGGGGTGTCCATTACGAAGCCAAAATGGCTGAAGACACTTTAGCCACAGCCTGCTAAAAGCACCTGAAACACAGAGGTTAGGGGAGGTGACTCTGTCCTGATCCTATAGCACAAATGAAGGTGACGATTCCAGTTCACTGCATGACAGCTGATGGAACATTAGGTAAATAATTACACTATACATGAAGCACAAAATACAAATTTATAATCAGTCAATAAATTGCACGTTTAACATTTTGGGGATGATTATGTTTGCTCAGATGCGATGATAAAATAAAATTCCCAGTTCTAACCTGGCTCAGTACTTGTATTTCAGGTACACAGTGTGAAACATTAAAATGAAAGGTTCTCATTTTAATTCCATGTCACTCAGTCCTCGGGATTCACCTTTCACTGATATCCTAAAATCAGCCAGTGCTTTCCTTGTAAAGCTCTGCTTTTGAGCTTTGAATCTCACACTTAAAATAAAAATAAAGGTGTTCAGATTAGGTTAAAATATACCAGATACTAAAGTTTTTGTTATGTTTGCTCCTTTTTGTTTTGTTTTTTTTTTATTATAATTTTCTTCTGTTCTGCCTTACATTAGAAAAGTCATTTGTGCAACCAGTCGTTTATTTATACTGCAGTTTATTATGCTACTGCTTAATACTCGCAGAAATGTGTTTTATTACCCATAAACCCTTGGAATGTTATACTTCCTGCCCTTGCCTTCATTTTAAAAAATGGCTGTCCCTTGGTAATCAATGAAATGTGCAAACTATGCATTTCTTCTTTTCTGTATTCACCAAAATCTGAAATGGACAGTCCCAAACTCATCATTTCAACTTAGAATTCATATACCCGGTATGTTCTGTCAATGGACAAACTGATCCAGGTCTATTACAAGTATCTTAATGGCACAGGAAGCTGGAATTCAAACCAATATTACACCCTTCCCAACTCTGTAAAGTTTGTAGTGAGTAGGCTGCACCTGAGAGTGAAACTTGTTAAAAGAGAATCGGTAACTCTTGGGAGCAGACTGTTTCCAGTGTGTAGTTCAATACATATTGTTGTTGCCAACAGACACATTTAGATGTTGTATCCAAGTTGAAGCATGTACTAGATTTGATCACTGCTGCTGGCATGACTTGGGCAACATAAAGGTATTTCATGGTGCCCTACAGAAAATTTGCCAAATGCCCTTTTGCACACCTTGGCTTGCATGTATGACTGTCTGTCTGTCTCTCCCACTCATGTACAAACTGTAAGACACTTCCTGGCCTGAGGAACATTTTCTTGAATTCCCCTGAGCATTCATGCAAAAAGCTACAAATAATCTCTCCACTACTCCCGCACCCCTTTCCTAATTCTCTCACATTTCTATTCTTATTCTTTTTTTCTTGTTTTACTTAAACCACTACAACCACGAATACAGTGCATGCCCGTCTACCTGAGATGCCCGATATTCCTTCATTCAGTCTCCTATTTAGTATGTTACTTAGTTTCCTCATACTTCCTCTAGTCGTGATTTAGAGTGCACTAATGTAGTCATGTGCATGCAGTCAGCAGATGAAATCGCCATTTGTCACATTAATAGTCCAGCTCTTCTGCCATACTTTCTCACACACACATCCACAGTCCTCTCCCACTATGTCTCCATTCAGTATCATCTCGCCTCACCACTTCTTCTCAGACCCTTATTCTCATTTATTTTCATCACAAAAACCTTTCTCTTTTTTTCACTTTTGCACGAAGGTTTTAATATCACATCTTACTTTCATGTTTATGATATGTTTGTGTACTTATTATGAAGGGGTTTGAATGATATAATTTGGTATTAGACCGCATCATTTTTCCTTTGTGCCAGATTCTGTAGACACTGAAGTAGACCATATAATTAGGAAGTATTATTAAATTCAGTGAGAGAACATTTAATTGCTGTTTTGTACATTATGCTCAGCTGTTTGTGCAATTATAAAAGCCCTGCTGTGCGAGAGACAGTGAGTTGAATTTTAAAAGTAGCATTTGTCATAGACTGTCCCATGTCACATGCAAAATTCGACAATCCCTGTAGTAGATGATTATGCAGCATATAACAGAGAGAGCTTGAAATTAAATGCAAATTCAATATTCTTCATTTAAGCTGTTTTGCATTTGTATTCCTATCACTTTCTCTTTTGTGGTGATTGTGTTTTTCTCTGTTTTGCATCTCATAACCAAAGGGAAAACGGGAGCATACTCCGGGGGAAGGGTTAGGTCAACATTAAAGGGCTAACACTTTTTCATCTTAGAAACATGACAGGAATATAAGATGAGAAACTGATACGGGGTCAGAATGAGTCTTAGGGCTTGTGAAAATAGCATAATGCAATACATTTACACAGGTTTAGCAAATTTGATGCAAATATAACAATAATTTAATAATAATAAAAATAAATAAATATTTTTTTATCTGTAAGAAGGTTCAATAAGTACTAAGTTTTCAAAAAAATATAATTTTCTACCAATAATTTCATGGTTCACACTTTAAAGGGTTAAATGTAATCAGTTATTTGAAGATATAAAAGTATCTCGTTGAGTACCTCATCTTTGAAAGATGTGTCATTTTGTTCCGCTAGATGTGGTGACCTTCCCTAAGAGGATCAAAAATAGATTCCCCCCCCCAAAATTGCACGTGTAAATAGAGATGTAGGGACTTTAAAACCACCACAGACATTACAAGCATGTGTCTGCAGTCCTAATCCCTGCTTGTTTACAGATTTTCACCACCATTACACATAAAACCAAGAGAAAGAGTGAAGGATATGTAGGACCATATCAAGCTGGGACTCACATGAGGCATCATTACATCTTAAAATATTCCTGATTTTAATTCATGCCAGATTCTTCCCACTTAGCCACCTCTTCTGTTTTGATAAGAACCCCACAGTCTCAGGTAGCTCTCTGCTGTTTTCAAGTAGCAGTTTCCGTTAGCAAGCGCTTTCCCTTTTTGTCTGTGGACAAGGATTAGAAGATACACTCACTCATCAACCTCATCTTCCACTGAATCTCTCAGCTACACATTATATTATAACTTTAGGGCAAACCTCCAACTTTTAGTGATCATTTCTCAACTAAGGGTCAGAAATAATCTTAAGTAGGATATAGCATCTTATTTTTTTTTTTAAGACCAAGTGGAAAAAAATATGTTATTTTAAAATTAAATCCATGTCGGAATTGATTATGTTTTCATATCTTATTCCTTTTCTTCTTCTAATCTAATTTTCCCAATAAAATGTTTCTCAGTGCTTTGCCCTTAATTTCTTCCTGTGTTCTTTCTTTGCGTATTCACAAAGTCTGTTTTGTTTTGTTTTTTGTCTTCTGTCCAGCATGCGAGCTGATGAACCAAGGGATCCTCGCGCTGGTTACATCTACAGGCTGTGCAGCTGCAAGTGCCCTGCAGTCTCTGACAGATGCAATGCACATCCCCCACCTCTTCATTCAAAGAAATGGGGATGGCGCACCCCGTACTGCCTGTCAGCTCAACCCGAGCCCAGACGGAGAGAGCTACACACTGGCTGCACGGCCACCTGTTCGAATCAGCGACGTCCTGCTCACTCTTGTATCTGAACTGCACTGGCAGAAGTTCATCATCTTTTACGAGAGCGACTACGGTGAGTTGGGAAAAACGAGAGCACCTTAACAACAAATATATCTCATAAACATGACATTTGTATGTAAGATGGTTTCACTGCTTTCATTTAAATGTAAATATCCTATAACTATCTTCTGAGATGAAGATCAGGCTGCTGCTGCAGTAAAGCCGTATTAACGCTGAGAATTCATGTGCCTAAAAGAATAGACCAAGTGAGAAGTAAGCTGAAGGAACATCATCACTCCCACACAATCACATACTGTACTTCCCGCTGTTAAAAAATAAATCAAAAGTTCAGGAGGGAAAAAAAAAATAACGACATCTCACTGCTGCATTCAGTTTTAGCAGTATTGTCATGAAGAAACAAGTATGAGCTTAATTGGCTCATTTGTGGTGCAGTCATCTGTGAGGATGTGTCCCAACAGTACTTTATATATTCTCAAATGTTCTTCATTTCTATTTAATTATTTTCACTATGAGTTCCCTGTGAACCAGACCTTTTGTGACCCACATTTGGGCAATTCACTGTGGATCAAGGAGTGATTGGCAAGGCAGTGGAAGGGTAGGAGAATGAAGTGGGCATATAAAGCCTTTTGCTGCATTGCCATTCATCAGATGAGACTTTGTCTCTGCTGGCTAATCTTTTTAGTTCTGGGAAGAGTGGAGTCCAGAAGGCAGTATAAATCTGTTTTATTTTTCCAGTACTGAAAACAACTGAGCTAAAGTTGATATAGTGTATAGTAAAGCAAGCCATCAGAATACCGGGGCCCCAGGCAAGTTCCCAACTGTAACTTGGTCACTATGTGTTTGACATGTTGGCTTACATTTACAAAGCTCTGTCCTTGGATTTCTTTCTGTCATTGCTACTCTTTGCAGAAATGCACTCTCAGCATTGAGTTGGATCAATGAAAGTCCACTACAGAAGGAAACCTGTCTGTGCTTCATTTTGACAAGCTGCCTTGCTTTTCTTTCTGACTAGCTGTCTATCTGACTAACTAGCTCTCTATATGTCTGTCTCATGGGGTCAGCATGTGTCTGACCATCTGTTTTGCTATAGATCTTTCTTTATCACTGGCTCGCTGCCTATCTGTGGTAACCAGTGCTAACTGTCCTTTTTATAATGAGCTTGACTGCCTGCCATGTGTTTTGTTAGCTATATAGAGTGGATAGCTTAAAATCTCTGACTAACTGTCTGTCTTTCTATCCAGCAAAGCCATTGTTTGTGTGTCTCAATTCCAATCATCATACTTTAATAGATTCATGTGCAGTTTGGGAAATGTTAAGGCTTTATTTTGTCCTTGTTCACTACACATATCCTAGTCAGCATAATGTACTATAAATTTAGTTAGAGGTAACCTAAAGCGGCGTTCAAATAATTATTGCCATTAAAAGGAAAGAGACAATGGTTAGAAAAGTAGTGCCACATATCATGCTGGCTTTTCTGTTGATAAGCAAACAAAAGTAAACAGAAAGAAAAATCCCAATCAGATTCTTACTTGCCTGTGGTTTTCTTTGAAACAGTGCAAATTCTCCTAAGTACAGTTTGTTTGGGTTTATTTGTTTTTTTTGTTCTTTGTTAGTAAGTTGTTCTAAACACCCTGGAAAACTTTCCATAGTCCTTTTGTGGATTCAGGCTGTCTCAGTTGCTTCTGTCTCTACATGTAATCTGGGACTGACTCAGTGATGTTCATATCAGGGCTCTTTGGAGGCCATGCCATCTGTTGCAGGACACTGTCCATCCAGTCACTAAAGATAGGTTTTTAGCACTGGCTGGTTACTTGGTCTCTTTCTCCTGCTGCAGAAAAACATTTAGGACCAGTCAGACACGTCACATATGGTGTTGTGTGGTGGATAAAAATCAGAACATTCAAAATAACTCAGAATTTTGCACATTGCGGTATGCATATCACATGAAGAAGACTTGGCTCATCAAGAAGCTGTTCTAACAAAGTAGCCTTTTTTAAGTCTGCTAAATTAGACACTACAAAGTCAGCACCACTGACATGTGTGCTTGTGTTACACTATTTAGCTCTGAACTCATTTAATTAAGGAATGTAGCGGCTAATTATGATCCTCATCACAGAACAGTCCAAATACCTGTGGTGTCTGCTTTAAAGCAGTGCAACAGTGACTGACACAACTGTCTGCAAAGAAAAGTGCTGTCTGTTAATCTGTCTAGGCTTTCAGTGAATGTCGAGCTCTTACATATGTTGATTTGAGTTACATTTCTGTGGGAATTCTGGGATACTTTTTTTGCACTGGTACCAATAGAATAATAAATTAAAGAAGATATTTTTTATGAAATTAAGAAGCCAGAAAATGTATAAAATTATCAAAATATTGACATATAAAACAAGAACTACTGACAGTGGATGCTGAGAGGTTGGTTTTCATAGGTATATTTTAGCCAATATCAAAGTTTAGCCCTTTCAGCTAAACTTGTTGATTAGGACTTTTTCCATTTCTAAAGTTAATAAGACACTGTGACACTATTATGCCCTTAGGATGTGTTATGAGTATTTACAGCTACATCGAGTCAACATCTATGTATTTTCTTAAGCTGCAATGTGCTTTTGTCCAGTACATCTTTTAATTAAAGTGACGTACAGATATATGTGTACATATATGTATGTACTAGCGATTTTAACATTAATATTGTTAATATTGTTAAAACCGCCCACCCCCCACGCACAGGGTGATCTACGCTAAGTTGCTAATGGAGATTTACCACGTTATTGCGGTTATGGCATTAACGTCATTTATATACATATACAATATGTATATATATATATATATATACATATATACGTACACATATATGTATACATTGTGGTCTGAAAAAAAGGTTAAATAGACTTGAACATCAACTATTCTACAAACTTTTTAATAATATTGCTTCGTGTCCATATTCAGTCATGTTCATATGTTTATTTGGCTGATTTACTCAGTACCTTATCCCAATCAAAAAGCAGTCAGTGTGAAATGTGCAATGTAGTGATAGTTGAATTTGCTTAACTAATCATAATCTGGGCAAACAGTGAAAAGTAAAAAGCTAAAACATTTAATTAGACGTCACCGGTCCACTGCATTTACTTGATTCAGCCAGTGGACTAAAATGCTCATGATAAATACTGATTTATGTTTAGGTTTGAAAATGTTTCACTTTCTGAAAGACTCTCTGTAGGCAGAAAAGTCAGACACTTTCTCTGAACTTTGACTGAGTTATCAAATGATTTTTATTATTAAATGATATAGAAAAGGTTAGTAAAGGCATAAACCTGGAGTTGAACTACAAGGTGACAGATGGTTGTTAGTGCTGTTAGTAAAGGAACTACATTTCATCTTATTTATTATATATATATATATTTTTGCCTCTTATACCGGGCTGTATTACATAACACTTTCGTTTCATGACAGCAGTGTGAAATTCTGTCAGATCAGTGATGGAACTGCAAAAATGAAATATAGAAACTCCTCACAGCACAGGAGCTCAGATCACATTATCAGTGTTGGCTTCTCTCTTTTTAACAGTGTGAAAATATATATATATATATATATATATATATATATATATATATATAGCAGCTGGATAGCGTAGTGGTTAGACTACACGCCTTTGGAACAGAGGATCGCAAGTTCGATTCCTGCCTGGGGCGTCTGTATCCAGTAAGGGTCCTAAGGCTAGACCCCCTATGCTAAGCAAGCCTACCGCAGACATGAGCGAGACAGATAAATATGAAGGCATGCCGGCTCGGACGTCGCCCGGATCAACAAGGTCCGCGTCAGGTGTTGAGGAACCAGGGCACCCTGGCGAAAAGTGGGCTACTGGAACAAGAAGGCATCGGTGGGCAAGAGACGAAAACAGGGCGTTGTTGGAATGCTACTACGCAAGTAACCCCGGCGGAAGGGGCTACATGAATAGGATGACGGACCTATGGATTCTTCGATACCCAACATCCACAATGACGGCGAAACAACTAGTAGCTCAGTGTTCCAACATTCGAAAGAAGGGACTGCTCTCACAGCTAGAGATTGACGAGGTACAACACAAATGCTACGGCAAGGAGGAGTCAGGACGCCAGGTCAGGGGGGAGATATCATCACCCCCACCCGAGATTGGGTACATAGCCCCAAGTGCGATAGGAGAAGGATCGTTGAGTGCGAGAGGAACTGACCTGAAAAATAGGATAATGGCCAAGCTTG
The DNA here is from genome assembly GCF_963969265.1 of Rhamphochromis sp. 'chilingali'. NCBI lineage: Eukaryota > Metazoa > Chordata > Actinopteri > Cichliformes > Cichlidae > Rhamphochromis > Rhamphochromis sp. 'chilingali'. The sequence continues at coordinate 21,630,458 of NC_137947.1, read as the reverse complement.
AAACCTGGATACCCCGTAGCCGGCTACCAAGATTACGTGAAGTACCCTCAGAAGGTCTGCTAGATGATGTTAATGCAGCACTACGGGCAATACCTACAACCACGATTACCGACACTAACAAGCTGATCTACAATACGGCATCAGTGAGATGCTTGGCTACAAGTTGAACAGCCACAAGGGGCAGTACCCTCCATGGAGAAGGAGGCTAGAGGCCAAGATCAAAGTAGCACGGAGGGAGGTTAGCCAACTAACGGAGTTGCAGAAAGGTGCGACAAAGAAGGTGCATAAGAAATACAGCAAGCTGTCCATACCTGAGGCCTTGGAAACTGCCAAGCAAAGACTCACAGCCTTGGCCAGCCGCTTGAGGAGGTACACCAGAGAGATAGAAGGCAGGAGAATAAACCAGCTGTTCTCCACAGAACCAGCAAAGGTGTACTCTCAGTGGCAAGGGAACAATAATAAGAGAACAGCACCACCAAGGCTGGAGACAGAGCAATACTGGAAGAGCATATGGGAGAAGGACGCAACCCATAACGGCAATGCTCAGTGGCTAGTGGATCTGAGGGCAGACCACAGCGACCTCCCTGAACAGGGTCCAGTAACCATCACAGTGGCAGATATCCAAGAAAGGGTCTCCAGTATGAAGAGTTGGACAGCACCAGGGCCCGACATGGTTCACGCCTACTGGCTAAAGAAGCTGACTGCACTCCACGAGCGTCTGGCAGCACAAATGAACCAGCTGCTAGTTAACGAGAGACACCCGGAATGGCTAACCGAAGGTCGGACGGTCCTGATCCCCAAGGACCCCAAGAAGGGACCGGTCCCCTCCAACTACCGACCAATAACCTGCCTCAGTACTACATGGAAGCTCCTGTCAGGCATCATATCGGCTAAGATGAACAGGCACATGGGTCAATACATGAGTGGGACACAGAAAGGAATTGGCAAGAATACCAGAGGCGCAAAACACCAGCTACTGGTAGACAGAACAGTCAGCCGAGACTGCAAGACCAGACTGACCAACCTGGATTGATTACAAGAAGGCCTATGACTCAATGCCCCACAGCTGGATACTGGAATGCCTAGAATTGTACAAGATCAATGGGACCCTAAGAGCCTTCATCAGGAACTCAATGGGGATGTGGCGTACAACACTAGAGGCCAACTCCAAGCCCATAGCACAAGTCACCATCAAGTGCGGGATCTACCAAGGAGATGCTCTGTCCCCACTGCTGTTCTGCATAGGCCTGAACCCCCTCAGTGAGATCATTAACAAGACTGGCTACGGATACCGACTACGGAACGGAGCAGTTGTCAGCCACCTCCTGTACATGGATGACATCAAGCTGTATGCCAAGAGTGAACGAGACATCGATTCACTGATCCACACTACCAGGCTATACAGCAATGACATTGGAATGTCGTTCGGACTGGAGAAGTGTAGTCGGATGGTAACAAAGAGAGGGAAGGTAGTCAGAACTGAGGGGATTGAACTACCAGAAGGCAACATTGCAGACATAGAGGACAGTTACAAGTACCTGGGGATCCCGCAGGCAAATGGGAACCATGAAGAGGCCGCTAGAAAGGCTGCAACCACCAAGTACCTGCAGAGGGTCAGGCAAGTCCTGAGGAGTCAGCTGAATGGTAAGAACAAGATCCGGGCCATCAACACGTACGCCCTGCCCGTGATCAGGTACCCTGCTGGGGTAATAGGCTGGCCAAAGGAGGAGATAGAAGCCACTGACATAAAGACAAGAAAGCTCCTTACCATGCATGGAGGGTTTCACCCCAAGTCCAGCACCCGGAGGCTGTACGCTAAGCGGAAGGAAGGGGGCCGGGGACTGGTGAGTGTCAGCACCACAGTCCAGGATGAGACAACGAACATCCAAGAATACATTGGGAAGATGGCCCCAACTGACCGAGTGCTCAGTGAATACCTCAGGCAGCAGAAACCCAAGAAAGAGGAGGGAGACGAGGAACCATCATGGAAGGACAGGCCCCTGCACGGTATGTACCACCGGCAGATAGAGGAGGTGGCTGATATCCAGAAATCCTACCAGTGGCTGGACAAAGCTGGACTGAAAGACAGCACAGAGGCACTAATCATGGCAGCACAAGAACAAGCTCTGAGTACAAGATCCATAGAGGCTGGGGTCTATCACACCAGGCAAGACCCCAGGTGCAGGCTGTGTAAAGATGCCCCAGAGACAATCCAGCACATAACAGCAGGGTGCAAGATGCTAGCAGGCAAGGCATACATGGAACGCCATAACCAAGTGGCCGGCATAGTGTACAGGAACATCTGTGCCGAGTATAACCTGGAAGTCCCGAGGTCAAAATGGGAGATGCCCCCAAGGGTGGTGGAGAATGACCGAGCTAAGATCCTGTGGGACTTCCAGATACAGACGGACAAAATGGTGGTGGCTAACCAACCAGACATAGTGGTGGTAGACAAACAGAAGAAGACGGCCGTAGTGATCGATGTAGCGGTTCCGAATGACAGCAATATCAGGAAGAAGGAACACGAGAAGCTGGAGAAATACCAAGGGCTCAGAGAAGAGCTCGAGAGGATGTGGAGGGTGAAGGTAACGGTGGTCCCCGTGGTAATCGGAGCACTAGGTGCGGTGACTCCCAAGCTAGGCGAGTGGCTCCAGCAGATCCCGGGAACAACATCGGAGATCTCTGTCCAGAAGAGCGCAGTCCTGGGAACAGCTAAGATACTGCGCAGGACCCTCAAGCTCCCAGGCCTCTGGTAAAGGACCCGAGCTTGAAGGATAAACCGCCCACAGGGGCGTGCTGGGTGTTTTATATATATATATATATATAATAAAACAAACTCCCCGCTCACCCCTGTGGGCAGTCAATCCTTCAAGCTCGGGTCCTCTACCAGAGGCCTGGGAGCTTGGGGGTCCTGCGCAGTATCTTAGCTGTTCCCAGGACTGCGCTCTTCTGGACAGAGATCTCTGATGTTGTTCCCGGGATCTGCTGGAGACACTCGCCTAGCTTGGGAGTCACCGCACCTAGTGCTCCGATTACCACTGTCACCTTCACCCTCCACATCTTCTCTGAGCTCTTGGTATTTCTCCAGCTTCTCATGTTCCTTCTTCCTGATATTGCTGTCATTCGGAACCGCTACATCGATCACTATGGCCGTCTTCTTCTATTTGTCTACCACCACTATGTCCGGTTGGTTAGCCACCACCATTTTGTCCGTCTGTATCTGGAAGTCCCACAGGATCTTAGCTCGGTCATTCTCCACCACCCTTGGGGGCATCTCCCATTTTGACCCCAGGACTTCCAGGTTATACTCGGCACAGATGTTCCTGTACACTATGCCGGCCACTTGGTTATGGCGTTCCATGTATGCCTTGCCTGCTAGCATCTTACACCCTGCTGTTATGTGCTGGATTGTCTCTGGGGCATCTTTACACAGCCTGCACCTGGGGTCTTGCCTGGTGTGATAGACCCCAGCCTCTATGGATCTTGTGCTCAGAGCTTGTTCCTGTGCTGCCATGATTAGTGCCTCCATGCTGTCTTTCAGTCCAGCTTTGTCCAGCCACTGGTAGGATTTCTGGGTATCAGCCACCTGAATTGTGAGACTAACACCTTACTCTACATTAGAAGTGTACGGGGTGAGATTTGTGCTTTATTACAGCTTAAACAAGTGGCTTCCCTGACCTCAGGGGTAAAATATATAGCTCAGTGTAATGAAGCGTGTCAGGGGAGCCAATTCATTCCAGTCTCCACCAATGCATCAGTTGCATAAAAAGCACATTATGTAAACAACTTCTACAGCTTCACCTCTTCTGGTTACATTTGTCATTGTACATTTTCTACGTATAATTTGATTCTCAGTTCTGAGAGACCATATTCCATAATTTCTTTCATAAATAACAGAGATAACCTGCTTATACTTCTATAGCTCTAAGAGAAGCTGGACAACACTGTTTTACAGCTGTGAAACATCCTTGTGGTTTTGGCTTTTGTGCCGTCAGATAAATAGAAGAAAGCAAAATTATATGATAATCCTATAACAGCTTATTGCTACCCAACAGATCCTTTCAGCTTTGCTCTTGTTGTTTTTCTTCTTTTTCTTCTTTCTTTAGTCTAATTTTTGTGTTTTTCATTCAGGAGCAGTTTTTATATCTTATGCTGTTTTGTTTCTTTCAGCCTGCCCTACTTTTGCTGATTTAAGTCATGCTCTCTGACAAAACAGAAGGGTATCTGATACTTCAGCTTTTTTTCTTTTCTTTTTTTTTGTGAGAAGGGCCAAACAGATCCAGTTCATGTAAAGGCCATGAAAATTAATCTCTTCCACTGAAAAACAAACTTTTTGATACCAAAGCGAGACTTTGCCATCAAGGACTGTGCAGCCTTTTGTGCGTTCTTTTCAAACCGACTACATTCAAAATGAAACTTTCATACAAAGATGACTGCCCCTGCTGACTTTTTATATATTAATTTAACTAAAGTTATGTGTCTCAGTAGTCTAGTGGTTTACACATTCACGTAACAAGCAAAAGCTTCCCAGTTTAAAACTAGGAAGGAATACAAGTCCCTTTGGGGTTATTTAGAGCATCCCACGTAAAACCTGGGGTGCTAACTGCTGTGGTGTCCTCTTGTGAATAAAGGAGCAGCTGAAGGTAGCTTTCTTTTTCACTAAATTTGCAGTTATGGGTTGAATTTTTGCCCTGACTTTAAATTTTCCATTGTAAACATACCTGTTTATTTTTAGACACCATTAAGCAGAAAGCAAAAAACTGAATAAGTCAATCATGCTATGCTTAGGTGATAATCTATCTTAACATGCCTACCTACCACACACCTGCTCAATAAGCTACTTAAAAGATGTGATTACTAAATGGTAGCTTTTTACTGCTCAAACACAAATTGGATTAATATTGTGTGAGAGTGTGTGTCTGTGTGTGTGTGAGAGAGAGAAAGCTGACTTACACTTGCATTACAAGTATTAAGAGGACAGTCATTAACAGCAAATATTCAAGACTTTAGCCACCAGGACTTCATGGTATAGGTGTGCAGACTATGACATCATCATCAGGTTTGCTGATTTTATATCTGCCACACCTTTGACAAAATGGCCATGAACATAAAATAAAGATCATGGTTGTTCCATTATTTTACGTTTAGTGACCACTTTTAATGAGAGAAAGAGTAGCAATAGATTGCATTTTTGCATTTCTTTTTTGCCCCTCTCACACACTGCACACCCTTTATCTCGGTAACAAATCATGAGAACAACACCGTGCGTGTGCAGACGTCACAGGTTCTGCCACTTGTGCAACAGAGTAGATCCACAGAGTAGTGTGAGAAAGGGGAAAACCTCACACTTGTGGCACAGTACTGACAACAGTTTAGCCAAGAAGTCAATGCATTTGTTCTTTTAAAAAGAAAATCACTAAATCTAACAGCAAGATCACTAATTTGGCAAAGCCGAGGTGAACGGAGGTGAGCCTGCACTTGGTCAGGAATGCTTCTTTAGAGGGACACTCAAGCTGAAATTACATTTCTAAGAATCTAAAAATTGAATATCTAAATCTCAAAATTCAATCCAATCCAACTAATGAATATCTGTCTAGCTGAATTTTCTGGTCCTGCTCTAGCACTACCATGAATAAGGACTTAAAAATGAGGGAAAGGAGAACTACCTCATTTGTGATGCCGTCATTTTTGGCTTAAAGTCAAATGTCTTCACCTTATTTGACTGTAGTTTTGTAACAATCATGGCATATATGATTTCCAGAGTTACTGAAGGTTTAGGCACACTTTTGTAATAGCACTACAAGGTTTAAATTTGTGGATTTGAGTGAAACATTTCAGCATTTGTACTCATATTCATGTCTTTCTTGTGATGAGTTGTAAAATAAAAAGGTTCCAAAAGGCCAGAAAATGCCACAAAAATAACTCTGCTTAAGCCTTTCATGGGGGGAAAGAGATTTTTCTAAACCTTAAGTATCATTTTAAAGGTTTGTGATGTGTTATGTGTATGCCTCTGTGTATGCCATTTAGGGTGTGTTTTACACAATAGCTACTCATAACTGAGTGTATCCTAAAGGAAGCCAAGTATTGATTCTGTGGGGGTGGAAGGACAGTGGGAAGACTATCTGCAAATAAAAGCTTCTTAGAAATTATCTTGTCCTTTTATTATAACAAGAAGAGCATAATAGACAACTGAGTCAAGATTATAGGAAATCTAAAAGAAGGGTTGATTTTTCAGGATGCTCCTTGGCAGGTCTGTCAGAGTTACCTGCACTTAGTAATGACTGTGGAGCAGCTACATCTGTCTCTGTCCTCCCTGTGGTGACCATATCGCTGTTAAAGAAGGAGCGAATTAGCCTGGTATTAGGTGTAAGATTGATTAGGCTGCTTTTGGTCCCAAGTAGGGGGTGGTTCCTATGTAAAACATGCATTTATAACACAGAGAGAGTCTGGACATAGACAAACACAAAGGGTATTTCCCATGGAGTTTTTAGCAAGCCTGCAGCACATCATAGGAAACGTATGGAAGACTTCTACGTCATGTCCTTTTTTAATGCATGTCTTATTGTGTTGCCTGATTTCATCTCTATTAATACTACATTTACACCACAAGGTCTTTAACACTGCCAGCTAACATAACAGCTAATTTCACAGGGAGTAAAAGTACATATGACCTCCATTTATTGGCTCTAATAAGAGTAGAGAGTGATTTAAAAAATAAATTAAAGTGGAAAAGTAATAGAAGATAATACAGAGAATATTTAAATAATAATAGACAATAGAGTGTATACGCGCTTACTGGTCATTTCATAAGGTATAGCTGCTCAGCTTCTCATTAATACAAAGAAGTCAATCACTTCGCAGCAACTCCGTTGAGACGTGTAGACATGTTAAACATCAGTAGGGGAAGAAAGAAAGAGATACTCTGAACATGTCGTGGTTGTTAGTGTCAGGCAGGGTGGTCGGAGTATGTCAGAAACTGTTAATTTAATTTAATTGGATATTCCCACAGGGCAATCTCTAGAGTTTGCTGAGAATGGTCCAAAAAGAGAGAATAACCAGTGATCAGCAGTTCTATAGATGTAAATACCTTTCTGATGGCAGATGTCAGAGGAGAATGGCAGACTGGGGGAAGGTGATTGGATGGCAACAATAAATCAAATAAACACTTGTTACAACCAAAGTACGCAGAAGAGCATCTCTGAACACACAACATGTCAACAGATGGACTGCAGCAGGAGATGAACACATCAGATATCCTTCGTGTCTGCAAAAAAACTAAAACTGGGGCTACAGTTTGTACAAGCCCCAAAACTGGACAAAAGACGATTGGAGAAATGTTGCCTGGCCTTATGTGTCTCAATTTCTGTGGTAACATTTTAATAGTAGAGCCAGAATTTGGCATGCATAGATAGATAGAGTATTAAGAGTATTTCCAGTACCTCATTGAATCTATGACATGAAGAATTAAGGCAGTTCTGAAGGCAAAAGACAGTCCAGTCCAACACTAGCATGGTGTAACTACAGAGGTGTCCAGTGACAGTACATAGCAGTAAAGGAATACTTTTACATGTTTAAAGCTCCCAAAGTACCAATAATAAAAAACAGAAGAAAAACATAGGGAGCAGAAAATGTAAAAACATTATTTGTGGTTATTTCTCAGTTATTCGCATAAATAGCAGCTGCTGATTTCTAATTGACATCAACTAAAGAAATCATACATGGTCAGACATTAATATTTTCCTTAAAAATATGCTTTATTTTCCCAGTTATTAATTGATAATCATGATTTGTTTAGCCAGTAAGTTAAAGTTCGGGATAATAATAAGTTGGGCCTCTGACAAAAAAAACAAAAACTAATTTAATCCTTGTATATTGTGCAAATACTGATTTTTCACTTTTTATTTATCAAGCCTTGCTATTCTGTGTTATTATTCCAGTTGTTGCATTTTGATCTTTCTCCATTCTAAGTACACAAAGCTGTATAATCCCAAAAGCAAAATGCATGTAGGGTGATTGATTGTATCACTCTTAGACACATGTGATGGTGATGTAAGCCAGAAATGCACTCACTGTTCAGTATTTGAGTCCATTCACAGAGTCCGGGCTGAGGTAATAATCATTCCAAGGCTGTATGTCCATTTCAGTCTTCCCCGTCCACTTCCTATTTAGACCAGACTCTTCATATTAGAACTGTATTAATGATTGTGCTTCCATTCCTCTTTTTTTTTTTACTGTCAAAACAAAGTGATGCAACATGTTCTTACTCATACAAAGAATGACAGCAAACAGGGGTTTTCAGAAAGTGCACAATAAAAAGGCAAATATATCAGAACCAAACATTAAATAAGCTTAAGTGTAAATATCAAATTAAAACAGAAAATACAAAAACAGATTTATATGAAAGATTTGCATCACAAATTCATAGAGATTCAGCAGGTATGTTTAGTCTGCAGCCCAGTTCATTAAATTGTGTAGGATTGTTTTTATTATTATAGTTTCCAAGATGTCCCATTAATAATTGTACTGATCATGTACTGATCACTGTCTTCTTACAGCAACAAACAAACCTTTCAATGCACATGCTTATGTTATTCAGAGAAAATAGGACTAAATGTTGTTTTTTAAAGGAATCTATGCCTTTTTTTCAGAACTTGCTTAGATTTAACTGCTATCAGACGCAGTGCACAGTGGTAAGTGGGTGGTATGGTGGTGCAAAAGGTTGCACTGTTGCCTTAGTTCAAACCTTCTGGCCACCTCAGACCTTCCTCCCACAGTCCAAAGTCATCCATATTACAGTAGGTTAACTGATGATTTTAAACTGGCTGTAGGTGTGAATGGGAAAGTGAATATCTGCCTGTTTCTCTACTTTAGCCCTATGATAGACCCATCTATCCCATCGAGGGTGTATCCCGCTTCTTACCCATTATCAGCTGGGATGAGCTCCAGCCCCTCCACAACCTTGAATTGGATAAAGGGATGGATGGGCAGTGCTTCAGAATGAAACCATGATTAACAGATTTACTGCTGTATAGATATGGCAGTAAATCTGGATATCATAGAAAATATATCTTTTCAGTCAGAGAATGAATAAAGACAAATTCAGCTTAAAGCACTTAAATATAGACCCAGGAAGAAGAATGTGAAGAGAATGTCCCATTCTCTCGCTCTCCCTTTCTGCCTCGCTCCCTTTCTCTCTGTGTAGCTGTAATTGCTGTGCATAACACTCAGTGTCTGAAACATTACAAATCTGCAAAAAAAAAATCTGTATTGCATATAATTAACTGACGTTATTGTTGCAAGAATAACACTGATTACTTAAACAGACTCATCTCAATTTTGAGTAAACATAAGCTGGTAGCATAGCCATTTCTCAAGCTTTTCCGCTTGAATTGGAGCGCAGCTTGACGGCTCAGTAAAAACCTCTGAGCCCTTTGATCATGATGTGCTCATTTCAGCATTGCTTCAATCCAAAAGGGAGTCCCGCTTTAGTTTCAATGTAAGTTAGAGCTGAAATGAATGTTAGAGCATTTTCATGGGGCCTTTCTTAGTCTCTCTCAATCTATCTTTTCCAACTGCTCTAAAAAAAGATTCATACCATTATTAAAAAAGATATGTGAGGGCCAGACAGAAAACAAGAGTAGTTGGTAAGTTTCCAGAGTAAAAATGGGGGGGGGGGGGGGTGGGGGGGGGGGACTGATAAAGGGAGTCTGCGCAAGGGTCAAGTTTTGATATCTAAAACTTTCAGTTGCAGATTTGTGTTCAGAAATTACGCTTGGGTAAACATGTCCAAAAATCAGACCTTTAATTCCACGTTAATCCTCTTTTCTGCTGCCGTATCCATGGCTGACACGGTTTCCCCGTGGAAACATTTGCTATGGGTTTGAATGTTGACTTTGAAGTCCAATTTTTCTATCAGTTCATAGAATAGTTATCGCATGGTAGCTTTCCCTTTGCTCTTCATGGGATTATAAACCTTTTTTTTGTATTTTTTTATTTTTGTTTTGTTACAGCATGTTACAAGTTTTCAGACAACAGTTTATCTTCCTGTTATGGAGTGTTGACCAGTTCCTCCAGATCTTTTGTGGTATTGATGAAATCTGCATTGCGTTAATCTGGCATTTGTTGATTAAAGATCTGCAGAATTCCATCTCATTCATAAATGTAAAATATACATTTTTGTTCAGACTCTCTTTTAGATTTTGAAATTGGATTATGATACAAAATATTCCCCACATCTCAGAAATCTCAAGTCAGTAGAGTTAACAAAGCTCTTGGAATGACTAATAAAAAGCATCCATAATAATTTGTCTCCTTATCGAGTGACTTCAGTTTAGAGAAATTCTACCCATTTATACTCTCTTTGTAGCATATATTAGTTAGAGGCCTCTGTTAGAGATCTGATCGCTTTTGCGAGTAGATACATTTAAGCAGGGGCTTAGCATCAAAGTATTACTATTCATTTTAAATCAATACAGGTAATCTTACAGCACAAATACCCTCATTAGCCTGTATTTTGGTTCATTTTCCCAAACAATGTAGTGATGATAAATATGATGCCACTTATGAAACATCTTCTAACAGTAAAATAATAACTATAATATATACCGTCTGTCTAAAACACAGTACATGGAATAATAACGAGTGGTGGTGGCTAATCAGGGGTTAAAATATGACTATCTGCCCTCCTCTTTCTCTTGGTCTCACACTGTAATTATACCACTACACAAAACAAAATATATGTTTAACTGCATATGACAAGATCCTTGTTGGATGAAATGTGTAATTTACAGCCTTCCTGTGTCAATTTGACAGTTTTCAGATGCAAACCTGTCCAGCAAATGTAGATATTGGTGCACAATGGTGGTCGATTACAAATATGTTTTGGTCTTGTCAGCAATATCAGAGGTGCAGGTTCTCATAAAATTGAGAAACTCACTGATAGAATAATAGCAATCATTCCCGGGCGATTGTGGCTCAAGAGTTGGGTAATCGGTAGGTTGCCGGTTCGAACCCTGGCTCAGACAGTCTCGGTCGTTGTGTCCTTGGGCAAGACACCTCACCTGGTGATGGCCAGAGGGGCCGATGGCGCGATATGGCAGCCTCGCCTCTGTCAGTCTGCCCCAGGGCAGCTGTGGCTACAACTGTAGCTTGCCTTCACCAGTGTGTGAATGTGAGAGTGAATGAATAGTGGTATTGTAAAGCGCTTTGAGGGGTCCTGAAAAGCGCTATATAAATCCAATCCATTATTATTATTATTATTACCTGGAATTATCCATAATTGCTGATTGTCTCATCAGCAACACATGCAGTGAATGCAAAGTTAAAGTCAGTGTTAGTCAGTTACTGCAGCTGGGTATTGCATATAGAGATATCTAATTACTTCATGTAGCCAAATGAATTGTAAGGGTCGAGTTGTGAAACCATGATTAGGTTTGTATGCAAAGAAAATGGGACAAAAAAAAGAAAGTGTGCGGTTTCAAGTGAAAGAGTTTTCAAAGAATGCTTCTCTGTAAGTTTAGGGATGCCTCAAAATGATGAATGATTTAATTTCCTCTTTTGTTCTGCCCTTTGAACATTCTGAGGAGAATCCACGAGCAACTGTGATTATTTATGTTAACCCTCAAAATAGACTTCACTGCAGCAATTTTAGGAAAAAAAACCTTTCCATCTAATTCTTATGATTTGTCTCATTTGGTACATATTTCCGCTGCAGTTTGCCTCAAGATATAGACTAAGAAACAGGGTCGATATACTAAGATGTTGCATCTGTGCTCAGGATAGATTTTCTTTTTTGTTTTTTGGGGGGTTTTTGGGGGGGGGGGGTTGGCCTAATTTCTGATTTTGGCCCTCAGTAGCAAAAATATAAACAAAAATGGGTACAATGGGTTCTGTGAATTTCTTCAGCCTCATTTACATTTGTGCATATGCCCCTGTATTTTGTCCATTCTGAGTACTAAAGCACTAGAGCACTCGATGACTCATCAAACCTTCACTGATGCAACAGTAGGAACCTAATCATGCACGCACACAGACACACACTGGACACAGAAAGAGGTCTGGCCCCAGCGATTTCGCCCAACCTCTCTTTAACAATGCAGCATGACTTGGCACATGCTGGGCAGCTGCTCCCCCCTGTGACTGCTGGGATTGGTGTGCTTATTGTGAACTCACTGCTGCACATCACCTCTGATTTGTATGTGCAATGCAGGCATTTTAAAGTGCTTTCCTTTATAGCGAACATAGACACACACAAAGATCTCTGGGGACCGCAACACCTGCCTGCAGTTTCATATCCTGTAAACCCCACGAAACAGACAGACAGGAGTGCTTGTTGTGTTTTGTCACGCTTTAGATCAGGAGCAAAGAAAGAAACCTGCCTTTAAGCCTTTTGGAATGAAGCCTGAGAATATACTCTGTGTGTGCAGAGGTTGAAAGTGCAGCTTGTGATTAAATGTTCCTCGAATATAGCACCACATAAGACAGCAACTCTCAAAGTGTTTTTTCTTCCTCTCTTTTTGTTTGTGTTTTTGCATTTTCACCCATATCATATTTTCATACCATCTTTTGTCTACCATCAGATATCCGAGGTTTGCAAACCTTTATGGACCAGGCGTCTCGGCTGGGTCTAGATGTTTCCTTGCAGAGGGTGGACCGGAACGTTAGTCGGGTATTTAGTGACCTCTTCAACACGATGCGCACTGAGGAACTCAACCGGTACCGGGACACTTTACGGAGGGCCGTGTTGCTCATGAGCCCTCGAGGTGCACAGGTGTTCGTCCACCAGGTAGGCTGTGTTATTGACTCTTGTTTTGCTTTGTTTTTCAATAATGGATGCAACAACAAAGTGTTGTAGTCAAACACCAAGAGGAAAAACAAATGCTGCATAGAGATAATGATCCATAAAAAGAAAAGCATTTCCTGACACCCTTAATCTGAAGCAAATGAAAAAAAGTACACTAGTAGTGAGGGAAATAATTAATTGAGCCCCTGCTGAATTTTAAGTTTGTGCACTTAGAAAGGAAAAAAAAAATTCTCTAATTTTTATAGGTGTTTTATTTTAATGAAGGTAGACAGAATATCACCCAAAAATCCAAAAAAAAAGCACATTAATAAAACTACAAAAATTGATTTGCATGTCATTGAGTGAAATAAATATTTGATCCCATACCCAGCCAGAATTCTGGCTCCCACAGAGTGGACATGACATTATATTGACAATACAGATACTCCTAAAGTATACATCGCATCCATTCCATCCGCTCCACCACCATGGGCATGACCAAAGAGCTCTAATACGGAGAAGATTGTAGACCTGCACAAGGCTGGAATAGGCTACAAGATCATCAGCAAGAAGCTTGGTGAGAAGGTGACGGTTGACAAAGAACACCATCTCCACAGTCAAGCACAGAGGTGCAAGCATTATGCTTTGGCTTGTTTTTCTGCTAAGGCAACATAATTACTTTACCACATTGAGCAGCCAATAGATGAGCCCTTGAACTAAAAAATCATGGACAAGAACCCCTTTTTCCTCAAAATCCATGCATCCTGGATGGGTCTTTCAACATGGCAATGACCCAAAACATACCACCAAGGCAACAAAGTGGATAAACAAGACTGGCTATAGAAGAAGCGCAATGAGGTTATGGAATCTCCAGACCTCAGTCCTACAGAAGATCTGTGGAGGCAGCTGAAACTTTGAGTTGTCAATCAAGAGCCAAGAAATTTAAAGGATTTAGAGAGTTTCTGTAAGAAGTTGTAGGCCAAAATCAACACTTAGATGTGTTGACCAACTACAAGAAACGTCTTACTGTTGTACTTGGCAACACGGATTTCTCCATCAAGTACCCTTGTTGGAAAGTACAACAGTACTTGTCAAGCAAAACATGACTTGGTAGGCCAAATATAGATGATTGTGACTGTTGGTATTCCATTGAAAGATGGTCTCTAGGACTTTAAAAGCCACTCAAGAAAACATAGAATGCTGTAAATAATTACACAATATAACCAGCATTTCTACAATAAAACAATAATAAACAACAATTTGTTCCTTAATGCTGAAAAGATCAACAGTTCAGATAAAATAAGCTGTGTGTATCCACAGAGGATTCTCTCTCAACTCATTCTGGGTCATAGTATCCCAATTTGGAAGCTCTTAGTAATACCACCACTATTTGCTCCTTCTAGATCATATTTGCTTATTAGAGATGGATGTGTAAAACAGAAGGCAATATATCTAACTCAGCAGACATCTTTTCTGCCTTTAATCTCACCTCAGTAAGTCCAAAGTTCATTAGTTAATTAGCTGGCCATTCCTCAAAACAGTTTTAAAAACATAAACTGCTGCATGAAAATAAACAAGTTTTCCTGCGTTCTCTCTGTTAAAGGGTGTCTGAAGTGAAAGGTGTCCTTTAATTATTTGTTGGGAGTTTTGTCAAAGCGTGTTGAAAGATTATGTAATGTACTGCATAAGCATGTTTGAAGAATGGGCTTGTGTGGCACTGGAATTGCTGGACACAGTGAAGAAATATGGCAAAATAAAACTGAGTTGAATGGCTTATTCTGGCCAGCAAAGGCATCGAGGTCTGACACTCAATCTTCTGCTCTTCTGGCAAGGACAGATACACGCTGATAAAGATTTTTCCAGAAGATTTCAAACAGACTTGAAAAGGTTTGACCTCGAAGGGTACAAAAGGAAAAGGGACATTAAAATATGGTTGCAGATAAAGAAATTATGCCAGTTACACAATAGAAAAATCTTTTTGTTTGAGTTTATCTTACCTGTAGCATCCATCTGTCTGGTAAATACAAGATTAAAGAAGGTAATGGTTTATTAAGTCCATTATATTTGCTTAGTGGAAATTTCCTTTAATGATATTTGACGTGAACATAAGACAAGTTATGGTATTACTATAGTCCACAAAACTAATCCATGGAAAGTAATTACTTAGGCATTGCAGAGATTTAATACTAATAGATTGGGCGGTAGTGATAACTATTTTCAGCTGAGCCTTTATTTATTCTTGTTTTCGGAACACTACGGAAGGCGCTATTTTCACTTGGTACGAATGTTTCATATTGTGAAAGATTTAAATGTTAAACTATTAAATGCTACGGTTGAGCTGTGGGAAATGAAAACAGGCCATGCTGATGTAGTGATTGGCTTTACAAAAGCAAAACCTAAAATTAGTCCATATTTGTCTTTTTATTGCCATTGTAGCTCAGTGCATTTTCAGCGTGCTGGATGATAGGAAAGACATGTTATGATACTTGTGTTTGTAATGTAATTGTGTACATATACTTCGTGTGTCGTCAAAGGTTTTACCCTGACAGGACTTTATTTCACCTCTGTTTATCCTCAATCCTCTGCGCTCATTTATTTAATCTTTCTATCTATTGTGAGCAAATACCATAGGAAAAAGCCTCAACCTCCTGTAAGTCAAAACCCTCACTTGCATTCTGATTAGCTTCTTGTCAATGCTCTACAATTAATCTAAAAGTGAAGCACTTACAGACAAATGAATTAGCGCACAGGCCGTGAATACACAGAGGCTTTCAAGTTTCATTAATGACACACTGCTTTGATCTTTTCCTTTGCTGCAGTGAATTCGGTTTTAGTATACAGGTACACAGGCTGGTGCATAAGTCGTTTATTCACAAAAGATTTAATCTAGAGAACTATATCCCTTATCATTCCTTATGCAATTAGCATAAGGCATCTGTCGGCATCTTGGGGACTAAGAAATAAGCGCAGCTTTGCAATTGGCACACCCTCCAAATGCTCCTGTGAATACATTAATGTAAGTGTTGGAGATATGTACATTTATCAAAGCTTCATTAATACCTTTGTAATGGCTGTCAGTGTGTCCACACCTCACCAAAGATGCTGGGGCAGAAAATTCAAATAGGCAAATATCTCAGTGGAAAATACGATGCCTTGAGGAGTTTAGTACTCATGAGATGACATCAATTTGTAGGCACCAGTGTGATGTAAATGTTAACAAATGTGTTTGATAGCTAACTGAAATTGATGATATTAGTTGTCCCAATGATATGTGAAAGGTGTGACAGAATGTGTTATGGTAGCCTTGAAGGACACACTGAATAACCACTAAGAGATGTAAAACATGCATAAGATTCCCTCCATACACAGAAAAATATTGAGAACCAAGTTGACTGCAAAGAGAAGAAGAAAAAAACAGAGAAAAAATTACTTAAGAGAAGCCACAAAGAACTACAAAGAGATGCAAACTAACTTGAGTGAAATCTATTACAACACAAAGATGCATGGCAACCACAGGGAGACTAAAAAGGGTCTGTAAAAAGACCCAAGTGGACTAGCAAGAGACACAAAAGGACTACAGAAAAAACCTAGGAGGACTACAAAGAAGTGCACAATTTCCCCAAAGATTGGAAAAAGGACAACAAAGGATCCCAGACAAGTACAAGGAGGCGCCAAGAGTCACAATACTGTACAAAGATTCAGAAACAGAACAGATGCAAGTGATGGTAGAGATGCATAAAGGCTGGGGCCCAAACATAACATGACTTCAGTATTAACAACCCTCTTAACCTGACAACTTAAACATGAATATTTACAGCCTTTAAGGTCTTTTGCTTTTCCAGCAGAATGACTGTCCATATTCCAAAAGAATTCCCCCTCTCGATTTACTATAGTACACGAACTGAATCTCTATCTTTCTTTCTTCGTCAGCTTCTCAATAAGGCAGAGAAAGTCTGATGTGCCATTGCAGTTTTAAAAATCCAACTTTTAAATCCGAGGACCGCAGCTACAGGGACATTTATGGAGGGCTGTGGATGACTTTGGTCCTTTAAAGTTGTATAAAAACCATTTGCAACGAATGAGGGAGTGATCTTCGATAAGACTTTACGTTTTAATAAACAAATAAATGCTGTTCTTAAAACTAGCTTTTTTCAACTTGGGGTACTTGGAAGGGTGACGCTCTTTCTCTGCTTAAGTGATATTGAAAAGGTTATTCATGCATTTATTTCATCTCAACTTCACTATGGTAACAGGCTCTGTTCAGGTCTCACTCTGTCAGTGCTTGGCTGAATGAAGCGCAGCTGCTAACCAGCACATGCAAACAAGACTCCTCCATGTTGGCTTTCTTACATTGGCCCCCAGTCAGATTTCAAATTTATTTTAAGAATTTATTTTTTGTTTTGAAGTCTTTGACATTTCTACACCTCTCTGATCTTTTATGACTGCACACTCCCCCTTGAGATCTGTCGAACAAATGCTGCTGGCTGTCACAAGGTCAGATTAAACCACAGAGTTGATTGGGTCTTTTCAGTAGCTGCTTCTAAATTGTAGAGCTAACCACCTCTCCACATCAGGATGTCCCCAACATTTGACACTTTTAAAAGCCACAATTAATTTTATTCTTTTATCCTTCAAACCAGGAGGTCAAGTATATTTTCCTGGCACTGTAAATAGATTTGACCTGACATTTTGCTTTCCATGTCAACTCTTTTAAAGATTTTTATTATGTTATTAAGGTTAAGCCTTATTCAGAACATGATAATTTGCAGTGGCTAAGATTATGATGATAATATTTTTCAACGTAAGGCTGTCACTTTGACACCCTTTCCAAACCTGCTAGCATAGTGCCTTGCCTTTTGCCCCCTTCTTTTTTTCTTTAAATATTCTTATGCTTTAAGTCCCATATTCCCATCAGTCCATCGTCTACAAGGCCAGGTGTGGGTGAATTGAGCACATGAAAAAAGGGCACCTCTGTTCTACTGACAGTTTGTCAAAGGACTATTACCACTGTAGACCCCATATTCCCAACTTTACCTTCAGGTTCTTCCACCTTGTGCGCATTACCGAGACTCACCGAAGTCTCACATTTTGTTTTGATGATTCTCTATCTATCACATTCAATCACAAGTCTGTCTTCTCCTGTCCACTCCCAGGGCACAGTCATTCTGGTATTATAAACAGACTGCATGACATTGACAATGCCTGTGGTATTATGGTGAGATTCTGGGCGCTTCTCCTCTCTCATTTAGACAGTTGCCATCTAGTCTCTTGTTCACATTGGCCATGAGAGGATGTAGCATCTTCTGTCTGTTTCATTTGTGCCTCTTTTCTGACACCTGACTGCTCTCTGTTCCCTTCATGATAGAAGGATTTCACTGGAGTCACACAAGCCTTTTAGAGAGCCATAAAGTGGAATTTTAAGCTTTCAGCTGTCCCATTTCTTCGTCCTTGGGTTGTATTAGTGAGCATTTGCTAAATCACTTACTTAAAATGATGCACATTTAGGTTAAAAAAAAAAATCTTGACACATTTTATGAGTTACCAAAGTCACTCACCAATTAATTGTCAGTGGAGCAGCCCCAGGCTATATTTCTTGAAGACACTCAAATTAGATTTTTGGCTCTAGGCTGTGGCCCTGTGAGATAATCATTCATTTTCACCAATGGTGATTTAAATGCTTTAAGCAACTCAAATACCTTTGCTAAATGCGAATTCTGAAAATGAATAATGTGTCCTAATGGTAAGCTCAATATGTGTAACTATATAGTTTAATCCAAGTAAATGCACTATTGCTCAAAAGTTTTGGGTCACCCCGAAAATATAATGTTTTAGTTCATTTGGCTGAAGGACCAATGAGCTATGGATGTCACAGCAAACCGTCCATTATCCCTCTGTCTGTTAACAGTTCACAAGATTCACTGCTCTTCCTACAGTATTGGTCAAGATCACCTAGCAGGTCTAAAATGATGGGTCGAGGTCACATTTGCACTCAGCTTTAACATCCCTCTGGGTTCTTGGCTAGCTTTGAGGTTGCATGCTGTCTGTGCAGATGCTTTCCAAGTACTGATGTTGTCTTAGCAGTTTTATACAATTGTTCCTCTCCTGGATGCAGTCAGCATCTCAGTATTGCACACTCAAAACCTGTAGAACACACCACCCTTTTTCTTCCTTAGGAACAAAAACTTAAATCTGTTTCCTGAAAGTTGATTGTAGCATGCATGTGCAGGAAGACAGAAGCATATCTCTTTCTATCTATAATTGGGAGATAACTGAAGATACTTTGTAATCAAAGTAACAATATAACTGTAACTGTAATGTAAAAACTCAGAAGCACGTAAAAACTCCAAAACACGTACAAAACACAACAGAAGTGCTCCAGGATGCTAGGGCGCAGTGTTGAGCTTTTGTTACCTAGTGGCTACACGGGCCAGCAAGCAAACGACCGGATTTGGTGTGTGGTAGTAACAGGTAAATGAACATTTTTTAAAATTATTTGAATATATATGAGTGCTTGTGTATAAATACACAAACAATACACACATGCTTTCAATTGTGTAATTTAAGTGATCTAGGTAGTTCAGTTTTGAAGTTCAGTTAATGCTAGAAATGTGTTTTGGAGTTTGTACATGCTTTGGAATTTGTACGTGCTTTGTCTCTAGGGGCCACCGTATATATATAAACATATATAACTAAAACCACGTTGTTGTTTTTTTACATTAGTAATTCCTTTTGTGCATAATTTTATATTGTTGTTAATAATAAATTAATTAAAGCAACAAAACAACCTGAAGAGTCGGTTGGGAGCTGAAAGAGCCGGCTCTTTTTAGTGAGTCGAGCCGAAAGAACCGGTTCTCTATAAAGAGCCGGAAATCCCATCACTAGTGTAAAAATAACTCAGTAACATTAGCAAGTGGTGGAGGCCAGCAGGTGGTTGAGGGAAAGGGGAGGCACCTCAGGAGGAGAGACCCGAGGCGACATCTGTTATCCACCAGCTTGATAGCTAGCCGAGAGCTCGAGGGTCACTGAAGCCGCCGAGAACGGCACAATTCCCGGCACATCATTTTCAGATCACCGCGGACTTTCGCTACTCAGGTTTAACGTAATATATGAGTCACTTAGATAACCTAAAAATGTTATTGTTGGTCTTTTTTCAGTGTTTTATTTGTTCGTTTGTAAATCGGTTTGGCTGAGATTAAAGTTATTAGATTAGATTAGATTAGATTAGATAAAATAAAACTTTATTAATCCCCTGGGTGGGTTCCTCCTTGGTTTTCACACAGCTGAATAAACGTCAAACAGAAAACTAATTAAACAGAAGTGTGAGATGGTCGAGAATTTACGCTATTTTAGATAGCAAGGAGCAGACGGCCGAGTTTATTAAAATCCACCGAGACAGCGGCAACACTAAACAGAAGGCTAGACCGTCCAATTTCACAGCCGTTTAGTTCCGGCCTACCCGAACTTCTGAGGACCAGGCCCACGTAGACTGCGAAGGCCGGGTCCTCAGGAGGATGCAGCCCATGAATTTGGACATGACCTCTGTGTCTTTATGCTGCAGCTGTCTCTTCTTCTGTCATCCCCCCCCCCCCCCCCCCCCGATTAGCTGATTAGCTTTTCTCTCGTTTGTTTATCGCCCACTTTACGGCAGAAAGAGGAAACCAGCGGAGGTCACGTTAAACAACAGGAGCACGTTTAAGCTTGATCAGCTATTTTTTTTATATTAATTTCTAGTATCAGCTGATGTTTGCTGGAGCCCCAGCTGTAAAACCTGCTGGTCATGATGTCGGTTTGGATATGTGGTGAGAGGGAAACATGAAGATGAAACCAGGAGATGTCCTTACTGAATCATCAGAGCTGAATAGGTGAAAGAGAAACAGGTTTACCTTTTAGGTGACATGAATAAGTTGAAGGGAAGTTATGGACTGTTTCTGAGAGACAAATAATACCAGGATCCATTTTTTTATGTAGCTGACAGCTGGTAACTGTGCATGGACAGATCTAGCAAAGTTTTGCCAGGGGGGCCAGGGAGAGGGGGGCACAAAGAAATACTGTACTTTCGTATTCTCATTTAAAATATCTAGCTTTTAACAAACAATTGTCTGAATCTCACAACAAACAATAGGATAGATTGATACATATATGCCAACAAGACAGTAAACATCCCTGTCACAACAGCGTTTGTTTTCATTCAAAGGCTTTATGCTTTTTCCTATAATGGCGGGCCGGTCTCTAGTCAAAATGCCTGAGCCGATTTTTTGTCCCAGTCCAGCCCTGTATGCAGCTCATCTGCAGTCTGGAGTTGCCTACATCTTCTTACTCGGAATTTCCGAGTTCTGAGCACAATCGAAAGCACCAGGACTGCAGTTTTCGCGTTGGATGTAAAAAGCGCACGTGACGCTGTGACGTAGGTTAGAATCATCATCAGCATAATTTGCAGACGATAATGGTTGTAGCCGCTGCGATGCTTTCGACCAAAACAGGCGCAGCTTGATGACATCATCAACATGCGCTATTGCGATAGAATGGTATAGTCAAAATCTCTATCGTTGGCCAAATTTATATCGTTTCTATCGTATATTGTTTATATCGCCCACCTCTAGTATCCAGTTAGGGAAGCAACACATTAACAAGAGAATTCTGAGTAAAACCAAAGTTACTTTCCCTAGTAACTAGTTACTTTGAAAGTAATGAGTAACTTGAAGTAACTGAGTTACTTTTGATAGAAGTAACTGGTAATGTAACTAAATCACTAATATAAAGTAACTTGCCCAACACTGGTAATGCATTACTGTGAAATGCATTACCAGTGTTGGGTGTAATGCATTACTGTGAAATGCATTACACCCAACACTACCCATGTTGTTGGAGGATTGGGTGACTGTGCTAGCCACACCACACCATTATAGGCAGAATATCAGCTGACTGTTTTTTTTTCTAAATAGTTTTTGCATAGCTTGAAGCTGTACATTATAAGTCAATGTTCTGTTGTAGGAGGACACAGGACCGCGACATTCACAGGGTACGGCATGGGGCTAAAAAATGGAGTGATGCTTTCCCCAGTTCAGTGTCCTCTTTATCCTATAGAAACATGTCACACATCACTCCCTCGCCCAGCCATGCTTGCAAGATGACATCAAGCACTCAAGACATTGTTTCAGATATTTCACATCTCATAAATGTTCTTCTTTTTGACACAAACATCTTAAAATTGTGTATAATATTTACCCATCTCTCTTTCTCTGCTCAATATTTTGCTTTTATTGGCCAGTGTCAGATATAGCCTTTTCTTTGCAACCTTAGAAGGCCAAGTTGAGACTGGAGTTTGACGGTTACCAATTGAAAAATACTGCCAGTTGAGGACCTCTGGGTCTGTTTTCTTAAACTCCATTCTTTGATGTTTTTGTCCTCATGCTCAGTTATATACCAAGGCCTCTCACTTTTACTTTTGGTTGGAGCCCGTGTGTGTGTTTTTATGAAGAGAGTAGTATACTGTTGTATAAAATTTAGCCTTCATTTCTTGGGACAAGAATGCTCTGTTGAGTGTCAGAGGGGGGAAAAAAAGTTATTTCTTTCTTTTTCTCCCTTTATTTTACTATAA
The DNA here is from genome assembly GCF_963969265.1 of Rhamphochromis sp. 'chilingali'. Classification (NCBI taxonomy): domain Eukaryota; kingdom Metazoa; phylum Chordata; class Actinopteri; order Cichliformes; family Cichlidae; genus Rhamphochromis; species Rhamphochromis sp. 'chilingali'. The sequence goes on along the minus strand of NC_137947.1, from coordinate 21,608,079 downwards.
TCGAAGCTACAAAGGCTGGTTCTCCACACACTCATCTAGTCAAACATCTTTGAGCTGTACTTACATAAGTTGAAAAAAGGTTTTTCTCGTGATCAATTAGCCTTTTAATATAAACTGTCATTATCTACCGTATGCCACCGACACACTAGAATTATGGTTGCTGAAAATGGAGATCAATATGCCGAGATTCAAATGATCATTAATTTCTCTGCAATTTAATTGTATTGTATTAAGTTCTGAGCAGTAATGCATTTAGTATAACAAAATCAGAGTCAGAATTTTGGTTTAAGGCCCTTACAGAAGCATGTACAGTATAAGCCTTTCTAGTGCAATATAAATGAATTATTTGCTTAGTCTCCATAGCATTTTTTGTCAGTGTTCTTGTCGGATGGAGGCTTCCTGAAGGTGTTGATAAGACGGAAAACAGAATGGGTTGTGTCAGCTGGCATGCCAGCTCTGCAGCGCACTTGATGGATGAGGACAGGGGCTTGGTGAGGTCTGCCTCATGTGCAGCGGCTACACCAAGCTATGAGAGTGACAAGCGCTGTTGCCAGGTAATGTGAGAGGGAGAAAAAGGTGCTCCATAGAGGTAGTAGGAGGGTTAAAAGGGGGGACTCACAGAAAGAGAAAGAAAGAGCAAATACAAGAGGGAAAAAAAGAGATGGATGTAGAGTAAAAAGGTTAACAGTGAGAAAGAGTTTTGGGCGCTAAAGGGGGGGGGGCGGCCTCTATCAACATAATAAAGCACCTCTGCATGAAATGGTAATGGGTGAAATCTAATGGAAGAAATGGAAGTGGAGAAAGACAAAAGCGATGAGCACTAAGATAATGTATATCGTATCTGACCAACTGTACCTACTGGCAATGATCTCATGGTTAAATAGGTCCAGTGTAGTCAGAGAGAACAAAATAATGGACTTTGGCAGTTGGAAACGTTTTTGTCAAGCTTGTAAATGTGGATGCTGTATACATGGATGCTTTCCATCAAAAAGGTGGAAACAAGGTTTCCGAGCTTGTCACGCACAACAGACTGTTGAAATGATTTTAGCTCAAAGTAAGTAAGCGAAAGCTATTTTTAACTTTAAATTGTGAATAACTGTAACACCATTTGATGATGTTTGCTTTTGCGGTATGCTTTGGGTCATTATCCATTTCTACTGTGAAGCGTTCTGTGATCAGTTTTGTATCGTTTTGTTGAATCTGAGCACAGAGTTTAGCTCTGTACACTTCAGAACTCATCCTGTTACATTGTACATTTCAAGACCTCCTCAAGGCCGTTCTTGACTCGGTTAGATGTTGTGAAAGACTGTTTCTTAACCAGAGAAAGATTTCTATCATCTCCACTTCAAATGTCTTCTGTAGTATTCCAGTTCTTCTGAGCTGGATTTTGCATTTCTTCTTTTTTTGTACCTGAATGTTATTTTGCCACGCATAAAATTTTTGTTATCTGTCTAAAATGTTTTTTAAGGTTTTTCTCTGTATTATGATACAGGGCCTGACCATAAAACTGTTTGATAGTCAGTCATCTAATTACTTCTGAGCCCCTAAAAAGGGGAGACGATAAAGAAAAATGTCTCAAACACCCTGAATAAGTCTTGAATTTTATTCATCTTGTTCTTATTTTGATGCAAAATCTCTCTATGGTGGTGTACAGAAATAAAATGACTAAACTTATGTCATTTTCTAAATACTTATGGACTCAGCTGTAGCTTCAATCTGTCACAGTTCTTTTTTCAATTTACTGGATTTTCACCTTGAAGAAAATCTGTTTTTAAAGCAACCATGTCATTAACTGTCAGAGAGGCTCTGTGTGAACTGCCATATAGTTCTAGGCATGCAGTACTGTGACCTTCACCTGCTAGACTGGTGACTGTGGATTACTACATTGCCTGTCATATAGTGATATTTTGATTTTGCCTCAGTCTTCTGCTTTATGCACCTTCTCTACCAAATACAGCATCTTGTTCATTATCCATATATTTCATGTCTTTCAAAGTGTAGAAGGTAATATTAATGCACTCACTGAGAAAATACACTGGAGCTGTTTTTATACTCGATCAAGGTCTTTGGTATCGAACAGAACTGTGGCATAAAAACTACTTTTTATTAAGTGCCCTTTTCCTTGAATAGCTTGTACATAGTTCATCAAGTCTATAGTTAAAATGATTTAGTCCTGTAAATAATTTTTGACAACTCTCTCTTTTGTCATGTCTGCTTTACTATGACTGGTGAAAACGCTTTTTGTTTTCTGAATGACAAAAGAAGCACAAAGGACTTTCTGAGCATGTGTAGTGTTATGCACACAGGACACAAGAATAAAGGGGAAAGGCACATATAAGAGTTTCTGCTAAAGCTAATTTGTTCATCGTAATTTCAGAAATAGCGAACTGAAGAAAAATAGGCGTTAACCTATAAACTACAAGTGGCTTATACTGGAGATAGCTGCAACAAAATGAAACCCAAGAAAATGAAAACCAAGTTGGGTGCCTGAAAGTCACCTTTTTCCAGGAGGAGAGACATCATTGAAGGAAACCAGCTTAATTGACTTTATTAAAAGGGAGGAGCTATTACCTAGAAACTGAAAAGAAAGAAGAAACAGGCAGGCCCAACAACCAGTACTGACTCAAGGCTTCGGGCTGTCCTAGTATGCTGTGTGACTGCATGTCAGATAGGCAACTGTGTTACAAACTGATCCACTTGTCAAGATGTGAGATCACGATTTGCTGATTAAAAATGGACCCATGTGACACTTGAGTTTGATTTGCAATAAACACATTTGCCCTTGCTATGAATTGTGTTTTAATGTCAAGGACTCTCTTCTGTCTTATTGCGTCACAAACGCTTGGCGATGGTAATTTAAAAGCAGCCCCAGTTGACATGCTATTATGGAGCGCTTTGACGACTTTTCTCGGTGAGGGTCATGCCGTTGACATGACAGACACACATAGGGTGCATGCATACAAGTCTCACGCACATTTTATCCACTGCTTTCTGGCAGCAAAGCAATAGATGTTGTTTGGCAGAAAGCTCTTACTTTTTTACCATTTTGTGTCAATTATTTTGTCAAAGTCAGTGTCACAGGTTGGAAATGGTACGGAAGAAAAAAAATGTTTGCAGGTATTGTGTTCACTTCAACGTTACAGTGATGGGAATTTGAGAAAAATGTTCCAATAACAGACTTACCAAATGTGGTTGGATTGGAGAAAGAAAAAAATTACTCAAGATTTATCAGCTATGTTTTTGATCCAAATGTTATTCCTTCTTATCAGTGGCACTTTAACTTATTGAACCATGAAGAAGGTCTAAAACAATTTTCCACCATTTGGCACCTCTCAGGAGTAAAAGCTAATATCCCCGCTGTCTAGATTGTCTTCATTTCCTCTGTCCAGTTCTTTTTCTTTTCTCTACTGCACTGTTTACCCCATTTTTATTGTTGCTCCAGTTTTTGACATTCTACATGAGCAATACGCAGCTTCACAGGTGACGCATATGGTAAAATTTTATACCATATCAGCGGTAGTCAGTAGACTCTCAACAAGTAGATTTTCCCTTATGTTGTAACAAACTATTCCAGCATGTAGCACAGTTGTGTTTCTGGCACCTGAACCTTCCTTCTCTCTCAGATGGAATAAAGCTGGCTATGACCTGGAAGTGTTTATCCCGGCATGACTCATTAACCTGACACAGAGAGCATGGTGTTGGTGCAGGGGTGCGTAGTGTTGGCACAAACAACATCTTTTGCATTTGTGCACACACAGAGATTGTACAGACGTGTGCATATGCAATCACCCCTGATTCTTTCCCCAGATCTATCACTGCCAGTTTTGTCTACACCCCTTCCCTTAGTGCTAATGAGTGAGGCCAGGTATAATTAAAAAGCTCCAGAAGTACCGCACAGCCTGTTTAGTTTTCTTTTTCTTTTAGAAAGAAAACACAAAAAGAATACTCGCATCCACTAGAGGACTGGATTTGACCGGTTCATAATACAAATGAAGGCTACAGTTTGTCATTAGTTGAGTGGCATGAATTTATGGAGGTGACAAACAGAAAGGCATTATGGCTAGTACTTAGCAGGGGAAGTGCAGCTGAAGTTTTAAATAGTGGACATTATATAAAAGCCTATTCAGTATTAAGATTAACTTTTCTTTATGAGCAGACAGTGACTGCAGTCATATTCTTTTTGGCTGATTAGAGCGATATCACCATTTCTAATCCAAATATGGTTTAGATTAGCTTTTGCTGCTTATTAAGAATAATACAATTGTTAAACAACACTCAAAACCATGCATTTCTGCACACATTTATAAAGTATAGTTTACGGTGTTCAGTTTTTTTTTGTTTTTTTTTTCAGGTTTATAGTGATGTTAGCGTGACTCTAGGGATCCCCTGAATTCACCATGAAAATAGAATTTATGCTTTTGGTGAAATGAGCCCATTAGCATTTAGTTACAAGCCACTAGCTTGGGTGTAGAATATATGTTTTATGAATAGGGGCTTGGTCAATATGCTAACAATAATGGTTTAAAATAGAAAGTCCAGAAACAATTGGGTGATCTCACAGTGGCTGTTTGCCTCTTTTTTATAAAGTCTGTGCAAACGTCTTACCTTATCTCCCAAAGTTCCTCTAGAAAACATTACACTGGCTTTACTAGTAAATGATCTGCACTTCTGCAGTACCTTCTAACGTTAGCAAGGTTATGCAAATAAATAACACACTTATACACTCAAACTCACCTGAGGAAGAAACTTGGAGTTCTATGTCTTGCCCAAGGGATCTTTTAAATACCTTTAAATCTCGTGCCATTTAGTCACATGATTAGAAAACACATAGAGCAGGGTATGAAATTTTGATGACTTTGTGCCAATTTAGGGAGTGGAATGATTTAGGGCTGCAAAGAAAAAAAACCCCACATCAAACACTAGTTGGTGTTTGTGAATATGTATTTCATATGGTTCTTTTTAACCAATATTAAGGTGGCTGTAATATTCCTTGATACCAGCTGCACTTGTCAGTGTTAGAAAGGTCAAGAAATTAAATGCTCCAAGATGGTACAGTATGATATGATCTGTGGATAAATGGAATGCATACTACTGCATAAAATGTTACCATGATCTATCATTATCTTTGGGCTGTACTTTGAGAACACTGAACATAGACTATTCACATACTAAAGTCATGTTTAGACATGAACCAGTCAACCAGTGTGAGGCAGTGGTTACTGGAATGGAGTGATCAGAGCACTGTAGCCTCACCGATCATCCGTTGAGGGCCAGAGTTGAAGGGGTGTGTGGAGTTTATCTCGCTTACAGTCCACTGGCGTTGCTCCCCACTGGCTTAACGCTCCCACCTCTGGACCTCTGTCCTCTCGCTCTGACCCTCAGTGCTGCTCCTCTATTCCATTTTCCTCCCAATAACAGCATGACAAATTGAGGCTGCCAGAAAACGATCTATCACTGTCCTACATCCCATCCTCCTCTGCCCTCTGTTGCCTCCTTTTCTCTTTCTCGCTGTCTCACTTTCCCCTTACGTTCGTGTTACAGGGCGGTCCTTTTTTAGCTCTTTGTATTTTTCCCTTAATGGTTTGATGTTTTCCTCTACATGGACACTTTGTCTTGCCGCCCTTGCCTATTTCCCATAACCTCATCCCCTTTGCTTTTTTTCCCCTTATTGCACTGTATACTTTTATCTTTGTTGCCATTTCTCTTTGTGTGTTTATCCCCCTTCACCCTCCCTGCAAGCTTGTTTTGTTCACTAATATTCTAACTCTATTTGGTTTGTCATCTTTTTGTTAGGCAGGCAGAGAGGTACATTATGGTATAAATTTGTACACCTTTTAGCCTCCCTCTAGTATTATCAGTAACATGGAAATAATAAAAGGACAAGTGTAATAGATTTCTGTTTCAGTGTAAGCTTTGTTTTGTAGCCTTTTGAAACTCCAGAAAATAATTTTGCTCCCTGGCCCTGGTTTGAACAGTTTGAGTGTCTGTGACTAAATTAAGCAGCTCCATGTGATTTTTTTCCCTCCATAATAAGTTGAATGTTTATCATAAAGCATGGAGAGACTGTAGTGTGCAGAGAGAAAACATTAATTGCTTTGCGAGACGAATAATTGCCACTATTTGACAGGTAAATAATGAATGGCTCCCTCTCTGTCCTTGATCATTTATTGGTACCTCTATATGAAACTCTGCAACGTTCAGTAACCGTGACGATGAAATATTCATGATGAGTTTGCCCATGTGTACAAAAGGTTACCTCCTACATTACAATACTAAGAAAGTAGTTTACTCCAAAAATAAAATCGAAATAAAACCCACTCTTCATGTATATATCTCATGGGAGAGCTGAATAATCAAGAGAAATGGTTGTATATCCAAACTGTGGTATTAAAATCGAAATCAGGGCAGTTGGCAAGCTCTTTACTTGATGGATAGTTATTACTTGCGCAAGTATGAATCATCTGCTGAAGCTAAAGAGCTTTTCATAAATAATTTGCCATTTCATAAGTAATCCTGGAGAATTAAAATGGTGGTGTATTTGAGGTGATGGCTTATTTCTTCACATTAATAAACGTCAGAGGACTTTTTCAAATGTGGGAAAGGGCCTTGGGTAAATAGGTAAATAACTTGAGAATTGTGTTATTGATGATGAAAGTGGAAAAAATGATTATAATGATAATAAGGGGACGTGATGAAAACAACAATTGCGGCCTATCAATTCGAAGCGCTCTGGCTTCTGTAGCCTTTTCATTCATAATTTGCTTAGTAAATGGATCAAAATCTGGCAGTATTTTTGTGTAGTCACAATTCCAACAATTTGTTATTTTATTATTATTCAGTCCAGTTATTGAATTTAGCATATCTTGAGACCATTTCAGCAAAATTTGACAAACAGTATGATACATTTCTCAGGTCATGTGACAGGCTTTACTTATTTCTTTAGGACATGACTTTCAGATATTGTTCATTTGCTTTTTTAGGCTCGCCAGGTTTTTTTGTAATAGCTCTTACGGAATCACCTTAGTGCTGCAAACTTTGCTAAGTTGTATGTTATGCATAGATACAACACTGGTTCATAGCTTAACAAAAATCTAAGCAAAAAATCTAACTTGAAGACCACTTTTAAAGTATTGATCTTTGGGTTAAATAATAAAGGAATAAGGGGTGGTTCAATACTTTTGCACAGTAGTTTACATCATACACACCTCTTCAATTTATGCATTTTCATAGCAGCACCCAAAACACATTCTTGTCCTGACAGAGGGTGATAAGATTCGATTGATGTTTCTGATTGTGATTTATCTTTTGCATTATTGAAACAGTAAACCTCCTAGACAATTTTTATTACTTCTGAAGGGAGAAGTAATAAAAAGACTTCACTAAAAGGCATTCAGTGAAGTCTCATTTATCTAGTGACCTCCAGAGCTGCATACGACTCTTTTTTTTTTCATTCTTACTCCTGTATTGTAAATCAGTAAGCAGTAGGATGAGAGTCCAAAACCCAGCTGGTCAGAATTTGTTAAGTGCACTTTTATACTTCTAATAATTTTTTTCAGTGTGGAAAAATCATTTAAGCTATTTCAGTTCCTTTATTGTTTTTTTTTTTTCCCAAACGCTTATGTAACTCATATTCTTTCTAAATTGGAACAGTGAAAATGCATACAGACAGTTACTTTGTCTGTATGCATTAATAGCTTTATCACTCTGTATATTTATCTCCCTCCAGCATAATATGAGATGCAATTATACCAAAACCCTACAATATTGTCGGAAAGTTCTGTGTCTGTGAAATTGTTGCTGTGGGCTCAGGATTATTGCCCAATTCCCAAGTGGCAGACTCAAAATACAGTACGAGTTATAAGGGTAATTGCAAAGCCAACCACTTGGAAAACAAGTACTGTATTGGTACCCGGCACACAGCCTATCACAGATCAAAAGCTCAGGAGAAAATGTTCAATTAAAGTACAGCCCCAGTGAAAAGAATATAAATATAAATGCTGGTCCGAGTATCCCTTTACCCCATTTTTTACCTGTTTCCGACTTACTTTTCCCTGTTTTCCTATTTACTTTTGACTCAAACCTCTATGAGTCAGTGTACAACATGTGCACATGCATATTCATGCTTTCCTTTGATGTCTCATTTTCAGGTCTGTGTTAACCCCCACATTCAAGATATGTCCATATACTGAAGCTCATATATGCATAAGCACTGTACATGGAGATATGCAGATGGTGTTCCTGTTGAACAGGAAGCGCAAACATTTTTTATGCAATATTCAATATGTTGTTTATGAATCACTAACTGTCTTTGTAAATTACTAGAATAATTTCATATAGCAAAAGTAATTCAGAAATGTTTCCTGTTTAGTTAGTTTATCATCAACATGCTATTTGATTGACACCTCACTGTTATCATGGGTATTATGGATATTCCCCATATCATTCAATGAAGCTATTATTTCTGTAACAGGTCATCAGCATCTTGCTGCACAAACCTGTTCTGAGAAGAGCCTTCCCCGCAAGTCTGTGGCAGGCTGTGAGTGCCGCTGCAATTGCATTAGCGGATTTACTTTGCATCGTGAGCACTGTGTGAAATGCTTAACTGATTTTGGCGTAAAAACCCAAAGAGCGCTCTGGAGAGAATTACTGTAAATGCTAATCTCTGAAGGAGTACAGGGACACATCTTGAACTTTGATTTCATACTCTGCCTAGATTGTTGCTTTATTTGTTATGCCAACACTCTGTTGTTGCGTATTTAATTCAAGTGTAGTAAAGAACTGGAAGATTCACACTATCATGCCAACAAGTCTTCTGTAAAATTAAAGTTTGGACCTTGCTGCACGTTTACGACATGATTCTTTTGCTTCTATGCATCTGCCATTCTAAACTCATCCCCCCCAAGGAAATGAAACAGTACTTTCATTTTATTTATTTATTTATTTTTTATTTTCATGTTTAATAACTCATAATGAGCATTTTTGCATGTAAGACCACACAGAGAAATCCAAGCAGGCAGGCACACAAACTGGCGTAACATGAAAGATTTTCTGTGATGCTACATTCAAACACGGGCGACATGACTGTTGTTGTAATTTTACCCCAAGCAGATGAAGAAAGTTCAGAGGTCTCCCAGACTTGACAGAAAGCAGAGTCATTTGTTGTCTCATAACTGTCAGGATCAGAAAACCCCCATGGAGCAGAAAATTTAATCACACTGCTACAGTGAGGCTGCTGAAAAGTAGTTACTATCCAAAACTACACAGTTTGGGTGGCATTTAAGTAAAGGTTTTCCTGCCCTTTCTACTTTTCAGAAGACTTGCCAAATGCAGTGGATTATAAAGATTTTGACAAGAATGAATTCCACCTCCAAAGCCCTTCTTTCTGCCACTGTCACAGTCTTTCATTCCTTCATTTTTTTTTCACTCCTCTCATTCTCTGGGCAGTGCAGTGATTTGACCTCATTAGTTGAACTCAAGATCAGCTAAGAAAGCAATTTGTTCCTTTGCCTCCTGCAGAGTGCATCACATAAAAACTGTCTTATGAAAGCAGTTATAATTGGGCAATAGGGTTTTAAGAACTTCAGCGATATTCATTGTGACATTTGTCTAGTGTCATGTTCAGACAAAAAGTCTGCCCAAGAGCAGATGGGAAATTCTTAAACTATTTCTCTATGTGCCTTGTACCTTTTCATTATCTGCATACGCCAAACATTCTCCATTACAAATAATATGCAGATCACCCCTCCACCCTCAACCCACTCTTTGATCATTTTACACAGATTCAAACACCCATACAATAATGCAAAAATAATAATAGCTATCCCTATTTTGAATGTCCAACCAATGTGAACTTTTAAGAGCCTTTGGACATGAGTGGCATAATGTTTCCTTAGGACGTTTTACTAAAAAGTAAGAATTGTCATGACTGATCACTCCAGGGATTTTTTTAAATTCTCAATATTTGAATAATACCTTAAATGTACTTAAGTACAGTACATGTTCTAAGATGACACGTCATTAAAGAACTTTACAGAAATGCTTTGGAGGTGTCATCTAAGTGTTAAACAGAATGTGGAACAAACATTAAAAAAATAGCAAATACATATTAATTACAGTTTACACTGTAATATACTGCTGCAGCTTAGGAAGGGCCAGTGAAGCATGCAGCTAAGTCTGATGAGATCTCCCTTGGATGGGTAGGGTTACGGTAGAGTTTGAGGCTGCAGGGTGTGTGGTGGGAGGATAGATGGATGAAGAGGAGAAAGTCTACTGTCCAGGACGCCCTGTAGAATATCCTCCAGATCCTTCTTTCAAACAGGCCTTTTCAGCCCTCTATTCAAAAAGCAGTAATTGCATCATTTTTCATGGCCCTTGCCTCTGTCTGACTGTGAAGCTGGCCCCATTAATCAAACTAATGGAGAAGTAAGTGATTTCAAAATATAGGCTTTGATCATGCACCCCCTATCCTCTCCCACAGCTCCGCCTTCCCCTCAGCTTTGGGAACCCCTCTCCTCCCACTGTTCCATATCTTTCTTTTCTCATAGCCCTCCATGTGCACTTCACTACATACTGTATGAAAAGGGCTGTGTGAGTAAAAAAAAAAAATTTTTATATTATACTTTTTTACGTTTCTGTTAATGCATGTAAAAGCTTTGCTTTTGCGAATTCTGGCAGTGCTGTGGGCCTCCAGCTTGATTAGAGTTGATTTTCAGTATAGGAGAGCACCAAACTGCGTATATGAGGTTGTAGAAAATGGTCACTCTAAAATCATTCTGGCCTATTAACGGGCAAGTGTGTCCCAAAGAGTCACAGTTCAGACACATTTATTGATCCTGATGAGACGGATTAAATTAAAGTGCTCCTCAGGTGTATTGAAAAGCTTGTGCCAGCTATAAAGCAGCATAACCATTACTTGAGACCGCAACCAGAGCACAGTTGGAAATTAGATTCCTTTCTACCAAAAGTGTAAACCTCCACACAGAGAATACATCTCATTATATCTTTGCTGCCATCGTGGTGGTCTCAGGGAAATAAAAAAAAATGCATTTAGCATGCATTTGACTAATTTATTGTCTCTACAATTAGGAGTCCATTCAGACTTGGTTGTAATTGCCCCCAGAGTTTAGAGCACTGGCATTGAATATCTATAAAGCTTTCATAAAAGAACCTGTGTTCACCTCAAACCATTGATGAGTTCACAATGCTGACTAGTAAACAGTAAGAAACATTTCATTAAACAAGCATACATGATTCCCCTAACAGTATCGCTGATGATGTTGTCACTCGAGCATTCATGATTTATTTAACGAGGTAATTAAAGCAAAACATACACAAGTCTAAGGAAAGTAAAGAGACTGTGTGGGTGCACGTGTTTGTGTGTGTACGTGTGGACATGTGTGGCAGGGCATGCATGGGAATGAATTTGACACGGTACTGTGCAAAACTCTTGAGCTGCTCCTCATTTCTTTATATTTTTTTCAGGAAAATGAGCAACAGCTGGAAGATCCAAACCAAAAATGTCAAATTTGAATTGAATCAATCCACAAGACCTGTTGCCACTGATCTTCAGTTCAGTTCTTGTGTAATTTGGCATATCTCAGCCTTTTCTCCTTGTTTGCGTCCTGCTGCCTCCTGCTGCGGCTTTGGTGAACAGGAGATAGATTCATCTCTCAGCTCCTCTGTCAGGTCTTTGCTGGGTATTTTTTTTCCATCTGCTACTGTTATATCTGTCTGTCCAGTTTCCTCACAGTAGTGTACTGACATGCTAGCAAAGAGGTTGGTTAATGATATTCTTGAAGTATCCATGCTTTTACCAACATAGTTGTTCAAATTTCATTTCTGTCCTTGTATTTACTGGGCAGCTAGCTCTCAGTGTTTTTGTTTTGTTCTGTTTTTAAGTTTTCATTATGTCAAAATTGAAACTTTCACACTCCCGCTCTCCTCAAGGCATCTCTTTCTCTTGGAGATGCCACTTTGTTCTAGACTAAGTGATGAGTTTCATGTACATCTTTGGCCCCGCTGACCTCTCACAATTAACTATCTTGCTCCCTCTTTTTTATTTGTCTGCCCACTTAACGTGCTTGCTTGTACCTAATCAGGCAGAGTTTGCTGTATACCAGCAGTCTGCTTACCATGACCTCTGACTCTAACCAGCATGAAGAAGTCCTTGATTATTCAGAAGAGGAGGGAAACAGCATACATCAGGAATATTGCAGTAATTTACAAGAGTTCCTTTTAGTGAGATTTTTAGGAGAAAACAAAGCATTAACACCATGGGCCGAATGTGCTAATCTGCCATTTGTTATGGCCGTGGGTGACCTCCTTTTTTCATAGTGGTGGCCGTATATGGGCCACAAAAATATTAGGGTGACACACTAAAAACAGAACAGTGCAGGGGCACAGCGGAGGGGAATGGGTGACGACGGGAAATTGTGAGGGACGTACAAAGTGACACAATGCGAATGACAAAAATTGTATATGCAGAAATAAATAACAAGTTAATGTTTCAGTGTATTGTATGGTGTCTTCCTTTCTCTTGTGCTCACGTTTATTAAAATTATTACCAACATAGGACATTCACTGGGAGGTCCAGCACATTTTGGGGGGTGTCCAGAGCCCCCCCTGGCCCACCCTTGTGGCACCCCTGGTTATGGCCTCTACTCTGGTATCATCATCTTTTCTTTTTTTATTATCAGGTTGGTTTTTTCTGGGGGGGGGGGGGGGGTTTCACTTCAAAGTATTCCTATTTACTGCACTGTGGATTTGAAATAGCATAAGCTCACACTTTTATATTAAGAGACTGACATAAGTCAAAATGTTGCAGCTATGCACTCTATTAAAACCCCTGCATGCAACATAACAACACCCATTACTGTGTAAAGTACTGTTTTTAAACCTCAATTTTAGATTCATGGGAAGATTTACAGGAGCCATCACTAGATGAAAAAGCAGAGAAGTTCTCAGCTAATGCTAGCAAGCTTGGTTAGTGGAGTGTATCCATAGACTGAATGGAAGCATTACACAGACACCCACTACTACTGCTGTTCTCTTACTAATATGCTAAAGAACTAATACAATGTTTCTCAGCAAAACTGAAGCTTCTTGAACAGGTTATATTGCCCAGCATTTATTATATAAATGCATTACAAAGCACACCAGTCCCTTAACCGACTCTAATTAGCTGAGGTGAAGCCCAGCAGACAACTACTGCCTTTGTCTGTATCCAGCTGTCAGTCAAAGCCAGCACACTTCTAATAATGCAAACTTTAGGTGTTAATGAAATTTAAAGAGCGGGTAAAAATTTTACAGTTTTAAAAATTGTACCTGCGTCCCACATTAGCTATTGCTGATCGGCAGTACTTTATGCGGAACACAAGAATATTTAAATCTAGAACAACTAGTGCCTCGCATCAAGAGAACCACATCTGTTATTTTTCACAAAAGAGTAAAAGCAATCTATATTTGCATTTTCATTTGTGGGATTCAGAGGTTTTAATCTTGAAAAGCAGATTTTCCTCAGTTTAATTGCAGACAACTTTATTGAGATGAAATGTTTCAGAAAAGCATCAAAAGTTTATTATGCATGTACGTATCTCATATTCTTTAGGCAAGCATTGTAGTATTTCTCCATCAAGATGTGTGATTATTTGCAACAATAATGTATTGTTGGCAAATTTTTAAAAAAATATTATCCAGAAATAATGGCTTTTCAAGCGAGTCTTATACAATACCACAGGTGGGAAAGCTACATTCAGACATAGTTTGTGACAGTAAACAGAATAATAACTAGCACATGCTTTATTTTCTATGAAATAATAAGCTCAAAATTAGCATATAAACTTTAAAAGTCTATTTTAAAAGGATTTCATTAACTCCAGTAATTCCTTCCCGCATATACTCTTTTTCCTTAAGGCAAATCACTAGAATTACTGTAAGTGTACAGACCACAAAAGGAGAGACTTAGAGTAGTGAAAAAAATAAGGTGCATGATATGCTCCACAGTCTTGTGTGACTCACTGTTTTTTTCATTACATCCTGACTAAGCTGTCATATCTTTTATAACACCTTTTTTTCTCTCTGATTTCTCACCTAACCCTTGTTTTCACTCTTCTCTCCTGGCAGTCATCTGCGAACTATGACTTTGAGGCATTTTCAGCAGTATAGTATGAGAGTGTACCCCAGAGCAGAGATTACAGCAGTGTGTGTCTGAAGTCTGAATGTGCCTTGTTGTTCTTACCTGGTGGGCAGAGTTTCTTTAGAGGCAATGTGAAAAACAAGTCCTCAGTACCTGAAGGGACTGAAAGGTTTTGAGAGACATACATGTCAGTTTGTCATGCAAGGTCCCTGACATGGGCGTCATGTAGGGGTCCTACATTGTAGTAGTCCTTTGTGAAAACTGTGTAACTGTACTTAATGCTCTACAGGAGCCCAAATGCAACTGTCTTATGTAATCAAAGCAGTTTATGACTGGATACACTTAATGGAACGATAAGGTCACGGCTTCCCAAATCAGCTTTCATGTAGAACAAAACAGATGGAAGTGTCATTCACTTGACTCTGTGCACCGAACTGCTTCTAAAAGTTTCAGGCATTTTTTTTTTTGTGTGTAGCTTTTGCAAAAGTCTCAGGCCACACATCAGTTCTCTATACTTTGCTAGGAAAATGGGAAATATTTACAGTGATTTATTAAAATGTGCAAACATAAATGTAAATACAGTAGATAAGGCAGAAAAAGAGTTTGTACAGCTCCAGGCTTCTGGAGGAACATTCTACACCTCTTATTTGGATGTTGGCTGCCTTTTGTTGCATTCTGTGTCACACACTGCTTCAGTATTGTTGGGGTCTGGGCTCTGCAGATACCAATCCATGGATGACAGTGTCTGATTGTGTTTTTTCTATGCATGTAGGCTTTTACTACAGTAAAAGTGCTGTCGTGTCTTCGTGATCATTGTTGAAAAAATTGAGCCGTTTCCAGTTGAGTGCTTTTCAGATTTTATTGCGTGAAGGGTTAAAATCTGGTGTTATTTTTTGATACAGAGCATGAAAGACCATGTGTTTTAGAAATGACTGTAGAAAGTCACCCTCTAAAGATGACACTGTAGAAGGTTTTTTAGGCCTGTGTCTTCTTCTTTTATCCTCCACTTATCCGGTTTCCTTAGATATCTTTTTTTTTTCTTTTTTCTTTTTTTTTTGTTGTCCCATTTGGATCTTTAGATATCTTAAGAGCATACCATACAAGCACAAGTTTCAACTAATAGCTCTTTAGGAAGAGCGTGTCTGTGTAAAAGTGCTATCACATACCTGTCAAAGTGTGTTGTATATAATCAGTTATTCGTATTTATGGAAAAGGCTTCTAGTAACACCTGAAGACACCATTTAAAATGGGTTCTTTCCTAAGTTGTCTATTATGTGTAGACTTGGCTGTCCCTTGAGTTATGAGCCTTTTTTGTCCTTGGATAAGTCATAAAATAGTTCTGCTGGAGAACTGATGCTCGATACTACTTAAAACAATTACAAAAAGTCTGGCTCCTTGAAAGAAAAATATAAAGAAAATGAGGAGTGGCTCACTTTTATTTGCACAGTATGTACCCATCCTGTCTTGAATCCAAGTTTGACTAAATGGACAGCTTAAATATTAATGTTTCCCAAAAACGCTTACCTTTCTGTTGCAAGGTGTTTTGAAGGTGTGAAGTTCAGAGTGAAAGTAAAGTTCTGTTCACTTACTCGAAGCTCATGGCCTGGAATGGTACAAAGTGCTCTTATGGAAAATGGTTATTGTATTTCACTTAGTTCAAATCACTCAACTAATGTAAGATAATGGTAGCATGCATTATTCAGATGCACTTCTAATCCTTTGTCCCATGAATTCCAGATTTCAATTTTGAATTTGGCCTATCTGCCTCATTTTAATTCCTGTCCTTGCTTGTTTCAAGTCACCTGCTGAGCTTTCCTCCACCCCATATCACAGGTGTGTTAATTTTCATCATTGATGATTCACTTGACAAATTGCACTCAAGAGCATCAAAGAGCTGCTTCGATCCTGCAGAAACTTTGAAAATTAAACCAAAAGATCTCAGAGTTGTTACACAAAGATGTCAGCCGTGACATCCATTCATCAAAGTGACTGTTTGTTTTCTGGAACATCAATATTCTGTGTAATATTGTCGTTAAACGTCTTAACACTCTGTATAATGCTACACAAAGGGCGATCGTGGCTCAAGAGTTGGGAGTTCGCCTTGTAATCGGAAGGTTGCCGGTTCGAGCCCCGGCTTGGACAGTCTCGGTCGTTGTGTCCTTGGGCAAGACACTTCACCCGTTGCCTACTGGTGGTGGTCAGAGGGCCCGGTGGCGCCAGTGTTCGGCAGCCTCGCCTCTGTCAGTGCGCCCCAGGGTGGCTGTGGCTACAATGTAGCTTGCCATCATCAGTGTGTGATTGTGTGTGTGAATGGGTGGATGACTGGATATGTAAAGCGCTTTGGGGTCCTTAGGGACTAGTAAAAGCGCTATATAAATACAGGCCATTTACCATTTACATTTGTGCTTCTGCGTGTAAATACCGGACACAGTTTTTGTTACATTTTACAGCACCGTGATTGTATATCTGCATGCCCTTGAACAAAACAATTTTTGGTGAGGTAATCACTTTCCTCTGTGTTAATTATCCTTGGTTATCACATCTATCAGCTACGCAATAAAAATTCAATTGCAAATATCATCAAAGATCCACAACATAAATTTCCCCCAGGTGCGGAGGTTTAGTTTATGTTCGGTGCTTCCCCAAGGGCACCCTGCAGAATTGCAAAGTAATTTATCCTGTACCAAGATGTATCATTCAGAAAGTGTACTTTGGTGTTATGTTAAAATATGAAGTGCGATCCTGTCTTGTTTTCCTTTCAATCCCCGACACTTTCTTTGGCTATGAAATGCACGTGGTTATGCATCTATGTGACTCACTAAAATGTTATGTTTAAAGTTGAGTAATTTGGAGATGCTTTATAAGCTAGGGTTTGTGATTCAGTATTCTCTAGTTAAGCAATCAGTTTGGTTGTAAAAGTAATTTTAAACAATCTTTGCAGTCTTTGCTGTGATTTTATTTCTCTACTTTTAATACTTTATTCAGCTTTTTGCGCTTTTGAAAAGTCTGTAACTTTATCCAAGTCAGAAACCCATACCAAGGAGCGTTATTGTGCCAGACACTGCACAAGAACTGGCTGACTTGTGTTGTTGGAGTTCAGCCTTTTCTTATGTTCCTAATTTATGCCACCATGGAACACATTTGCATAATGGCTACCTAGCGGCTAGTTTGGCATGCCCTCATATAATGCTAATTGAATCTGAGAAGAGTTTGGTTATGATATTGTTATGTGAAGATGCTATTCTCTTCAGTGCGATTAGAAATTCACTTTGTATATTTTCCAAAAAAAGACAAAGTGAACTATAAGTATTCTAAATGAATTTTACCACTACTTCTCTTCATTTTACAATGAGATATTTTCCTGATCTGAGCACAATTCAGTGCTGACAATCTTATCAATCAGAGGGTTTTTCTTTCAGGAGGACCCTTTCAGAGAAAGACATCTAAAAGAGAGAGTTTAAAGACTCTTTTTTCCTAAATTTTCTAGGATTTTAACCAATTCTACTCATGCCACAAACTACAAAGACATCACACTGTTTGAAAAATAGTAACTGCTCCTTCACCTTTAAGGTTCTTAAAGCTTCACTGAAATCTTTCACTCAGGAGGTTCTTCAGCCTACTATGCTATTCATAAAATGTCACACCGAGTTTTAATCCTTTTAGTGACTCTTGGAAATTCCCCTCACAACATTACAGCTCACAGTTACTCCAGCAGCTTATAGAGGGAATACACCACAGGGAAAGTTGAAGACCACTTCACAGTTGGGATTCCAGCAAACGAGTGTGGCATCTCTCACTAAGAAATCCTGTTGCTTTTCAATATAAGTTATGCGATATTAATGCTAATCTCACAATTTTCAATCAGTTTTAACAAAGTTTTATAGAACATTATCACTGATTACTGATTCTGCCTATTTTTCTGTATTTCAAAACATTCTATGACTGAACATGACGACTGAAATGAACACTTTATTGCTACTATGTGCAGTTCCTCTAATTTTATTTTATTTTATTTACCAAGGCTAATGTACCAACTGGTGAGTCACCTAGTAAGGACATTAGCTATTCCACTCATGTCTAGCGTAAGGCGTGGGAAGCTAACCACATGCAGAGGAAGCTAGCAGCCTTAGTGCTATGGCAGATGGGAGTCATGATTTGTTTTTAATGCGACACACGTGTGCCAACTCCTTAGAAGGAACACCTGGTCTTAAAAACTCAGACTGCAGGGTCAGAAGAAATTTGTCCAAGCGTTGTGGTATCACTAAAGACTATGGGACAATAGCTTGTATCTTTTAAGAATTACTTTATAATAAGACGGTAGTGAGGAATGCATTAGCGTATGTAGTCATGAGTAGTTTGAATGCGTCTATACTCGTATACTAAGGGCATTTGGCATCTTTTTGTTCAATGCTCTGTCGAGGGAGCAGATTAAGTGGTCTGAAGGTGTGTTTCCACAGCAACAGTTGCAAGGCTGAGCTCAGAGGGACTATTTTGAATCTTTTATGACAGACCTCATTATGCCTTTCTGGCTTCTTTGTGAGACCCTAATACAGGAAGAGCACAGAAGGTGGGACTGCTACCAAAACCTTTCATTGTTCACCCTCTTAAAATCATGACCAAATGCTAAGACCTGGTGAATGGTATCCACTTAAAAATACCAGAAACAGTTGCCCCCTGCCGAACCTTAAAACTGTGTGCTTATAACACAAAAAAAATATTTGTTTTGGAACCCACACATTAAGCAGCAAGAAAAGATGGGCCAAAAGGAATAAATGGCAAACCAAGACTTCATTTAGCATGGCTACATGAGCTAATTTGCATGGTTATGGAAAATGCAACCCTTTGGGTGATGTGAGATCATTAGCTGGACCACATCTCTGGACGGTCAGCCTCATGTTGTGATTGTCAATGACATTCACATGCAACAGTTCAGCTATAATACATGTATTTCACAACCAATTTGATTCTTTTGTTTTAACTAATGAATGCATGACTAAATTTCTTTTTTCTTCATGCATCGAATTAGACCAGAAAAGGGTTAAATCTCTGCAGCAGAAATAACAGTCACAAAGTGACACCGGATTACTGTTTAGCCAGTTCAGTTTCAGCTCTCAAATCCTGCAGTCTGAGCATTGTTTGCCTCAGTTTCTGGGTCAATGTTGTCCTTGTGAATTCAGAATTTTCAATAATGCAACAATAATATTTGGGCTCATGACTCTGTAAATAAATCACCACATGGCTTCAGAGGAGTCAGAGCCAGTTAGAATTTCAATTAATGCTGATGCTTACTTCTGCTTATTCTGTATACAATTCAGAGTTGTGGTGATCAGGATAGTCTGAGATTCCATTTAGAAAAGTATGCGGTTGGAGAGATCTGTGAGTCTGCAGATATAAATGTTATTGTTGCAGGTGGGCGGACTGATAATTATATAAATGACTACTGCATGAATCTTATTTGCTTTATTTTATGGTACATACTGTAACAATGTGATGTCTCATGAAACTAAAACAGAAATTGGTATCGCTTGGTGATTCTTATTCATTTTATATTGTCAGGCTGTAGTTAAATGCTTCAGCAACATTGAATTTTGATGATTGAGCCAAACTGTAGATTGCCTTACAGGGATCGGAATAGTTGCTGTAAAATAACGAGAACAGTACTCATTTTAAAAGCAAACAGTGGATTATCGCAAGTCATACATTTGTTAAGCTTCAATGACAGTTTTCATATCTTACTTTATTTTTAAAAATTCTGATGCAGGTTGTAATAGATATAATTTAATCTCCACAAATGTTTTGATTATTTGGTTTTAATAAGACGAGCAGCTATTAATTGTTTCCATTTCCCAATCCTGAAATATCTTGTAAGATTCAGTGGATAGTATTGGCTTTGTTAGCATCAGACAAAGAGCAGTAGGTAAACAAAACCACAATCAAATACGTATTTGATGTTTGTCTTAACATAGTGTTTATCAATGTCATTGTCATGGACAGTCTGTGTCAATACAATTCATTAGCAGAAACTACAGCCTTCAAAATTATTTTAAAACTAAACACCACTCGGGATTAGTATCAGCAAAATCTTAATATTAGAACTTTTATGAAGATATCATGTATTATATGTGATTTATGTTGCATTTGAAAGTATTACTTTTATGGAGTTATGCATAATAATCAGGCAGCTGAGTGTGCAATTCAGATTGGCTTTTAAAATGTGATTTTTGTAACGCAACAAATAATCACACTGAATGAGTTTACACTGAGCACTCTGACATTCAGGAGATTTATCCTCAATCTGAGCCTTACTCAAACCACCACCAACCCTCCCCACCTATTTTCACATCCTTCTAACTGCAGTTCCTGTCAATCCCTTTTCGGCTGTCACGGTTTTAAATTGGAGTTGGCATTCTCTGACTGCCTTTGTGGCATTGCTACTGTATAAGAACATGCCTGGGGTCCTCTGCGTCTCTGATTAGAGATCTTACGATGCAAGGCATTGGCTGTATCAATAGAATACTCCTTAGATGTCACTCAAGGGTTTTGTCTGTGCCTCCTCCTCTAAAACCCCATTTCTCTCCAGAGTTTCACTGTTACATCATCTTCTGAAGTGAATGGAAATAAAGAAAACACAAAGCTAAAATTGCTCTGCTTGGATGTTGATAACATTTAGGGTTTCAAATGGATTTTTAGGCTTTGGTATGATAAATTCCAAGCAAAGTGGAAAACCCTTTCATAGTTCAACTGAAATAAGACTACATGCGATTTAAAAGAGGGGCTGATTAGGCAAAATAATGTAGGGATTTTCCTTGGACCCAAGCTGCTCTTGTTTTTAGGAGATACGGGTTTTGAATCCTGATGAGCAACTCTCTTCAGCATTTCTGAGACCCCAAGTTCTTGCTTGCCTTGATTCACGTTTTGAAACGATGGACTGCCTGAACTGTCACTCGTAAATGGAGATACAGAACAAAACAACTAATGAACTTTGATTCTTAATTTAGTTTCCTGTTAAACATAGTTGTATCAGTTGACATTTAACAACACTCATCATTCTCACATTTTCCTCACTTAGATAACACTGATGAAAAACGACAGCAATAATAAGCAATGACTTCTCACAGTATGTCTACACAGTTATGTGTTCATCACATACGTACAGAAACAGAGTTAAACATCAGCTTGCAAACATAATTTAGCATAACGAGGGTTTGTGTCTTAAGTTGTAAGTGCAGAATTGTGCTGTGAACTGATGGTGAACCTCTCAAGTGTAGGGTTCTGTTGTGCCCACGGCTTCAACAAAACACTGCATCGCAGCTGGTACACATTAACTAACCCATACTACACACTTGACTCTCTTTTTACCATTATAGCATCTGACAGACTTTGTCTGGAACAACGAATGCACTTCAAGGAGCTGTCGACTCTCTTGAATGTAAAGGCTATTCTTCAAGGCAGACAATAGTTATCATTGTCAGCTTTTATTTAGGGCCAAAGCGTCATTACCATGATTTGAATGAATATCATACAGAGTACAAGAATGTGGTGTGTGTGTGTGTGTGTGTGTGTGTGTGTGTGTGTGTGTGTGTGTGTGTGTGTGTGCGCGTGCGTGCGCATGTTTTTTTTAAGCATTTAACCTTGAGATTAACACTGAATTGTGTGTCTTCGCCAATGTTTTATTGATGATGAAGTTATTGTAGAAGTTATGCTGAAGTTGTTTCTCAATTAAATTAGACTGCCCTTCTCTTTTGTGAAGTGATGTTTAAATTTTATGTATTATATGTAATATCCATGTAAAAAAAACAATAATACGTCATTTGAGCCATTTGAAAAAAACACTGCTGAGATACTAAAACTAACCTGCATTGAATCCTTTTCACATAAACATTTATTTACATTTTTTTTTCAGAAATAACACTATTCAAGGTTTATTTTCAAAATCTCCATACCTTAGTTCACGCAATCTCAGCTATAACCTTCTTCTTTTTGGTCATTTTTGTAATCTAATGCGGTCCCATCAGCTCAACCTTGAACACTGTTGCTGATGTTGCTTTGTTCCACTCATGCGATCTACTGTACAACACATGCACACATACCCTCCACTGTTTTGCTTGAAGGTTTAGCAACACAATAGAAAGCATTTACTTTTTTTCTGCCCTCATCACCATCATGTGAAATGTGTAATTAGAAAACTGTACCAACCTTCTGAATGTTTATAACTATAAATAGTTTAATTCTTGATCCTCGTTTAGTCCCATTTAATGTGCAGTGTCCAATAGTAACAACGATCTGAATTGTCTTGATCTGAATATTAAATTGTCAGTGACCAGCACATCTACAGTAAACAGGGTAAAGTTTACCATTTTATATGTGAAAATATGAACATTTTTGAGGAAAAAGCTTCATATATGTTGTCAAACAGGAAACTAAACACTTAAAGTGATTAGAAGCACTATTTTTCTACATAAATCTCCAGTGGACCATTGCACCCGCCATATGTCTGGTGTTTTGTGGCATTCATTGATAATGTTGGCATACCCATTTGGATTTCAAGGTAATTTTTTAAGGCATATGGCCCCACTTTTTCATTTTAAGTATTTTAGTCATGGAGGTAAATATTTCTTGTGTGCTGGTATGGTCCTCTTACAGTCTGATGAGATCAATTTGGCAATGAGAGGAACATTAAAATAAAATCATGAGGCTTCCAAGGTTTTAAGATTGATTAGCAGCTTTTGAAGCTGTACACTGCACCGCCTATTATTGATGAGCATGGTGTTGTTTAGTAAAACCACAGGGCTCAATCTTTTATATGTTCAAGCATCGGTCTTCTGCTTTAAAAACTAATGACATCAATTGGCAGAAGAGCGCATACAGTGATGTGTTAAGCAAGACAGATGTGTTCAGACTTGTGACCGATGGAGGGACTTCATTATTCATAAGAATAGTCATTTTCATCTTTCCCATTGATTTTAGGTGGTTCTTTGTTTTTACATACACATCACTAACTGCAGGTTACACTTTCCTTGTGCTCTAACTACCTTAACAGCAGTCTTCTTTGCTGTGCATATTGGTTACTCCATTTAGACTTCAGGCAGAGAACGTATTGTTGTGACTGCAGAGCAGCAGGGTAAGAGGAAAGATTAATACATGTAGACGTGCGCCCTTGTATTCAGCTGATTCCATTCAGTGTGAATAAAATGGAAAAAGTCACAAAGCAACCATTATGCATCGAAGCTAAATAAGGTTTCTACCACTTGACGTTTGACTATCTGTAAAATTTAAATACTGTTGCACTGTGGCAAAAAGCTGCGTGCTTTCAATGCAGCATCTGCCCTTTTGGAAAATCAACATAGTTTCAAAATAAATGAGAAAAACTGTGGCTCCATCTAAGTAAAATATATAACGAGAATATGATATTTGAAATTGTTTATTGGTTGTCTTTCTGTCTGAGCATTAACACGACATTACATATGATACTTACATCATTATTTGCTCAACTCATTACCCCTCTAGTCTCCCTTTGGTGCCACAAGATCTCATGGTAATGCATTTCTATCCAACAATGACACCTACTTCCACGAGCTCCCTTTTTGTGTCATTATTGTGTTTTAAAAGGGAATGTGAAATTATTATGGCAATTGAAAGAGGTCCCATTGCAGTGGGCAAATTATGTGCATTTGTACTGCAGGCTTCATTCTCACATCCAATGTAAAAATACAGCACAGCGCTATTTAAAAAGCTTGGTTGCTCCAATGTGCTACAGGCTGTGTGGTTTAGTTGTATTCTCTGCACACTGGACCTGCAGCCTCTCTGTGTCTGAGGATGTCTTGATTTACAAATTAAGCTCCAGAGACACCTGAGAAGAGACTTACATGGACTACTGTGTGATCTCAATGAATTTGTGCACTTGGTTCCTCAATTGTCCTCCTCTTTCTGTTTCTCCTCTCTCTTTCTCCTTTAATTTATCACTGCAGGCTGTGGAAACAAACCTGGCATCCAAGGACAGCCACTGGGTCTATGCCAATGAGGTGAGGCCAAAACACACTTGCATGCACCTGAGTGAATTTAGACCTTCATGTCAGTATGCCTCTTTCAGCACTCTCACATGCTCCCAAGGCATGTGAGACCTATGAGGCCTTCACTACGCTTTCATATAGAGTTAAATAAGCAGCACATCATTTGATTTAATCCTGAGTGCCTGAGGGACTAGGCCTTTATTTGATATTGTATAACTGTTCTCGCTTAAAAGTCCCTACATTATGTTTTTCCTGTAACATATATTCAGTTATATAGCTTTTTGTGAAGCTCTAAAGTCCACACCAAATGAGGTAATTCTTTTCCACTGCCTCCAAAGTACCTGAAACTCCTTATTTGTAGTCTGGGCCATTTTCCGTTAGATCTCTATGTCACTGTGTAACCCGCTGGCATAATGCCCACCTAGCAGCTAGTTTGCCACACATTCAAAGAATGAGCAGCTGCCTCAGTTGAATCCAGATGCAGACAGCTGCAGCTTCTGCTAGCTCTGAAATGTATTAGCTGTGAGCAAAGCACACCAAATGTTCTGTTGACTGTAAGAGTAAATAGAAGAGTGTTCTTGTATTCCCGGCCTCTCAGAAACTGAAGGGGAATACTTTTATTCTGATGGTAATGTTCACACAACAAAGTAAAGTTCCTATATCTTCACTGCTATGCTAATGTGGCCAAAGCTACCATGCTATGTGATTGCCTGACCTGCACAGTACTTTAATACAGCTATATACACATTAAAGCAGTTAATGCTTCAGATAGCATGTGAAAAGAGGTGGTGCCTTGGTATTAAAAGCTGTTCTAGTAAAAATCCATAGGAAAAATAACAAACCTGTAAATGAGCTTTGCATGGGCACTTTAGGTTTTGTCTTTCTTTCCCATCACCGTACCATTGCTCTGCACGCCTTGACCTAAAAAGGCTAAGTGTCTGTGGTACCAAAATTCTCAGGTTCACTTTGTGAATACAGAAAAGTGGCCTCTTTAGCTTTAGTGCCCAGGATTGCACTTGAGTTGATTCACAATTATTTGGAGATGTCGTAGCATGGAGGGTGGGAGCGGCACTACGAACAAGCTGTGGTTGAAAGATGTTAAATAGAAGGTTTCTCCCAGATAATTGACCTGAAATATTAGGCTTACTGTGCCCAGCAGCTCCACCTCTAGCGCTTACAGTACACACTGTTGTGGAAGTTTTCCACTTAAATAAAGCCTGCAGACGAGCGGTGAGCGGTAGCTAACATTCTTTAATCCAAAGCACACAAAAAACAGACAACCAAGCTTGATGGAGCCCCTGCATGACCGCGGGGCAGGGTCAGCAGAGTCTCACTGAGCCTAACATGGCCCTCAGTTAAATACCTTCTCCAGGAACAAGAGGCAGTACACAGCTGTTTCACACCTTAAGGTTCACACTCCCTTGCTACTTCCCAGAGTCCTCAAAGAGACAAAAGACTGGTCCTCTGGAGTTCCTGTTTCCCCCAACATCCTTACTACACCCCCTACCATTTGTCTTAAGTATGAGTGTAAGACATGTTAAAATCCAGTGGCACCAAGGCATTACAATAACGTGATTAATACATAAGTGAAAGAAATTCCTATACAACACACATACACACAGGGACATGCATATCAGTGTCCATTTTATGTGTCTTTAAACTTTTTTAATACCATGCATCATCTCGTTTTCAAGGGGGTATCAATGAATTTTAATAAAACATCACCCCCTGACTTGTTGAAACATTTCACTGGAATCCAAAACATGACACATATTGATTCATAATCCGCAGACCGTGATAAATGTATCTACGCTCCCCTGACAGCCACATTATTTAGGCAACGTTTCTACAGAGATTGTGATACTGAGGTCGAGAGAGAAAAGCTGTTTTTTGG
Source organism: Rhamphochromis sp. 'chilingali' (assembly GCF_963969265.1). Taxonomy (NCBI): domain Eukaryota; kingdom Metazoa; phylum Chordata; class Actinopteri; order Cichliformes; family Cichlidae; genus Rhamphochromis; species Rhamphochromis sp. 'chilingali'. The sequence continues at coordinate 21,582,041 of NC_137947.1, read as the reverse complement.
GGTTTTTTTAATTGTTTGGCAAATAACTCGTAATATAAAGGCTGAAAATGCGTTTTGGATGCACTACACATTAGACCAACCAACTAGAATAAAACACTTATCATTTATGCTTTAGTTAAAAATTCAAAGTGCAGGATATTTGTAGCTTGAATATTGATTTGCAAAAGTTAATGAGGCTTAGTGTGTTGAAAAGCTTCTGTTATCTGGCAGCCTAAATTACCCAATTTTAGACTATAATGAGCTTTTATGAAAATAATGACCTTGTCGCATTTTGACCATGCGTTTCAGCATTAACATAACTAAAGTATTGACTTACGACAGCTAATGAGAGCAGGAGTTCTTTTAAACCATTTCTGCATCTGGCAGCTCATATTATCCCATTCATATTATCAGACATGCTTTTGTAGTCTCAACATGAGGATGTGATGGGAGCTGCAATTTGAAGCAGTATTCACAACCAAACTCACGCATAGCTCTCAGTCAATTAGTACAGAACTCCACACACATTAGCTTTAATTGCATCTGACTCTGGAATAGTATGAACTAATGGCATGTTAATTTCTCCTGCATTCACTTAATGGTGGATATGATGCGGCTTACTGCAGACTTATGTCTCTGTGGGATGTGTTTTAAAAAAAGACCAATTTGCCTGTTTTTGTCTTTGAACTATGAAATATATCATTTGATTTTTTCACTCGTTTTTCTATATCCCTTTCTCACAACATAATTTTCCATTCCCTCTCCCTTCTGTTGCAACACAGTAAGGATTGTTTTTTCCACTCTATCCCTGCCACACTCCCAGTATTTTTTGTTTATTGTTTTCTCTTCTCGCTTCCACCTTCCATGCTTTTCATATAATCACTCAAGATAAACTGCCCATAAAGCTTAAGATCACCTTGAAATGAGAATAACACAGACACGTTGCAAATTCAACCAAAACAAATTCAATTACCACTGTTGACAGCTCTTTTTTTGTTTGGGGGGGGGGGGCTTCCCCCAGCTCTTGGCCTCCAAAGACTTCTCATTTATATAACAATCACATGAAAACTCTGAGCTGCTATCAAGTCCATCATTTTCTTAAATCCTGTTTTCCCTCATCTTACACTGTTCGCAACAACACAACACAAAAATCCCTTGCAAATTGAATCTAGGTATGTATCAATGTGTAAATGATTTACCCGCATTGCCTGGTTATCTCGAAAGGGGGAAGGGATTTAAAGGAAGGTGCAAAGCTAATTTGTTTCCATTAGCCTGAGATTAGATTTCTGTGAAGTTCCTTACATGGCTTATGGCAGAAAGATTGTGCACTCTTCTTTTTTTTTTAAATTCATTCATACGCGTGAGAAGTGAAACAAAGTAATTTTAAAAAACTGCATCTGTTAGGGATCACTTTTTTCAGCAGCTGCAGGTGAATTCTGTAATCCTCATTGCTACATGGGTACAGTATATCTAGATACTGTTTCCTGCTCTCAAAATCTGAAAATCCTTTTAGCCTGACTAGATGCAATCACAAAATCCTGCGGGGAAATAACAGAGGCCTGTTACATCTTTCCTCTGAATGCACCATCAGTCCCTGCAGACAGTTGGTACTATTCAGCTGGTCATGACAGAGTTGTGGCATACATTTTAACCAGGTGATCATAAGGCTCACCGCTGCTTGCCCGCCTCCATCAGCTACTCATGCTTCTGCCAGGCTTTAGACCTCACACAGTCAAAGAGCATGTGGCACAAAGAATGTAATCTGTCAATCATAAAATGCAATAGAAGCTTGCAGGGAGAATTTTTTGATATCCCTGGTTTGCAATGCAGAATTTTAAGAGTCGTAGACACAGAAATTATAATCGTTGCCACCACAAGTACTTGTTTTTGTCATTAATTAATGTGTTTCTTTTTTTTAAAAAATTCTACAAAGTTGCCTTTCTACACTCCAAGTTGACCATCTTCAGATTACTTGTTGGGTTTTCACAACAATCAAAATTAAAGATTTGAATTGTATTGTATAGCACAATAAAATTAATCACATCTTTACAAATGAGAAGCCAAATATGCCCATCCTTCAATTGCAAATGTTTCTAGATTAGACTGTGTTTTCCAGCCAGCTGAGTGGGTTTGAATGGCACAGAGATCATGAGCCCTTGGGATGAAGGAAGTTGCTGAAAACACAAATGAACTAACAACATAATCTTTCAAGAGAAAAAAAGTGAAAAGCTTTGAAATTGTTGTGCAAGAAGTGCAATAGGACTTGATGTGAGCACGAGGGCAAAGAGATGATAGGCATTGGTGTCTCGCTAAACCACCCACTAAACCAGGTTTCTCCAGCTGCTAGCACACCGAAGGCTGTCTGCCTCAGACACCGTCTAGTCGACTCAAATGGATTGTGCATCCTGGGAGGATTTGTCGTTGTTTCTTTTTTTTTCTACCTTCAAAGGCCAAGATGGTGACACTTGAGAATGTTTGATGGATTAGGTGGTTGTGCCTGCTGTGACAGACAGATTCAGGGAAGACAGTCATAATGTGACTGATGTCTCGAGTAGCTGCCTATCAAGCAACTGAGATGGAAACTCTATTCTAAGGACATAATCACCACCACATAAGATTGTGAGATTGGGAGGTGGATTACCAAAGAGGCCACTTGCAACATAAAAAATATACAGTTATGGTACAAAATATACCCTTTTCAAATTCTAAGGTTTAATGTATCATGGCAGAATAAATAAAATCTATTTTTCAGCAGGTCCTAAAATTAGTCAAATACAACTTAAAAATACAAAATATGAACTACTACACCATGTCATTATTTAATTAACGGAAATTAAGCCACAATGCAGAAACAGTGTGTGCAAACTAAGTATACTCTTACTGCACATGCATAGAGAGGGAAAGCAGCAGATGAGTGTTTTTAATCAAATGCATCCACTTAATTTATGATCAGCAAGTGTGATCACCTCTAGGACAAAATAAGTTTTGGTATGTTTTAGCATTATGGCAAAGACGAAAGATATCTACAGTCGTCCTTGAGAAGGGGTTGATTAATCCCATAAACCTGGGATGGGTTTTAAGTTCTAAAGTAGGAAGGATCATTGTGAAAAACAAGGCAATCAAGGCAATTCCACAGGCAAATTCATCCTAATGTCAGAGGGTGATTGGGGATTGCTTTACAGCCACAGGACTTGGGCACCTCTCAGTCATTAAGTGGCTCATTAACTTTTTTTGTATACTAAACTGCTCTAGAGTCAGATGTGAGGCCATCTGTCTGACAGCTAAAGCTTGGGCAAAATTGGTTCATACGTCAGGACAATGACCCCAACCACAGCACCGTATCTACAAATGAATTACATTTTTATCACTTTTTTTTTTTTAAATTGACGTATTGCAATGCCCCGGTCAAAGTTCAGACCTCAGCCTGATTGAGATGTTGTTGCAGGACCTTAAAAGTACTGTGCATAAATGAATGCCTGCTAACTTCAACGAACTCAAACTATGTCATAAAGAGATAAAAGAGGACCAAAATCTCTCCACAATGATGTGAGGCATTGATAAAGTCAGACAGAAAATGATGCTGATTGATTGCACAAGCTTTTGAATGACGGACTATACTTTGTTTTTCACACACTGTTTGTGCATTTCGGCTTCATCTTTGTTAAATAATGACACGTTATTGTTCACCTCAGGTTGTATTTATTGAATTTCCGACCTGGTTAGACATTTTCAAATATTAGATTTCTCATACAAAAGGCTATATAATAATGTATGTATCTATTTTATGTTATAGCCCTTTTTACCATTAAGCATGTTGAGCATCCATGCAGAAACCTAATTGGGATGTCAAAAAATTATCTATTAACCCAGAAATGGTAACTACAGGAGACATCCAGTGCCATGGTCATAAATCTAAAGGACCCCAGACAAGAGACCTCCCTTATGAAGTACCTTATCTAAATGTTACAGCAGTTACAGCCACAGACGTTTTATGTCATCAGGGTTAATAAATGGGCAGTTGAAATTACATACAGACACACAGCACCTCCAGGCTGCAATTTAAGTTCCATCATAGCAATGAAACGTGCACTACCACAAGTGATGATTCCGGCTTGCACTGTGCCTATAGTTTGGCCTACTGGCCTTGTGAACAATGGTCTGTGTAATGGGATTGCTCACACAGCTGTGCTACCCTATAAAAAAAAATGATAATGAAAAAACAAAACAGTAGATTAATAAATACATCGTTGTTACTCTTTACATATCATCCCACCTTATGTCACATTTCTGATAACCTATTCTAATTAATCAGCCTTTTTAATGGAATTACTATACCATTAAATAATAACTCATGCAAAGATGCAATAATGACTCAAGCAATCTCTGCTTCCATAACTCCTCACCAAAGCTGCAGAAATGACATGATGTGTCCAACCATAGGATGCCCTAGTGTTTGCATCCTCGACTATTTTGAAAAAGTAAAAAAAAAACTTTGTTGGCATGTCTCAGCTTAAAATAATAACTGCTTTCATCTACTTGAGGAAGTGATACAGTGTCATTAAATAAGCTGTTGTGGTTTATTTAGCAAATCACTTTTTGCTGCCAGCGCTTGAAATCATTATTAATAAAGCCTAATATAACCCTTGTTTAGTTATCATTGGTCTAATTTACCAATTTGAAGATTTAACTCTTAGATCTTCACAAACTGCTGCAGTTAACTGAAGCACAGCTACTGTATGTTATCCACATTATTCCCTCTACATAGTGACCCTAAAATAATAACATATCTAATGTTATTCGGTCCTCGACATTGTTAATAAATAATCGTAATGCTGCTTGCTTGATTACATATGATTTTTCAAATAAATGAAAATAAATGTAATATGTTTCTCGTCGCTGTCACAAGTAAATAAGTTATTTGTTAGGGAAAATGTTCTAAAACACTTCTTCAGTAAAGACTCAGAGAAGAGAAACACACAGAACTTCTTGCTAGCAAGGGCAGCCTCCACTCTAAGAGACTCCAGTGAGAGAACTGCCCCGGTCTTTATTTATACTCCATTGAGCGTGTGTGTGTGTGTGTGTGTGTGTGTGTGTGTGTGTTGAACAAAGGGTCATATAACCTAAAAGCAGGAACAACATCCTTGGTCATAAAGAGGGTAGTCTTCCCCCACACCCAATGTATGGTTTACCAAAGATAACACAGTGAAACCATACAAAGGGTAGGAAGCTCTACCAAACATCAAACAGATCTTCAAGTTAGGATGTATCTACAATAAAACAAGGTACGACCTCTCCCATGCTCCCAGGATGTGGGGGGTGAACCAAGCCTGCTAAAAATCACACATCCTGTCACTACCAAATAACTACAAACAGCATCCTACCATAAGCAAACTTATATCACTAAAAGATTATACTGACTACTAAATACAATTTTCCATTGACATTATTTCTTTGTGAAAGTACAGTATTTGGTGTGATTCCAGGTATCACAGTTAACGATCAGCTTTTGGAGGACAGGATTGTATCTAATTTAGAAAATCTTCAATTTTGTACAATTTTCTCAACAGTATCATCATATCTTCTTTTTGATGTATAAGAAGAAGATGTTTATGTATTGAAATCTCCGTTTCTGATAACATCGGTCAATGTGTAACAGATAAGCAAAGACTTCTTTGGATTTCAGTATTCCTGATGTTTACCTTTATTTTTCTAATATAAAATGACCGCAGGGCAGCAATGATTCATGTATATCACTAGATCATTTCATAATATAATAATATTATTGTCTGTCTAGCTACTGAGAGCTGTTCTCCCTCAAATATGTATTCAAAGGACATAAAAAGGTGTGCGTGTTCATTGACGAGAACACCTCAAAATAATATCATAACCACGGGGCTTTGCGCTTCATGTCTAACTCCTATTTCCTCTTAGCTTAGTCACCCGCAGCTTTAAAAGAGCACCTTAACTGTTAATTAAATGATTGTCAGATTAATGCTATAATTTTTATATATTTCTAGTGAGGGATTAATAACATAGAATGAGCAGCACAAAGAGGATAATTTAGGCTTTCTGTCAGATAGACTTGATTTGATTAATATGTTTTGGTCGTTGAAACATTGCTATACTTTATTCCCTTTTTCTAATATTTAATAGGGTTATTTTGAAGGGGCTTTAACAACTTGAAGTAATTTTGTGACACCTGTAGAGTTTAAAAGTAGTTTGTATATTATCTTTTTTCATCAGAATTAATATTGCAATTTGACTTACAGGCTACTATAATCACATAGAGTGGCCCATTGAGATTAATAACCCTTCTAACGGTTCAATCCATCCCTCAGATGACCATTGCGGTCCGCTTGCTTGAAATATGTGTAATATCTCTCCTCAAAGTTTAAAAGGCACATGTTTCATGAGCCATGTCCTATTGGGAAATGTCACAGCCAGGTCAGGTTATGACATAAATGTCACATGTGATGGTGACAGAATACTTGGACTAGGTGACACTAAAAGTTATTAACTTGGATGGGAGAGCTCATTTCTGTGAACCATGTTGTGAACCATAATTTGCCCGATTAAAGTGTCCTGGCAACTCGTGAATATTCATCAGTTCCACTTGTCTGGCTGTGAAGAGTCTGAAAAAAAAGAGTCATAGGAAAGAAATAGATGAGCTAGAATCACCAATGAGACAAAAGATATTTGGGAAATTGACAAAAGAAAAAAGTTCAGCGTGCTCACCACATTGCGTTTTTACAATATGTGTTTTTGACTTAAGGTATATGTAAGAAGAACAGTGTTGAAAAGCAAAAGGCAGTTTGTAAAAAGGCAGATTTGGACTGACAATTTGTAGTGAAGGAACAAGACTGATGGTCAGGTAAAGTAAGGTAAAGGTACAAAGAAAGACTTATTAGGAGTGATGGGAAGATAATAAGAGATTGAAAACCACATTAGGCTGAAAGAAGAAAGGGCCTATACAATGACAGAGTCCCTGAGAAATGAACACTGAGTCTGGACAGAAACCAGCAGGAGAAAAATAATTTAGGGAGGTCAATGCAAAAGAGGTAGATCAAAATGTCTGATTAGGAAAACTGATAAAGAGCATGTATTGAGGGGTGTTTGGTGAGGGACCTGGGGATACTTGAGTCTTGACCCGACAAAACCTCACAGATTTATTGTCAGATGGCATATGAACTCAGTGTTTCCCCGGAGACTCATTGTCTGCCTCAGCATTGACGATTGTCTGGCTCTGAAAACTAGTAGGCAGCTCAGTGTCTCATGAATATTGATCTGATGCTTCACACAAGTATCCCCCATAGAAGAGGACCAAGGGTCACCTGAACTATTATTGTGATGGATATACTTCAAATGATCATTGATTTGACTCTGTAATGGCAAAACAAGAAGGCTTTGTAGAAAATGAAGTCTGTCTTTAATTGCTAAAAAAGGTGTTTAAATCTTGAAATGACTACAATTATTAAAATATTTTGTGTTTTTTTTAATAGAAAAAAACATTAACTTAATTAATTTGGTTTATTTAACAGACGTATTTGATGAATTAAGCTTTGGTTAAACATTAAACATTTATAAATTGATACAGAAAATTGACATTCTTAAAATGAAGATGACCAAATAAGTTTACATTTCAGCCTCACCATTTATCCATTTTTAAGTCAAGCCCCTCCAAAGTTCTATCTTATTCAAATTTCCACTAAAATCCACAGTTTATCTCATTATTTCACATTGTGCAAATGTCACAATCTAATACAATATGTGACTTTTCATAACTTGTATTCAGTGGAAAGGGGGAATTAAACTGCTTTGTCATTTTCACCTTTAGGAGGTGAGCGATGCAGACATCATGGAGTTAGTTCACAGCTCTCTGGGGCGAATGACCATCATTCGTCAGATCTTCCCGTTGTGGAGGGATACCAATGTTCGCTGTATGAGGAACAATCATCGCATCTCGTCTCTGCTCTGTGACCCTCAGGAAGGCTATCTACAGTCCCTGGAGGTAAAATATACTGAAATATGTACTTTTGAAGCCTTACAAGATTGTCACTCAGACTATATTGACCTGCACGTTACCGTTTAACAAATGCAGTACAATCTATTAACTTTTTTTTTTAGTCTTGTTTAATATGACAAACAAAATTTAAAAAAAAAAACTCTTTAGAGTAAGTTAAAGGACTATTATACTAATGCCTGGCTCCATAAATCAGGACTCAGAAGATTCTTATCAATATCAGGTATTCTACAAAATATCTATAAAAATTTTAATGGTGAATAAAAAACTGCATAAATGCACTTAAGGCAATATGATTTGAAGCCATGTGAATTATTATTTAATTTAGACAGTGGAAGGTTGACGTGATTCCTTAATCAAACATACATGTGAATACATTCTACTATATTGTGTATAAACATTTATTAGGTCCCATACTGATGCTGTGCTTATTTATATAAACAACCACTCTTATTTTTTTCCTTTTTCTCAGTGTGATGAAGTGTGTAATTTTGCACAACCAGACCAAATACTGGTGGCATATTGGAGTGTTAAATGGTTCCTTATCGTTTGCTTGAGGTGACTGTAAAAGGTTATAAGTACCTGTTGTCAATTTGAATGCAGTCGATTTCAGCAGATTTTAGTGGAGATGGTTTCTTTTATTATTATTTTTTTCCTTTAATCAGGAAAAAGTAACAAAACAGGTAAAGAAAAATCTCTGCTCTTAAACCTTCATTGTCAATGAAAATACTGAGCGTGCTCGAAACACATGTGTTTAATTAAGAGCCTTTAAAGATGCACAACAGTAGCAGTGTGATGGACATTGTCACAGTGGGTTTTAGACTGATAGCAAGTTCATGCTTGTTCTTTTTTGTTAACTTTATTTTTTTGCCTTATACATTTTGCTGTGGATACTTTTAAGATAATAAATGTGTGCTTCAGACCAACAAACTTATTTAATATACTTCATCCAGTACCAGTGACAGATAAATGAAGCAAGATGTGTTTTTTTCTGGTTTGTGTTTACCACAAATTGCCTGTATAAAGATCTGAACGTAATTACTTACACAAATTTTCCCCGGTATTTGTAGTGACTGTACAGCGTACGCATGCAACCATAGTGTAAAGTACAAGCATCTGCCAAGTGCCAATGAATACAAATACTAACTGATTATGCATGCAACAGAATATATATTAAACTCCCTTGGTACGATAATTATGAGGGACATGAATGCCCATGAATATCAATGACTGCAGCTTAGTGTGTCTAGAGACTAACTGGCAGAACAGAGCAAATTATTGTTTTAAATGAAGGAAAAGGGTTGTTTTAATAACACGCAAATAAATTTAAGTGGCAATGAACCCAAATTACTGTAAACCCGAAATCAGTGCATTACTTGTTAATAAAATCTGAAACTGCAAGCTTAATAAAGGCTTCTGTAGTAAAAGGTATGCTCTAAAAATTCTGCTGCCTTTGATTCGTATTAAGGATTTATCAACCAGAGGAAAGGTAAATTCAATCAGTGACAAGAAGGGTCAGTGTAGAAGACTCGCCGTTTGGCTTTCTTGTCTTCCTTACACAATGTCATTCTCTTCTTTGAGTCTTTAAAGTAACCTCACTCACCCAGCCACGTATTGCTTTCAATGCAGAGTTAAGAGTGGCTCTCTCACACTTTTGATCAATCCATCTGGAGTGAAATGGCTGTGCTCCCTGTAGCGCTATTGAAATGTTCACATTCCTTTTTATCCGTACTCCAGACAGATGGCAAAACCATGTGGTGTGTGCACCCACAGTCCTCAATAATTCACATAAAAGAGGGTTAAATAATGGGTAATGGCCGTTTAAGCATTCATCAGAATTGTTAAACAGTGAGTAAAGTACAGTGCTTTACTGTACTAATAAGCCCTTTTTCAATGCTTCAGCTGTGGTGTAACCTTAGAAATCCAGAGATATCAAGCTGCATCTCACCTGGACTTAGCTTCTGACTCGGTGACCTTGGGGAGTTAACTTACATGATGTCTTACCACAGAGAAGCCGCTGCTTGGAGTGGCAGCTACTATTGCCTCTCTGGATATTCTGCTGTGGGAGGATTTGACTTGACTTGACCTAGAGGAGCTATCAAATCCACTGTCACACTATAACAGCAAGCATTTGACATGATTCCTCACACGACACACTGCAATTGAATGGGACACTGAATTCATTAGGCATGTGATTACCGAAGCAGAAACAATTGTTGTTTTGGCATCAGACTGCAGTGGCATCATGACCTTCGCCTCCTGAGTGTTTCATGGAAATTGTTTCACAAATGGAAAAAGTCAAATACCATCATTTTTCAGCAAATCAGCTTGAGTGCTCAAGTAGAAAGCTTCCTGCAAACATAAATTTGGACAGTCATGAAAGAAGTAAGCAACCCGGTCTTCTTTTCATCACCAAAAAGAGGTCCAACTGTCGAAAGTCTTGTCATCATCAAAAGGCGTAGAGGCAATGTGTGGGCATCCTCCAGTTTCTTGTATGGCTGTGGATCCAAAGCAGAAAAGAGCATAGCATAATATGTCCATGTGCACATCTGCAAGGGAGTATAATTGTGGTGTCCCACTGTCAGACAAAAGAAGCAAGAGTTTATTATTCACCAACAATATTTCCTTTTTCTTTTTTTACAGCCCACCTCACCAGAATGAAAAACAAATACTTTTTACTTGTGTGCCACTGCTTTGAGTTTCAGCACCGAGACACTGTGATATTTCCTGCAGTCCTGAAAACTAATATTTGTTTTCTTGGCGGTATGCTGAGTTTGTGTGCTGTTCTGTGTCACAAAGAAGAAACCAAGAATATTTTTTTATTTTATTTTATTGTTTTCCCTCATCAGGTGTCCAATCTCTACTTGTATGATAGCGTATTGATGCTGGCAAACGCCTTCTATAGGAAGCTTGAGGACAGGAAGTGGCACAGTATGGCCAGCCTTAACTGCATGAGGAAGTCTACCAAGCCATGGAATGGAGGATGGTCTATGTTGGACACTATTCAAAAGGTATTTGGGATTGAAGTCACTGTTGCTTTTTGTTTGGTTTTGGCTTGTTTTTAATATAGACACTGCTGTTTCCTTCTAGTTTTTCTTCTTCTAATAGCAGTTGTTTATGGAGTATTTTTTGTCACATATGACTAAGAGTCTGAAATGCATAATGAAGAATTTATGAGAAGCATTAGCATCTATAAAGGGGATTTTTACACTCAAAAGACAGAATGGTGCAATGAACTATTCAGTTATTTTTAAAATGAAACCAGTTTTTATTTTGTGGAAGATTCTGGGCTTTGACGCCTTTGCTCGTACAGCCGTCTCTGTTCCCTCATTGAAATAAGGCGTATTATAGCAGAAAGTGGCTCGATGTCATCCATTTCAATCTGATAATGGAATTTTTCATTGTTGCAGAGAGTCATGCTGGTTTAATCTTAAGTGTGAGAGGAAATGACCAAGTTGAACATGACAAAACGGCAAAGAAAAATGGTGTTCATTGTAGCGGCTATCATATTGTTATGTTATGTCATTCATATGACATGATTTAAGTGAACTAAATTTTCTCTTACACTTTAAGCTTCTTTCTAAAATGCATACAGCGTTTTGACTGGTTAGTGCTTCACAACAACTCAACGTTTGGCTGAACTTTTCTAAATTGTTTTTGATAACCTCCTACTGTACCTAAAGGTCTTGTGGAATGGAATTCATAGGTTAAGGCTTATCATCTTAGAAGTTGCATACATTTTATGGAATGAAGGATGGTAAACAAAACTCTAAATTCATACAGTTCTGTGCAACAAAGCTCCATCTGAGCTTTCGTTAAACGACTTTTTATTTTAAAAGTAGTTGATTTTTTTCTCTACAGAGCCTATTCTATAAAGCAAGTTAATCAAATAAACCAATTGTTTAATGTAACTAAATTTTGATGAAAATATTATGTGCAAAGATATTTATTTTGTGTAATAGAATATGTGTAGGCTATTTGTTGTTATTGTTATTATTTTTTTTCCAATACCTGTAAACTTGCCTAGATCGTAGACACAAGCACACACCTTACAGGACTTACCGCTGCTTCTTCCCTTTCTTTTTCATAACATCTCACACATTTAATACATTCAGCTGTTGTTTCAACAGGGGCGGATAAGTGGCCTGACTGGACTGATGGATTTCCGTGCCGAAGGCTCTAATTCTCATGTACAGTTTGAGATTCTTGGGACCAGCTACAGCGAGACATTTGGGAAAGATGTGAAACGGGTCAGTCTGGAAAATTTTATGTATACTTATTGTACTTGTCTCTTGAGTCCTGGAAAATGTACCAAACACTTGGCAATTGTTTTGCAAGTTGTGACAGTAAAACAAAAGGAAAAAGAACAGAGACACAGAATCAGATTTATTAGGACATGTGTTCTCCTTTTCATATCCATAAGTAAGCATATAATATATTATACAGAATAATATATTGGATTTTGCAACATTTTCTTTTCACAACATCATATATTCTGTACATTAGAACACAAGCTAGTTCATTGGAATAGTGCTGGGTGTTTACTTAGTTGAGGGCTGTAGAGAAATGTAACTAAAATTAAACTGTCATCATGCAAATGCCCCTTTTCAAATCACCTATATTTAGGCAGTCAATTTCAGAACAAGGAAAACTGTTGTCCTGACAGTTTATTTTCTGTAAATGTTTATTTATCGCACGTAACAGTTGTGGCTAACTTATTACCAGCGAGGACCCTCTAGGATATGTGTCCATGAGAATCAAAACTTGGTAAACCTTTTTATCAGATATCTTAAAGGTCCTTTGGGGGTTTTTGCTAGAGGAAATATTCCATCGAAGCTGTCCACTTGTCTTTTGGTTTTGTATCGTCACTTCCCAATCTTTATTCTTTGGTTCAAAGCCCTGAAGTTAAACGTTATTTCTTGGTTCAGGAGGTGAATTAAATGAACTTACATGCAGGGCAGATACTCATCTGTACGTAAACCCCTGAAAGCTGTGGTCACAGGGATTAACTACTTGTCAATTAGGTGCCAGGTATTTGGGTGCCCTCTACTGGAGCTCTGGAATTAAACTGCTCTTTTTCCTATAGTCATCCATTTCATCACACCAACCATCTTGGCTTGTTCTACGATCCAAGAATTCAAATAAAAAGTGTGTGTGTGTGTGTGTGTGTGTGTGTGTGTGTGTGTGTGTGTGTGTGTGTGTGTGTGTGTGTGTGTGTGTGTGTGTGTGTGTGTGTGTGTGTGTGTGAGAATATACTTTTATTATTAGAGTTATTATTAAAACACACCATCTCTCATGACGGACACAGACATTTGCCTGTTTTCCATCAGGCTCTGTAAGTTGATTTTGGACTTTTTACTGCAAAACTTGTTTGATCTTTGCGACGGTGTAGAGCTGAAGTGAGAGATTGAGAGCATTATTTGTGCTCTCCTTTCTTAGCTGTAATTTGTTTGTCGCTGTTTGTCCTGATTCAGTCAGGGGCTTCTTCTTGAATGAAGAGGAATTGAGTTTCTTGGCAATCTATGTAGAGCAGGACTGACCAGAAGCGGTAATGAAGATTTAATCACCACTCAGCCTAACAGAAATCATGGAGCCAATTCATCATAATGTGGTCATTAGCATTAGCTAGGAGGACAGACACCCAGAGGAACATATATACACACTGTGCACTCCATAATAAACATGCACTGTACAGCCTGTTTATCTGTCTGAGATCCTTGTTGAATCTCAGAAACCTTCAAGCATACAGCCAGGCAAACATAGAACAGAGGCCAGAGAGCAAGCTAACATGTGGACGCTTATATCTCAAAATCATTAGAGGCACAAGGGGACAGCAAGGCCAGATAATGGGGACAGCAAGGTCAGATAATGGGGTGCCAGCTGCATTCAGTGCTGCTGTTCATTACCTGGTGTGTTCACTAGCTGGCAGAACCATTTACTCTGAGAAAACAGACATGAATTCATCTACCGCTCCACTCTCTTTCTGTACGACACTAATTATTATACCACACTAGAATGCCTCTGCAATATGATGCAGGTTCCTGTTTTTGCTGTACTTTTTCTTTCCCAAGTTGGGTGTAAAAGTGAGTCCATGCCAACCCCTCTCCACCCTTGCCAGCCATCCCCATTCTGTCCCTTTTACTTCCCTTTTATCCTTTCTTCTCATTTCCCATCCTGCTCATCCTTCCCTCAATCTGGTCACTTCTTCCCTTCTTCACTAACCCTTTCTGCTCATTTTTCAGCCCTGGTTTCCTCCCTTTCCATCATCATTTATCTGCATTCAGTCCATTTTCTTCCCAGCCTGATAGGTCTTAGATGAGGCGTCTTTCTGGTTAGAAACTGTAATGAAGACTGAAATACTATTTCCTGGATGGCTACTGTGAGTTTTCTCCACCATCTAGAACTGATGCAGAGTGATCGATGCTGTTGTTGTTGTTGTTGTTTTGGTTTCCCAGTTTGCTCTTATTGATGTGTCAGCTCGTCTATAAGCAGATATTGCTAATGACTTCCAGCTTACACGAAGCTCTCATAGAGAAAAGTCAATTCATTTGAATGTAATTATTCCTTCAAGCCACTATCTTGCATGTATCATGCAGTAGTTATTCGCGAATGTGTCTACAGCAACAGCGCTGGTGTTAATGTATTATTCGGAACCACTTTTTAACACACTTAAACTAAAAATATTACCCTACATTAAATATTACTGTATATCTGCTTGATAGTCTCTTAAAAGGGCTGCTTTGAATTCTCTTCATTTAATTTTATGGTTGCAGTGTTAGTCATGGAACTATAACATGCAGCAGCTAGTGCTGATGTTCCCGTTGACACTGTTCCTAACTGTCCTATTTTGCAATGAAAATAATCTATGATATGGCGGCCTAAGAAATGTTTGTTGGGAGCTAGATTCCAAGCTAGAAGATATTACGAACATACTTTAATCTAAAAACGTTTTGAGTCCTAACAGGAGTTCAGTTTGCTACAATGTAAATGCACAGCATTTGCTGAATCTGGTAATTTGGCTGGTTATTACAGTACAGTACATGCATGTTTTAAACTCCTCCCCAGGATACTAAAACGACTTTTTCATCAGCAGTTATAATCTGGTATGTCTGGAGACTAGCTTCTTGGCAGATTTAAGTAAAAATGCACCAGATTCAGAAGAAAGTACATGTTAACACTTCTAGTTGCCAACACTTTTCTAAAACCTACCCAAGTGCTGCTAACTGGAGCAGTCTTTGCACCATATCAGACCGAGTCTGTGCGCACATAATCCGGCCAAATCTGGCAACGTTGCATTGACCAAGCCAAGCTTAGACACCAGGGATCCAGGTGTATTTCCCTTTGTTAAATCAGTCGCTTAGTCTGGATAAAATCACCCTTTAATGTTGTGACTTTTGATATTCATGATAGTAGATAGTAGGTTCACATGAGCTCTAATGTGGCTTGTTGCACGGCCATCTAAAAAGCAGGCATTTATTGATCGCTGATTTATTCATCCTCAACCCTATTTCTCATAGACCCATGAGGCAGAAATGACATTAAATAGTCTCTAAAGGGCACGTCTCTCTTTCCAACAATAGATCTACAGGGGGTTGATAGGGCTGTTGATCTAGCGATTCATTTGCCAGGCTCTGAGATGTCTAGCTTCGGGAAACTCACTTTCTGGCTCCTGTGCTGGTTTTCCAATCTCCTGTACCTACTTTGGTTGTAACCCACAGGTGGATAAAGATCATTTCACAAACTAAAACGCAAATTAGGTAACCTTTATTTTAAATGTTATATCATAATGTACTTCTGGGCCAATTAAAATTAATTATTTTTGCTGGGTCTGTGGTCTCACCAGATAATTATTACATATGGAAAGTGATAATTAAGTTTTTGTTTTGTTTTTTTACATACGTTCAATCACAGGCCCCTGTAAGCAGTGCCAGACACCTGTTAATGCTGAAAATCCTCAGTTGACAATTGATTGATAAATTAACAGCTTACTGAAGCTCCATTAACCATATCCAATTTATTTAGTTTGGTAAAGTTGCATAGTCAGAAATAAATAAATCACAGAAGCATTGTAATCCTGTAACTTGTGCAACTGTTATCATGTGCAAATTGCCTTTTCTCACAAGTGTCTGCATAAAAGAAAAGCATTAAAACTGTCTGTACCCACTTATGCTTGTCTGACTGCCACACTGTGCTGACAAAAGTAAATCCTTCTGAGAGTCTCAAATAATTGGATGAAAAGTGGATGATATTCTCTTCATCCCTGAATGTATTTTCTCTTACATGCTTCAATCCATCATAAAAATAATACTGAACAAATGTTAACACCCTTATAACCGGTGATATGATTTTAAATGTGCAAAATCATCTGCTCTTTGTTCACTTTTCAGTAAATTTAATGAGTTGAAAACAGAACCAGTGCCCTACGTTTTACGTTAGCCTGCAAATTTGCATGTCACACCATCATATGTTCACAGTATTTTTAAAGTCGACACTGTATACAGTGACTCAATGGATCTGCCTTTCTTCACCTTTTGTATGTAGTCGTTTACTATAATAATTCATATAAAAAGAGAGGAAGGGTTATACTGCTGCTTGAATAACTGCACTCATCAAACTACTGTGGCACACACTGTACATTGTATTAAAAGTCTTAGTATAAATGCATGAATAGCAAATAACAGGGAGAAAAACTGATCACTGAGTGCTTTTATTTTACTTCTGGTTTTCTTAAGGCAATGATTTCTATTCAGAAATGGGGTGAACTCATTTTCATTTTGTATTTCTTCTTCCTTTTCCGTTTTGTTCGTTTCTATTCCCCTTCATTTCTTTTTTTCCACTGTCTGACACAGTTTTACAGACTAAATCCTGCTTCATGTTGCTTATTAGAGGTTAGAGTGATAGACTGGCGCCATGTCTGCCAACCTCATTTTTAGTATATCAGGACAGATAAGATGTCTCTTTTCTTGGCTAATTTAAATGGCTAGCTTATTTTTCACTGTAGTGCTGATGATTAGAGATAACAGAGCCAGTCCCACTCCAGTGTTTTCCTCTGGGATGGAGAAGGTAAAATGGAACATTAAAAATAAATAAGTATTGTGTCCATTTGTACAGACAAATCATGACAACACATGTGTGAGTACTTATTACAGAGAAACTTTTGCAGCAGGGATAACTCTTGTCGGTACTGTCAGGGCACTGGTGCATTAACATCTGTTTGGGTTTTGAGTTGAATGGCAGTATATAATTACAAATGCTATTAGCTTGCTCTATCAATTTACCTTTCTTAAATTTTGAAATGTGAATTGTAGCTACAATAACCAGTGCAGCTTCAATTACCCTGTGACTTTTATTGTGTGCTCTGACACAGTGTGTTTTTTATCCATTAAATTATTTACATTTACATTTTGTTATTTATATATTATATATATTATATTGTAATATATGTATGGTCGGAGGGTAAGATGGCGCCGCCATTGCGGGCAATAGGTCGGCAGCCTTATGAAATTTCCCCTTGTGGGACTAATAAAGGTACCGGTATATCAAATCAAATCAAATCAAATCAACTAAATGTATAAAAAGTAGGAAGCACCAAGTTTTTGGAGCAGTATTTTAATAACAGAAATCAAACAGTTTTGGTGCATTTTTTTAGCCTTGCAACAGACTAGCAATCTTTCCAGGGTGTACCCCCCTCTAAAATAGTCTTCTAGGATAGGCTCCAGCCCCTGAATCTGATGTGCTGAAGAAAATGGATTGATGGACTTTTTAAAAAAATGGGAATATAGTATGTAAGGCAAAATTTCAGTCAGTATTTGGTTTGGCCACCTTTAGTCCTTGTCACAGATGACGTTTCTTTAAGGATGCAGGTGGAATTCTCCAGACTTCTGACTGATAGCGTTCTATTATGCGCTTTCCTATCCCAGCATGCTTTTCCTACACTGGCAGTGTTTATGGGATCATTATCATCCTGAAAAATGAAGCTGTTGCCAATCTGAAACTTTCTTGATGATAACGTGTGGTGGATCAATATCTGACAGCACTTTCCTACTAGACGTCTGTCCTGAACTCCTCTGTACATATTGAGGACAATTTGAATCAAGTTTGGATTCAACACCAGTCGCCGCTTATTTCCCGCCCAGTTTGTGTGTAATCTGGCACATTTCAGCCTTTCTCTTTGTTTCTGTTTGTTCATAACTTGGCTGCATAACAGCCCCAATTTCACTTAGACCATTTCTGATAAGGCTTCAATGAACAGAAGATGAATTAACTGAAGACCCAGATACATCTCTCAGGTCATGCGTCATAAAGCAAAAAAATATATAGAAATTAGGGGTGACTTAATACTTTTGCACAGTACTACAGTATGGCATTAAATGTATTTAGTATGTATGTATTTGGATTGTAATGATATTGATATGATAGTGGTTAAAAGAGTCATTGAGGCTATTATAAAACCATTTACATACATCTGTAATTTATCATTTCAAACTGGTCGATTTCCAGACAGAATGAAAATAGCAAAAGTTATACCTCTATACAAATCTGGAAACAAACACCATTTCACAAACTACAGGCCTGTCTCTTTACTACCCCAATTCTCAAAAGTTCTTGAAAAACTGTTTAAAAACAGACTGGAAAAATTTATAGATAAACATAAACTACTCACTGAGAGTCAGTACGGATTCAGATCAAGCAGATCAACATCATCGGCACTATTAGATTCAATAGAATACATCACAAATTCCATAGACAAAAAGCAATATGTGGCTGGGTTATTCATAGACTTGACAAAGGCATTTGACACTATAGATCATGATATATTAATAAGAAAACTAGAACGTTATGGTGTCAAAGGGGTAGTTTTAGATTGGGTCCGGAGTTATTTAAGTGACAGAAAGCAGTTTGTGAAAATAAATGGTGGTTGCTCCTTATGTATGGACATTGCTTGTGGTGTACCCCAAGGGTCAGTTTTGGGTCCAAAATTCTTCAACTTGTACATTAACGACATCTGTAAAGTGTCCAAAGTATTAAAAATGGTTCTCTTTGCTGACGATACAAACATTTTTTGCTCTGGTGATGATCTGCAGAATTTATTGGAGGATATGACTAATGAAATAAGTAAAGTGAAGTTCTGGCTTGATAAAAACAAATTATCATTAAATTTGAATAAATCTAAACTGATGTTATTTGGAAATAGTAGTTTAAATACAAATGCAAAGATTCAAATAAATGGTGTTGATATTGAAAGAGTCAGTGAAAATAAATTTCTGGGGGTAATAATAGATGAAAAACTTAACTGGAGAGCTCACGTAAGATATATTCATTCCAAAGTATCACGAAGCATTGCAGTACTAAACAAGGCAAAACAGGTATTCGACAGAACATCACTTCATATTCTCTACTGTTCACTGGTTTCACCATACTTAAGCTATTGTGCAGAGGTCTGGGGCAATAACTATAAAACCACATTACATTCACTTTTTACTCTTCAAAAGAAAGCAATTCGAATCATCCACAATGCAGGTTATAGGGAACATACAAACTCACTATTTTTGCAGTCTGAAATATTGAAAATTGACGATATAGTGAAATTCCAAACAGCACAAATTCTATTCAAAGCAAAAAATAAAGAACTGCCAGGTAATATTCAGAGTATGTTTTTTTTGAAAGAAGGAAGTTATAATTTAAGGGGTTTTTGTAACTTCAAAACAATGAAGATACGTACTACAAGAAAAGGCTTTTGTGTTTCTGTTCAAGGAGTGAAACTATGGAACAAAGTGAATATGGAATTAAAGCAATGTCCAAACATAAAACTGTTCAAAAAGAGTTATAAAAATATGATCTTCTCGATCTATAAAGAAAAGGAAAATATTTAAATTAAGTGAATGTCTCTATTTAAAAACAAACAAACAAAAAATTCATGATGTGATATTATAGTATATAGTATATCAGAAATCTGTTCACTATTTTTATTACAAATTATATCAGTAAGGAAGCTGACTAAATATTCACTGATAATTTATGGGACAGGGGTGGGATTAAATAAGTGTATACTTCTTCCCACTCCCTTTCAACATGTAAATTAATCAGAATGTTTTTTTGTATGTAATTTGTATAGTATTTTTTTTCTCTCTTATTTCTTTTCTAAATGTACTTGTATATTGTTCACATGTTGAAATAAATTACCAATCAATCAATCAATTAATAAGAACGGTTGATTCAAGGACACCTAGAAAGGCTCACCTGACACAAGCAGTGACTGGGGTAGGCATACTCATATGATGAGTCACACAAAGATTGTGGGTCAATAAGAAGCTTTCTTGTATGATGAGCTTGTCAATATGTAAGCACTTGGCTCACTAAACTAGCAAAAAGGACAAGCAGAATAGCTGCAACTAGCTCAAACTGTAGTTCCCTGTCCATAATGATGAACATTTAAAAGTTTCCATAAAATGGAACCAAATGCTCTCTGTTAGTTTTTTTAGACCATCCAATAATTGAGACAGTAGTGGCGCCGTGAAAGGAGAGCTGTCTGACTGCCATCCTTTTGTTGTTTTCAAATAGTCATTGGCATTTACTGAGCAATATTACAGATGATTATTTAAATCTATTGAGCATCATGACCATTAGCTAAATAGCAGCCTGTTTTTGTTGTGACTTTTTAAATGGTTTAGAGCATTCTCATTTGCACAATATCCTCCAAACAAAGCATACACCTTCCAAATAGTTTAACACATGTGACTTTGTTTGAACTTAAATAAATAGCACAAGTAAAAGGACTGCTTTAAAATTGTAGGAGAGGTCTTCTAAGAAAAGTACAAAGTAAAAATTGCCGATGGTATAAACCATCATCTTAGTTTGTTCAATTGCCGTTCAGGAGAAATCCATTCACAGGAAGCAGGTTAGGTTGATCTTTATTTTTTCACATAATTGTATTGTTGTATCATAAAAAAAACTTGAAATGGGAGGTTAGTACTAAAAAGTGGTTAGTACTACCTTATTATTATGCAAAGAAACATCTATGGCTCACCTTCATATAATATTATAATTCTCTTTGGTGTCTATTCATGAAATTAGATACAGTGTTGTCAAAGAATACATATCAATTTTAACTATTTGAAATGGTTTTACTGATTATTTTCAGCTTTATTTATTTTTCAATCTATGAATTCATACTTCAGTAGCAGCTGTGCTTTCTGTCTTCTCACATACTTGACATACACTTGACTATCAACATAGCCTCTCCTCGAGAATGAGGCGGAAATTGCATGACATTTTCAGAGATGTGTGTGCCCTACTTGAACTTTTTATTAGAGCAAACATGTACCTCATTGTCAAATTAAAGCGTTGTTACATTTAACAAGACACTCTTAATTAAGATTTGTTTCCCTCAGCGACATCGTAATTTTCCCAGTTGTTTCTTTGTGGAATTTATTCCCCGTGAATTCTTGGATTTCCTCCCATAGACTGAATAGGGATCGGACTTCCATCATAAGTTCATAAGATCTGCAGTCCAAAATGAAATTAGCAAAAAAATTATATTTACAAGGTGAACATTAGCCTCAGATAGAAGATTTGTTCATTCATTCAAAAGTCCTGTAACGTGTGACTAAATGCTTAGCGATGCAAAGACTTTAGAAAAAGTTAAACCCTAATCAAAGGAAGAGCTCGAAGGAGCAGGGAAAAAGTCATTTCACATTAAACAACAAAAATCAAACAACAAAAAACATTTTTTTTGTAATACATCCTCTCTTGACATAAATACCCATCCTTTTTCACTGTCACATCCTCGGAAATCTCATCACATTTCCTTTATTTGTTGCAGACAGATTGCATTATTATGTTCTAGTAAAGCAATTTTTAACCTACAAGTGACTTTTCAAAGCTGGTAATCAAAGGCCACCGTGTGTTCATTCATTTGTTACTCTTTCAGATGCAAGGAGTGTGGCTTTGCCATATATATTGTTTGTGACCTTCCTGGTGGCATGCTGGTGTGCAAAGCTCTGTGAAGTAGAAGTGTTCCTCTTTAGTGTTCTTCAGTTTACAGAGCACAGATTGCTCAGTGTTTTTCACTGAGGGCAAAGCTGCTCATGGAGAAAATAGACCCCTGTGAAGCAAGCAATGCAGACTGACATTTTGCCCCAGCACACACTTAGAAACACAAACATGCAAGCCAGTTGTATACTCCGATGATCCAAAGCATTATTACCACTTATATATGAGGCGAATAACGTCTGTTCTCCCACTCAGCATGTTGGATGCGAGACAAATAGACAAATGTGAGTTTGACTGGTGCATCTCAGAAAGAAAGAGGCTTAGGGGGGTGTCTCAAAACATGAACTGGAGATAGGGTGTGGACTGATGGACTCGAACAAGTCTGATCCATCTTTGATCCACCGTTATCCACCATGAACTTGAACAAGTTGACTATTACAGTAGAAGTGTTGAATACATGCTTTCAGAGCTATGCTCATAACCTTTGTAAGGTTCATATATTTCCAACAAAACATGATTTAATGCAAGAAATGACATTTTAGTCACGCATATGTGACTAAACACAAACAGTCATCCATGATCCTTGACTGTGCTTAGAAGTCACAATTCATTAGTGGAATCCTGCAGGAGGAGAAAACTGTTCACATACCAACAGAAGCTGATGTGCTACAAGCATGATTCATTTCATCGATCATTTTGCAGTAAAGCTATACATAGCAATGAGAATTTGTAAACTTGCATGCTCTGCAGATGGGCTGTGAAGAACAAAAGATCCAGCTGATAATGAAATGCACTTGTGATGTTTTATCAAAGCCTCTGTGATTGCCTCAGATACTTGCTTTTTATTCACAGATGAATGCTTTTGTTGCTCCCTTATTTGTCTGCAGTAATTGTTGCTTTCTCTTGATGGTGTTGTTGTTTGTAATTTTAAGTTTGCATTTGTGAATGGTGTAAGTAACTTTTTTCTTCATTTTGTTTTTCTTATAAAACATTTAGTCAAACAGAACATTGCAAGAACAATAGACAACAGATACAAAATAACACCTAAGATAAGATTATTAACGCACACTTTATTACACTAATATAATCATATTTTAATACTCAAACACGCCTTATGTATGTTTATATGAAACAGAGAAAGACCATTGGTGCTCACATGTTCTATGTAGCAGTTTGGACAATGATCAAACAACTGAGGAAGAGTTTCAAAATCCTTTTGATTTGAGCACACAGATGGGCCTGGATTGCAAGGGGTCTCACTGTCTCTTCAGCATGTGACAGTTTTCTTTGGCATAAGATTTGCCGGTTACATTTGTGTTCATTATAGTGTTATCATCTGCTGGCTCAGCATCCACTGAGCGAGGTTAGGTGGAATAAGCTAACTAAATGCTTAAAAACATTTTTAAAAAAATCTTCTTTGAAATTAAAAAAAATTTAAGCTAAAATAATGATTTAAAATAAATGTTGGAATAAAATAAAACTCATATATGCTTTACTATATTTTAAATAGACTAATCTAACAAAACTATAGTATGAGTGACTTTTGCATACTTTCTATAGCATACTGCTTTTTTAATGTTTTCGCTGGAGCTCGATGTGCTGTTGGCAAAAAAGGTCTGTTGTCTGACCGTGGGCTACCATTCTTGTCCTGTCAGCTCAAATCTCAAAGACCACTCCAAATGACACGTCGGATCCTTGAGAATTCTTGTCCAGCTAGCAGCACTGATTAAGAATTTAACAAACACTAGACTCACAGACGTGAGGTGTGGCTCAAAAAGTTGATAGCGTGGAATGAGAGTTTTAAAGTCAAGCGATATCTTAGACTCGAGACGCAAACTAAAAAGTGATGGGTTTGAAATTCTGTTTATCTGTTTTGTTTTTATTCTCAAATTTTCCACATGATGAGCACAAAGTGCATAAAATATCCCCATCGTATTCATTTTGCTTGCATCTTCATTCTTATTGCCACTTTCTTTGTGTGTGTGTGCCAATACATTTGTAGTTGAAAACATAGGAATTTAATATCAAACCAGTTTACATATTAATGTAGGCATTTGGCGACTGAGTTATGATTATCATTGCAGGGAAACAACACTATACTTCAATACAAACACTTCAGCTCTCATGCTTGGTTTTTATTCTGTTCTACCTGTAATAAATATATTACAGAGCTGTTCTTTAGAGGCTTGCTACCTGATAAGTTCTTATTTTTTCCTCATCTGTCTTATTTCTCTTTCTCCTTATTAGCTGGCAACCTGGGACTCCACTCGTGGTTTGAATGGTAGCCTAAAGGAGAATTGGATAGAAAGTGGTATGCATGGAGTAACACTCAAGATTGTAACATTACTGGTAAGTTGTGGGAGTACAGCGAATCTATTAACACTTGAACTGCGTAGGCAAATATCTGAGAAAGAAACACCAAAATATAAGCAAACACATTTGTTAGTTTTTTCTTTTTACCCACAAATTAAGCATCAGTGTTTCTGTAGCACATACACTAGCACAGTTTTGCTGCATTTTTTTCAGATATTCATACATTAACCCTACATGTTTTTGACATTACCTGGGGTTTACATCATAAAGTTTGCTGTTGATAATTAACTGCAATTTGTGTGGCTTTTATTCTATTTTTGCAATAAATATTTTCTTTTCCAGGTTAGATCAAATGTCTCGTGTGCACAGCATGAAGCAAAAACTTTATTTACATGATACACAACACTGCATATTTCTTTAAAGCTTGAATTTCAACATAAACTAAATACAACAGAACAAACAGATTAGTGAAACTTGATCCCTCGGCTAGTAAAGTCATGTTTTTAAGCTGAACCTTTTAACCGAACCTCTGCTATCACGTGCGGCAGTTTGCTAAACATTCAGCATAATATACAGAAAGGGGTACAATGAATATTTTTTTACTCAAAGTATTTATTTCAGTCATTATAATCATTATGAGAGAGGACACTGCACATTTTCTCTGTTTCAAAGTGAAATATTAAGTCGTGCTCTCTGTCTTGTCCTGAGAATGTAGCACAGCAGAAGCCTGCTAAGCATCAGTCCTACGCTGCAGCGGCTTTTCTTAGACCGCTTGTCATATTCTAGTAGCAAAGTCTCTAACCTTGACCTCCCCCTCAGTCACTTCTCCACCTCCTCAGTCTCCATTTTTCCTCTTTTTCACACATGATTTACCTGCAGCTTATTCATTCACATGAGTTCAGCTAAGCTCTTTCCTGGCAGTGTCACTTAATCAAGTCATTTGCCCCAGCCCACTTAACCACCAGCACCACAACCACCCCTCCTTACCTGTCCCCCTCCTGTTTTTCTCAGCTCGCCTTAGTCCACCTTCACCCATTTAATTCTGCCCTGACACTTTCAACCCATAAAGAAGAACCAGGAGTCGGTGCAATAAATTCAGAATAGCAATTTCCACATTGATGACCCATAGCATTTGTCATGGCGCCATGTGTTACGGGTCAACAGTTGCTAAGGAAACTATTTTATTAAGATTAAAGTAGATCACCCAAAAGCTCTTCATAAAGGTGTCACCCTGCTGTTCTTAAGATGACTGACTGTGTCCTCGCTTCAGTTGCCAATCTGGCCCTTAGGGGATTTTGGTGCATTTTGATAAATGACATTCCTGTCATTAAGCACACACACACACACACACACACACTCTAGTCTTTTCAAAGTTTAAGTCTAAATCCATGGCCGTGGAGATAAAATTCACACTTTTCTCAAGATTATGCTAACATTAGTAGCAGATTACCTAAAAGCTCATTTACTATATGACACAATATTGTTTCAAACAGGAAGAACCTTTTGTGATGGTGGCAGAAAATATTCTGGGCCAACCCAAGAGATACAAGGGTTTCTCCATCGACGTGCTAGATGCCCTCGCTAAGATCCTGGGCTTCAAGTATGATATCTACCAAGTTGGAGATGGGAAGTATGGCTCAGCACTCCCTAATGGATCCTGGAATGGCATGATTGGAGAGCTCATTGGCAAGGTTAGTGGGTTTTACTTTTTATCTCACTCGATCAATGTCCAGATTTCAGTCCAAATAATTTTTTCTGGGAGTCATGCCATTTTTATTTTGCTCTGAAATAGAAACCTAATAATGAGGCTTAGTAATAAAAAAAAGAAAAAGAAAGCGAGAAAGAAAGAATCAAACAAACTTTTCTTTTTTTTGTAGTCGGTGTCATCCCAGTTTGATTGAATGGGTCTGAATACTGCTGTTGGAATGGATCCCTGACAAATACTGTTATGATTCATAATAATAATGGATTCAATTTAATAAAGGCAGAAGTGTATATATATTGCGCACTGTACATAGTGTCTTTATAAACTTTCTTAGAGTCTTGTATTCGGTATATGACAGCATGATACACGTTATTACTTAATTCAACTGTTTATCTGAGTGAGCTGTGTGACTTGTTAAATGCAGAAGGAACATTTTCAATGCTACAATAACACACAATAACCATACAGACTATTCAGCAATGTAGCAGGTTAGTTATGATGGACGTTTCATGTCATCATTACAAAAGATTCTGGTTTTTCTTCTGCTGAGGGCACGAATTGGCAGAGAGAAATTGTCTAAGTGAGGACTTGAGTTGAGATGATAGCAAATTCCTGTCTCTTTTTTTTCCTGAAGATCCATTTTTAAATTGAAAATGTGGACTGAAAGAGGTTCTTGAGGTTTATCAGTGTTATTGTGAAGAATGAAAAGATGGCACATAACAAATATCCTTCCAATTCAGCCCCTCCATTTGGAGCAGTGTCACAGAAACACCACGCTAATGGTTTGTCTAGAGAATAAGACGCAAGGTTTTCACACTGTCAGAAAGGATAATTCCTGTGTCAGTGTACATATTAGATTCAAGCTTGGAGGCCTTTTATATACACAGGCAAATGATTTTACAGACACACAAGCCAATCTAATCTCCTAAGTGTTGAGAAAAGATTCACTAATTAATGCAGGTCAAGTTAACTAGATTTGTTTCTGATACCTAACAACATATGACAGTGTAATTATCTCCTCTGTTGATTTAAAATAGAATGTTAGAAAGTTACTGAAAATGGAAACGTATTGTTCTTTGTTCACAGCGTGCTGACTTGGCAGTATCAGCAATCACCATCACGCCAGAGCGTGAGAGCGTGGTTGATTTCAGCAAACGCTACCTGGATTACTCAGTGGGAATTTTGATGCACAAGTCAGAAGAAAAGATCAACATTTTTTCTTTACTCGCACCATTTGATCTGGCAGTCTGGGCATGCATAGCTGCAGCCATCCCTGTGGTGGGCATCATGATCTTCCTGCTCAGGCGCATCCAGGCAGTGCGCTGCCAGAACAATACAGCCGGTCATCCACCACCTACCGTTTCCACTTCGCTTCAGAGTGCTATCTGGATTGTCTACGGTGCTTTTGTGCAACAAGGTGGGTAATAGAGTTTGTGTTAGTCAATGACAACATCCAAAAACAGCAATTGCACATCCTGAACAGTATTTGTCATAACAAAGAGTCAAGGCATTGCAGGTTTTTGTTCCATAGTGACTGTATGAAAACCTGTCTGTATTTAGCCTTCAGTGGCATATCAGTGAAACCCACCAGTCAGACAGTTTTGAATGTGAAACCTGACATGAAATAGAACAAGTCACGAAAAACAATTAAAATGCTTTAAGGGATTAATGACAAAAGAGCACAATGAAAAAGTCAAATCAAGTGAAGAACATATGTTAATGTCTACGGTCTGTGTAGAGAAAATGCTGATTCAGTAGTGAGTCAGTCTGGGGCACAGCGCCCACCTTAGCATTTTCTAAAGGTGCCCTTGACAAAGAGAGCATCCCATCTTTAGATCTGGTGGAGATCCAGGTATGTCCGCTGTGGATAAATGACTACTTCAGCAACTGATGTTAAAGCCTCAGCTGCATCTGTCAAAGTCTGGCACACTGCCCGTGAGCCTTTTTTAACCCAACACCCACTATATTTCAAGATAAGCTAAATTCCTCTCCTTTTTTCTGCCTCTCCCTCATTTCTGGCTCATGTTCCAACGTTGCCACTTTTTGTTTGAGTCAAGTGGATTGCATTTTTTTCTTGGGGATGACGTAGGTCACTTTGATACGGATCTGACTGCTGATGCATAGTGTGCCATTGTCAGAGTGCATAAACTTGGCAATCATATCCCCCCACTGATTTTATAATGATATGCCAACACTTGGCTGGTTTTTGTTGTATGTTCGGTGCACAATGGACTATCTACGCCCAGACATGCTGACTTTTATCACTGCCTTTTTCAAGCAGGGACTACACTTCTTTTGTTCCAAAAGGAGGTCAGACCAAGGTAGAAAATTATCTGAAACTGTCTAGGAGAACAAATTAAACTAACACAATTTCCTTATGAATAAAGGGTTTAATCAATTTGTTTCTAAGATGAAAGAGACTGTACCACAGTGGACCATTGCAGTGGGGTAAAATCCAGTAAAGTTTCCAGAGCCACATTTCACATTCAGTGACCTCAACAAATCAAAGCTGTATGTAATAAAAATGACTGATGCCGCAGTGCTATGCATCTGACAAGGCCCCAGATTTTTTGGGCTTTTTTTCTTCCTTTTCCGAGATGTCATAAGGGTGCAGTTGTGTTGATGGTGACACTTTTAGACAAATATGTTTTCATTACATTTCATATTCCTGAATCATTCAGATGGCATTTCTGTGGCTTTACACTTCAAAATTAGAATTTGTGCTGACATTTTTCTCATGCACCTCAAAAGCTGTTTCAGGACTGTTTTGCAGAGAATGTGTTGGTATGACAGAAGAAATACTGATGATACCAAAGCTAATGTGATGAACCAGTCTCTTAACCTCAAGGAAAACAAGGAAAAGCCAGGATTAAAGATGTGGGTGAAAAAAGAAGGATGAATTTTAATGAGTAGCGTGTTCTTTGGGAAAATTTAAAAAAAAAAACAGTAGCATTTCAGGGTAGATGGTTTTGAATACACAAAGCTCTCGGGAAAGTAAATTATTAAATCTTACAGTAATTATACAGAATCACCATGCAGACAGCTTCTCTGGTGTTTTATGCAAATATTAGCACAATTTTTGAGTACAATTGCTTTAGAAAATAAAAAAAATATCTTAAAATCATATTGGTAAAAAAAAAATAGAGTCATTACATAAGGTATTATCATATGGCTCTCTTATAACATAATCACAGTGATTGCTTTGTAAAGCAGAATCTATATATTTCAGCAGTATTATAATGTACTATAATGGGTTGCATTTTTTGATTTTTATCAGCAACATGTTTGAAAAACCTGAAACATTTTATGGGTTTGGTTTGGTTTTTTCACTACGTCTTGTTTTATTTGTGATACAGAAAAACAACCACAAATATTCTTTGAAATGAAACTCAATGTCACAAGCAATTTGAGTACAGTACATCACTTTGAAAATTAAATTGGCCAATTTTTGTAATTGAGGAAAGAATGACCTGATAAATCAATCATGGCAGTAGTGATTATTTGAAACCAAACCTGGTGCAAGGCAAAGACTTATTTTGTAGTTTTTAACTCTGTGCTTCTGTCTGTACCACAACAGGAAGTGACTCCATCCTGGGATCAGTGGCTCTCCGTATCGTCATGGGCAGCTGGTGGCTTTTCACCCTTATCGTGTGTTCGTCCTACACAGCAAACCTGGCAGCCTACCTCACTGTTTCACGAATGGACAACGCAGTTCGGTAAAAAAATAAACTTAAAAAAAAAGAGAGATAGATAGATAGATAGTAAAGAAATGATGCTAATCAAAACTAGAGGGCACATAGTTGTATTCGGTATCTGTCTCTTCTTGGTAAAAAGCCCAGCACATGCATTAGCCACAATGCAGTCTGTGAAAATTGGGTGTATTATGCTAGTAGCAGCTAAAGTGGCCTTGAGCTGCTAGCCTCAATTAGGGAACAAGGAGCAGGGACCAGAGTTCTGATAAGCTCAGGCTTTCTTACTTCACACCAGTGGTCTTCAGCCCCAATTGAGCTGACTCAAGGGACATTACTAGAAGCATAACAGAGCCATGAATGGCTTCAAGCTATCTTTTTCTTATCCACATGCTTATGCTAATAAGCATCTGCGTGCTTCAATCTTAAATGCATGTCTTTGCCTATGTGTTATTTATTTGATTTATCTAAAGAGAAGCTTAATTCAAATCACATGTGGATTTTTTTTTATATATATAAATATAATATGGGGTGATTTCTTGAGGCATTAAACATTCTACAGTATTTTAATTACAGGGACATGTGCGGCTGAGTTTTAAGAATAATCTGTGTGCATGTCAGTCTACACAGTGCTTCGGTGATTTCTGACCCACTGCCTAACAAATACCCTGTCTTCAGCCAAAATTTTATTTGTCAGTGAATCCAATTTGGTCTGCTGTCTCTCCCCAAAGAATGAGCAGAGAGGCATTTGATTGCATTGGGTCCATCTTCTGTTGAACAAATAGCCACATGTGGACATATGAGTAGACGAGTCGAATGCTAAGCAGTACACAGCTCACCTGTGAAGAGATTTTGTTTGCAGGTGTGTGTGTGTGTGTGTGTGTGTGCTTCAGTTTAGAGGGACATTAATCTTTGTTGCAGTTTAACAGAACCACACTGCAAATGATGGCACTTAAGAATTAAATTGAAGAAGAAAGTACACTGTGACCAGTTTTAAATTGGAAAAAAAAACCTCATGACATCTGCTGTTTTCAATAGTAACACTAGGCTGTGTTGGAATCACCTTTGTGCTAATCTAAATTGACTATACTATCATCCATCCATCCATCCATCCATCCATTCGCTTCCGCTTATCCTTTTCAGGGTCGCGGGGGGCGCTGGAGCCTATCCCAGCTGTCATAGGGTGAGAGGCAGGGTACACCCTGGACAGGTCGCCAGTCTGTCGCAGGGCTAACACATAGGGACAGACAACCATTCGCACTCACATTCACTCGCACATTCACACCTAGTGGCAATTTGGATTATCCAATTAACCTATCCCCACAAGTTGCATGTCTTTGGACGGTGGGAGGAAGCCGGAGTACCCAGAGAGAACCCACGCAAACACGGGGAGAACATGCAAACTCCACACAGAAAGTCCCCGGCCTGATGGTGGAATTGAACTCAGGACCTTCTTGCTGTGCGGCAACAGTGCTAACCACCGTGCCACCGTGCTGCCTACTATACTACTACTACTATACTATCAGTCAAGATAATAATAATAATAAGGGATTGCATTTATATAGCGCTTTTCGGGGCCCTCAAAGCGCTTTACGATTCCACTATTCATTCACTCTCACATTCACACACTGGTGGAGGCGAGCTACAGTTGTAGCCACAGCTGCCCTGGGGCAGACTGACAGAAGCCCCCTCTGGCCGTCACCAGTAGGCGGCAGGTGAAGTGTCTTGCCCAAGCACACAACGACCGAGACTGTCCGAGCCGGGGCTCGAACCGGCAACCTTCCGGTTACAAGACGAACTGCCAACTCTTTGAGCCACGATCGACCCGCCCAAGCCAAAGTACTGTATGGACTGGATGCATGCTGCATATGTGTAAAAACTAAAAAGATTTTGATGATTACAGCCTGAGATATAGTTTTTTATCAAGCACTGGAAATGGTAATCTTGTATGGAGAAAATATAATTTCTGAAAACTACAGTTTCGCACAGTTTGGCAACACAAAGTAGCAAAACTATCAGTTTATTACACTAAATTAGCCACTTTTTAAAAATTAAATTCAAAACAATTTACTGCACTTCTCCCTTTTTCGACCTGTAAGTGTTTTAAATATGTATTTGACAATATGAATAAGTGGCTGTTTGTGACCCAGTTCCATTAACAAATTTGATCTTTTTTGGCCTGATAAACATTTGCAATAGCTGCTTACTGAGATGCAGAGGAAGAACTCAGTCTGTGTGTCATTTTCACAGATGGTATAGAAAATGTACAATGGCTCTTTAGGACAATCTCTTTTTCTCATTGATCTGGAAAAAATACAGTAGAGTGGCTTGGGAAAGAAAAGCGGTGTGTATTGTGTGGTGCAATTTTTTTTCTAGTATCAAGGAGACATCACTCCTGTGCAGGGAAAAGGTTTGGAATTCAGTTCTTTCAGACGCACGTTGTAAACTCAGTTTTGTGAAAAGCTGTGGAAGAGTGTTGGAAAGAGGAACGTTAATACCTTCATTTAAAGTCCTATTATTTTGGTCAGTGTAGGAACAGCTGGGTCATTACTGTCCATACAGGAATAATCCGAGAGGACTGTGAATTAGAGCAATGCTAAGCACATGCACCGTACCCTGAAAATCCCAACATTCCTCTTTTTTGGCAACATTGTGTAATGTGTACTAATACTCCGACGTACCTGACAGAACAGGGCTGCATATCTCCAAATGTACACAACTGAAATGTGTCCCTGCTTTGTGTTTGTCACAATGGCATTGGTAGCTTGTCCTCCAACATAAAACCAATATCCTAGCCTTGGAGTCAATGTGACTTGAATTTTATAAATCAGATGGAGTGAGGTTCAGTCCACCTTCCTTCATCTGAAAAACATTAAAGCTCAAGCTGTTGCTTTGATTCTTGGAAAAATCTGTTTTCTTTCACAAACAGGTTATGGATCTTGCCATACAGCCCAAAAAACTAGCAGCTCGGGCATTTGCTGTCAGTGAGGTTGCATTACCCTGGATTTAGGTAATGCTGTGAATGTCCACATGGAAATGATCAGAGGAAATGACATTTAGAAAATTTCCAATAAGAGCAACGCTAAGCACACATGCATGTTTGCATTTGTCTCTCTCTGAGTGTGGGTGTGTGCATGATACATGAGTGTGGTGTAACAGGAGCAATAACTTAATCTTAAGTGAACATTTGCATTTTTAAACACTACACAACTCGTTCCTCTTTGTTTACAGTGTGTCAAAATAAGCCTTTACTACGCCTGGGGACAAAGAGGTGATTTTTTTCACCCCCTGCTGTGATTTAAACCCTAATCTTATGTTCTTATCTTGAATTAGTTTGAGAGAGCAAAAGAAAAAGTGAGAGATTAGTTTAATAACTTGTGTCCCTTCAGATACCTTGTAGATTAATACTAATTAGATCAAGTTTTTTGGCTAAATTCTCTTGATTTTTATATTGTTTCAGTTTTCACTGCTTTGGCCAGTTACAGATATGTAAAACTAACAAATCTATGCATGCATGTGTGGGGAAAAAGGAATGAAAGGAAAAGGTCTGTGTAATGTACTTCAGCCATTATATTTATTGAACAGAGGGTTCACCTTTCTGCAGTTATTACAAAAATCTAAGTGATGCAGTGCTTTGAAGAAAAGGTGAACCAGAAAAAGTACTTAAAATGGGCCACGATTCTTAGTACATGTATATCATATACATATTATTAATTATTTCACCTTCTTCCATTGGTTTTTCTGTGGTATCTTAAATCTGCACCTTCATAACACACTATAGGTCACAGTGTTTATGTAGTTATGAAACTAAGATGTTAGACAAAAATCGGAATATTTAACCCAGTGAATTAAAGCTCGTAGTTTAATGTGACAGCAGAAGTTAGAGACCATGAAATATCTAATAGGTCGTTTGTTTTGCTCTCACTTGCTGTTTTCCCCTTTCCACAACCACTTCCACACCATATACGTCTCCAATTAAATGGTTGAATTAGTCCTGCAGTATCAGCTCCAGATAAGCTATTGAATTCTCCGACTTCTCAGAGAATTGGAAAAAAGACGGTTAAAGCTTCAAGGGAAAAAAACATGAACAGATTTCCTTAACTTTTGTTTTTTGTAGTTATTATGAGACTTTAACAAGATATTATAACAATCTAATTTATATTAATGTTTTGTTGCCACAACAAGTCGTGAATAATGTGCTGTCTGACTCGTGGTGCTGTAGAGCACCCCGCTGTTGGACAAATTATGCAGTGTCAACATGACATGGTTAAAGGGTGTTTGTTCCATCTCTTCTTTAATTTCTTATAGTCATATCAAATAGCCATCACCCCCGTCAGGTATTAATAATTGAGTTGACATATCAGCTGAATACCAATAAAGAAAATTGGCGATATGAAAACATTTTTTACATTGCATTGGCAATTGGCAAATATTTAGCTTTTTAAGTTTCAGAATTAGTCCATCTTAAAATGAAAGCTGCAAGTGGCTTTTTTCTTATTTCCTACAATCTTGAGGCAGAAACTTCTAGATCCAATAAAAAGTAGAATGCAATTTGGAGCAGGTTCTACTGGGGATTAATGACCAGCCATTGGGATGAACCCCATAATCATTCATGAATGCAGTACCCCCAAACTGATCATCATTACTGTGAATCACACTGGACTCATTGTGCTGGCAATGCTGGAGAAAGTTGTGGTATCGCACTACAGGTGTAGCTAATTTAGTTGATAAAGGGCATGATGATTAGTGATTTGCTCCAATGTGCATTAAAAAGGAAGGCAGCAGTTTTAGGTCTACTGATTTGTTGGAGTGCATTAGGGGCAAGTTAAATCTTGAATTTTAAATAGAGGGAAAAGAGAGTCCTTCTGTAAAGGACAGAAGCCAAGAGACTTATGTGGCATAATGAATGAAAGGGGAAAAGAGTGCTGATATCAGCTTGAATTAGTGTTTGCCACATTTTTTTTGATTTTGCTCTACCGGGTTGCAAACACAGGAATGCTTATATCCTATTTATATAGCAATATAATAGTTAATATCTAGATTAGCAATAAAGGGACATCTAATAAATTGGAATTGTCTGTGTCACTGTTATTGTGGATAATTATAACAATACAACATTAACAAAATAATGGAATCTTGTATCTGGTTTATCATCTGATAGTAATGAAATATGAATTTGTTGTGACACATGGACAAGTGTAATTTAATAGTTTTAATGTTAAGCATTTGTTCATGCATGTTTCTTGAATTAATACCAGAAGTATTTCCTACATCGGGGATTTCTTGCATCATGCATGTGTGGAGAAATAGTGGAGCATGATTTTACAAGCTAACATACAGTTAGTTGTAGCAACTTTGCTGGCTGCAAACCTTAAGCCCATCTATGTTATTTATCATCATAACACACTTTATGTGAGTAGTTTATGACAGAAAAGGTATCCTTTGAAAACTAAACATTTTACCACAAGCATAGCCATCATAAAATAAAGTACAGCCCCTTTTAAGGTTTCATCTTTTTCTGTATCGGGACATGCAACAAATAATCTGGTCCTAGGCATGTCTTCAAATTAGTTACATGTAACTTCAGATGAAATACAAAACATGACAAATAAACGATGTCATTATTTATCTAAAAAATTAAGCCACGATTCAGAAGCAGTGTGTGAAAAACTTAAGCGCACCTTAAGAGGGCAATTAGCAGCCAATTGCTGCTAATGAAATACACTTGATTAGTTGAGCCTCACAAGTGTGGCCACCTCTATGGAGCAGAAAAAAAAAGTTTTATAGAAGTTTTGGCAGTTTGCTGCTTGGGAGCTTTCAGCTATTGTGATGCTGTTTCCATCAAAACCAATCATTTGTGAAAGTTTATTCACAAGAGGAAAACATTCAAGACAGTTGCCACTCTTTCCAGGACTGGATATCACAAGTGTAGCGCAAATCTACAACAAAATTGATTAAAAAAAAAAAAAAAACAGAACGACAATGCATAATGCTTCCTCCAAAACCATTACTTAAAGTTAAGGCTAGTAAAAGTCGTGTTGCAAGCTACTGAATCATGTGATGTAGTGATGCATTTTGGCCTAATTTTTGTTAAATAAATAAATTGCGTTGATCAAAACAGCCCTGATCCATCGAGACACGGAGTCCACTAGACTCCTGAAGGTGTGCTGTAGTATCTGCAGCCAAGATGTTAGCAGCACATTCTTTCTATCAGTTGAGACTTGAGATCCATGAATCTGACTTCTTTGTCCAGTACATTCCACAGATGCTCGACTGGATTGAGAGCTGAGTAATCCAAGTCAGTATCTCAAACACTTTGCTGGGGTTTTACAGATATCCCCTATAGATATCCAATATTTTTGCTTTTTATCTGTTGGTAAATAAAACCTCATGTTAACGTTAAGTAACATTAATGCTAATGTTATAATGTTTCAATTATCATGACAGTTACTGTATGTTTTCTTCTTTTATCTTTAAACAAAGCAAGTAATTCACTCATGTGACCATGCAGATCATTCCAGGACCTGTCCAAGCAGGTGGACCTAGTTTATGGGACGGTGAGAGACTCGGCTGTGTACGAGTATTTTAGGGCAAAAGGCACCAACCCTCTGGAGCAGGACAGCACATATGCTGAGCTGTGGAAAGTCATCAACAAAAACAATGGCTTTGAGAACTCTGTATCCAGCCCTTCAGAGGGTATCAAGAAGGTGAGTATTTATTTTTATCTTCATGAACAAAATGTTCAATTTCAAGGGGGAAAGAGCATTTTGTCTCTAAGAAAAAAAAGATGTTCTGTAAAAGTTTGCTTTACACAGGACGATGTTTTAACAATGCCTTAGCAATCTAACAGTTCATTTCAGGTCACCCTCAAAAAGGAAATGTATGCACAGCAAAATATTGACAAGAAGCAGGCATTGAAGGGGGATTTGTCTAGCCGCAAAAGAATAAATGAATTAATTAAAAACATCTGTAATGTCTTCAGCTCAATAAGGGATTGTCTTGCAATTCACTGCATTTTTTATCTCACACCACCGTG
The DNA here is from genome assembly GCF_963969265.1 of Rhamphochromis sp. 'chilingali'. Taxonomy (NCBI): domain Eukaryota; kingdom Metazoa; phylum Chordata; class Actinopteri; order Cichliformes; family Cichlidae; genus Rhamphochromis; species Rhamphochromis sp. 'chilingali'. Next base: position 21,545,307 of record NC_137947.1, on the reverse strand, counting down.
TAGGAACAAGCTGAGAATTAGTTAAAACAAATGCATGTCTGACTAACAGAAGCATGGAGGTAAAAAGTGATTCTTTTAATCTAACAAATTGCAAAGTTTTTCTAATTGTTCCCACAAACTGCCTGTGTGGCTAAATGAATAGTTTGTGCATTTTGTCATCTCGTTCTTTAACCCAGACACTAGACAATAATAATTAGATAATTTACAGTGGGGTCTGACATGTGCACTTGACACAAAACAGCTTTATTATTTGAGCTGATAATTGGATCGAGTGTAATCAGGCCAGGCAATGCAAGGATGCGTACATCACAGGAAAACTAGTCTCAGTTTAATTTGATGAGAGAAAGCAATTTTAGTCTGTTACTGATTTACTGCATTGCTCTTCATTCTTAAACAAAATACTGCAGTTTTTATATATGTGTACATATATAAATATTAGGGGTGCAACGATATTCGTATCGATATTGAACCGTTCGATACAGTGCTTTCGGTTCGGTACGCATATGTATCGAACAATACAACATTTGTAATTTATTTTATCAATTTTCCTTCTGACGATGCTGTCTGTGTTGAGCGCTCAGTGAATCTGCATTCGACTACTCCACCTAGGCTCGACAGTGCAGCCTAGGCGGAGTAGTCGAATGCAGATTCACTGAGCGCTCAACACAGACAGCATAGTCAGAAGGAAGAGCGCAGGGCAAGCTAGCGAGACAGAAGTTAAGCTCTCCTTGTAACAGGCAAATTGAACCTCATTCAGATCTGGCGTTTGGAATTATTTTGGTTTTCATGTGACGTATGACCCTGAAGGTAAGCGAGTCATGGACTAAAGTAAAACAGTATGTTGGATGTGCCATGCAATGCTCAATTACATTGGTGTGAACTAGTGTGTTAGCGCAGTTAGCTCGTTAACGTGTTGGCCGTCTAGCCCCATGCACGGAGTGATCGGAGGTAGCTCGTTAACGGAGATTTGCCGTGTTGTGGCGTTAAGGTCATTTCAACGAGATTAACCTGAAAGCACTAGCGGGAACACAACGAATATGACTGCACATTTACGCCGACATCATCGTAGTGCAAAGACAAGTGGAAGCAGACAAAAAAAAGCAAGCATGCTACTAACTTTAGCCGAGTCATTTAGACAGCTGTTAGCACATGATTCTCCTTATGCTGCTGAGAATATAGCCCAGAAGAAGCGGATAGTATAGCTTTTATTTTGGAAAGAGACATTTCTCTGTAATAAACTCTCTTTTCCAAAGATGAGTGATTCCTCAATCAGATACAGGGCTTGCAATATCGCTAGCACGTCCCGACACGTCCCGGTGCTAGAGATTTTTTTCAGTCGGGCTACCAAAATCTATCTCTTCCCTGCCCGTCGGGCTATTGTAGGAAAAATATATGTCAATGCTTTTGCATTCTTTCAGAAATGTAGCTGGGTAATTATGTCATTGGCATCGGTGAGCCACTGTCAATGTGTGACATATTGAAATCGCGTTTGAATTTGCGCTTGTTTTTTTGCTTTCACTTTGCAATCGTGCGAACTGTGTATAGAGAGCGACAGCACTGATCTGTGAGTGATGATAATTTGCGCACCAATTCCTCTGACATAGTCTTATTAATCGTTAGCTTACTATGCAAACATGACAAGTGAAATCTCCCGCAGCTTAAACATGTGAGAGGTTGATCGCCAGAGAATCGCTGAGCTTATGTGAGTGAGTGTGTAAAAGCATTTCAGTTCTGCTGAGCCAAATAAGACAGGTCAGGGTGAAGAAGTGACAGCCAAAGAAAAGCTTACCACAAAACGGAGAAGTTATGACAAATCAGACTATAAGGCAAAAAGAAAATGCAGCTTTATGGTTTCATGGACAAAAGAATTTCTGTGGCTGCAATATGACGAGCTAAATAACCAGGGCTGCACATAAGTGGTCCGCAGGTGCGCATTCGCTGTCAAAATAAAAAACACGCACAAGGGTTAGGGTTAAATTTAAAAACTGTACTTTTGAGTTAAAATATATATTTATAATTTTAATAAATGACAAATTAAAAATGCATGAACATTTTTTTGTATCGAAAAAATATCGAACCGTGACACCAAAGTATCGAACCGAACCGAACCGTGAATTTTGTGTATCGTTGCACCCCTAATAAATATATAACCATAGTTTGATTGGAATGTGTGTATGCATAACCCAGTGGCTCTTTGTGTTGTTCATCTTAATTTATTACAGGGACAGTCTTTCTCTGGAAGATGTAGGATGTAGGACACCACAGGAGGCAAAAGTCAGGACTGTGTACAAAACAATGAATACATAAATAAAAATCCATACAGATTCAGCTGTGGCTCTTCTACATTTTCTACACAGTGATTTTCAAACTCCAGCTTATGATTGGGTGTCTCAAAATGTGTTATTAGGTGAAGATTGCAAATCCAGAAAAAAAGAATAAGGAATATTTGTTTTTTTCATAATGTTTTCAGTGTTTAGTGTGAGTGGGCAAATGTGCGGTAATTTCTATGCAAATATTTAGCTCCAGTGTGCAGACTGCTCATTGCTTTGTCTGAGTAAAATATCCTCCCGTGCGCTTCTCTAGTAAAATAGTCTACTCTTAACCTTAAAAGAAGCGTAATGCAAATTGCATTTACACTGTATCTAATCAGTTTTTGTTTGTTTATACAAAGCATTCTCGATCGCTGATGATTAAAGAAAATGTTTTTAAAAGTCATTTAAGATTTCTCCACTAAGCAGTTAAGCATGTCTTTATGTAATTACCATGTGCGTCTCTTTTTGTGTTTGTGATGGAAACTTTTGCAGGCAAAGCGAGAGTCATATGCCTTTCTGTGGGACATGGCAGTGGTAGAGTATGCTGCCCTGACAGACGATGACTGCACGTTAACTATAGCAGGAAACAGCATGAGCACCAGAGGCTATGGCATGGCCCTGCAGCACGGCAGTCCTTACAGAGACATTTTCTCACAGAAGTATGTATACGATGCATTTTTACAGCAGAGAAGCCAATGATGCAATAATGCTGTAACATCTAACGTGTTCAGTACCTTAAAACTTCATTTTTATTGGTCTGGGCATCAGTTCTTTTGGTTATGGTAGAGGTTTATTTATAATATACTCATCTTCATTTAAGGGATTATTCTAAATAGATGATCAAACTAATTGTGCATATTTCTTACGTGGACAACTATGGCAAGTGTAGCAGAGCAAGGTTGAATTGCAAAGTTGGTCTCTATACTGTTGGCCTCTATCTGAAGCATATTTTTACTATTTGTCTGTTGCATTTGGCTCAAGGACAGACAAGTAATTTCACGTCTTAAAATTTGAAAGCAGGGCAGGAAACTTTCTCCCCAGGAATAAAAACGCTCCCGACTTCCATGGCACTCTCTGTTTGTCAATGAAAATTAATATTTAATTAGATGTGAAAACATGAACTCTCGACAAGCACCAACTCAAAAAGAAAGACTGATTAATCTGCCACAAACACTGCTTCAGTGAAAGATGGGAATATTTGAACATAGGGTGAGGCTGAGACACTTCATGAGTATAAAAGTATATAAATAACTCTGGCAGTATATCTGCTTATGCCTTTTTGCAATGAATGAATGTGTAGGCTTCTGCAAAATGCATAAATGTCAGTCACTGTTGAACAGTTTGAGCAATGACTGTGCAAAAAGTTAACTGTTCCAGTGGGACACCCTAACTGCTTCGCCTGTGTTTGTGATCAGCCATCATCATTCTCCCCAGCATACATCTATTCCTTACCCTGTAATTTGTGCACTAACTAATGGGCCAACTCTCGTATTTGATCATCTTTGTTTCTGTGCTTATACGGTTTGATATGATACTGATTACTCCTAAGCTCTGATTTTCTTTGCTTCATTTTTATAGAACCGAACTTTTGATTCTTGATTACAATCAGTGTCACATCTTGCGCTCTGTAAACTAAGAACTGCAGTGTTTAATAGCTTTACCCTCTATGGGATTTTAATGAGGTTACAATGAAATGCTAATACATGCAATACATTAACCATGTTTTGTTTTATGTTATTTACTCTCATTTCGTGAGCTACACAATATCGTTGAATTATTGTTACATGATAATATTGTGGTGAAAATTCTCTGCTCTTCTGCCTTTATCATTCTGTTACCTAGGACTTAATCAGAATCAGTGTTAGCAAAGGATTTGTCTTGTGGTTATTACATGAAGATTTCCACCTACTGTGTTGAAAGAACTACTTAGTCTTTTCTCTGAGCAGGATTTTGGAGCTTCAAGAAAAGGGGGATCTTGACATCTTGAAGCAGAAGTGGTGGCCAAAGAAAGGTCGTTGTGACCTGCAGAGCCACACAGAAGCCCAGCCAGAGGGACGGGCGCTGCGTCTCCACAGCTTTGCCGGCATCTTCTGCATCCTTGCCGCAGGGTTGCTACTGGCCCTCCTAGTAGCTGCACTGGAGACGTGGTGGAACAGCAACCACTGCCGACGAGAGCAGCCCAAAGAGGTGACCACTGACAACTCGTCGGGCCAGGGCCCAGGCCCGGGCCTTCTAACCCAGAACCTGGCCATGGTGGCCACCACGGGTCCCCCTGCCCCACCAAGGCCCCGGTCGAGACCCAGACCCCCGGGCCCCCCGGTCCTGCCCAGAGATGCCACTGCCACACTCTACTTTATGGATCCAGCAGGCGCTGACACCAGCCCCGATTTAGTAGAGCTGCAGTACACCCAGTTATAATAGGTGTGCCCCTGATGATAGTCCAGACATCATGTGATCAATCTACTCATTCCTTCTCATGTTGGGAGAGAGGTTGGGGTGCTTTGTAAGGGACTTCTCTGAGGCTTCTCTCTCATGCTGACACAAAGAATCCTTAATTGCCAAAAAAAATTAAAAATCCGTCACTGGTGCTCACATGAGAGACCCGCAGTGAAAAGATAACATGCAAATTTAATACCACATACTGAAATTGTACTTCTGAGTCGATAAGTGCTTCAGTTGTACAATAGCTCTCTTTAGCTAATCCATTCAAGTCTTAATGCTTTAGAGCTCAGACTTTATCTTGCTGCTGTCGACTGGGCAGCCCCTCTGCATGAGGCGTCCAGACAACTAAGGCTTGACATGGATCCCTAAACTAAAGTGTGAGCAAATGCAGATAGTAAAGAATCTGAGCCTTGACCTGCCTGTTTGACTTGACAGTCCAACAATACTGGATGAGAATACCCATTTAAGACCCAGTCCTGCCCTGGAAAACACACAGTAAATCAAACTCCATCCAAGCTGCTTTTTGGTGCATATGAGAGTTTGAGTTACTGCTGATGATTTCTATTTCACAGTCTTTGTGTGTACAGCAGTAGCTGCTCTCTTAATAACCACATATTGCTGTCATGTGAGATTCATTACACAAACATCGCTGCCATTATTTAAAAAGACAAGATGTGCTAACTCTAATCGTGGTTGTGTGCTTTATTGCTGTTGATATGTTGGAAAGATGTTTCCACCCAAAATCTTTTGACTGTAAAACACACACGCTCTGTAGTCTTGAAATGTGACTGTGTGGAAATTTAAGGCAGAAAGAAAGAAGCACATAAAGATGCTGGGCAGCATATCCGATGTATAGGGAGCAGTAAATAAAGAATTGTAGCAGTTCAAGGAGATTTCTAGAGGCTTGTATTTCCTACTCCAATTGCGCATGCAAATGCAACAGTTTACAACTCATTCAAAATCTGTTACATGTATGCAGGTAACAGTGAGGTGGGAAAGGTGCAGACAAATTATTTTAATAAATTTACTATTCTGTAACACAGTTTAAACTGAAACAAACAGGAAGACAAATTAAAGAAACAAGAACTGTTGACAATAATAAAAAGTAAAATGTACTCTCACAACTGGTACAGTCCAGGAAAACAAACAAACAAACCAAAAAAAAGGCCATAAAATGAGCTAGCATTTTATGACAGTAGAGTATGATATCATGAACACAGGATTGGCTACAGCAGTAATGAACAGCAGGACGCAAAGAACAAAATCTTATCTATAGGACCCAAACTGCTTCTTAAGATAAGTGACAGCATGTCTCACAGCTCCCTTCTAGACTGCGAAAAGCATGTAGTTTTTCTTGGTTTCACATGGATTCAATGATGGCAGGTTTTCATGGCAGAACAAAAAAGTAACTAATAAGTACCCAAATGGTGAAGTAGTTGATCCAAACCAAACACAGTGAGGATTTTTGTGTTTGCTCTTCACAAATATTAGTTTTGCCGTTTTTAGAACATAATTGGATTGTCTTTCGAGTTTTAAAGTCTTTCCAAGATTTAACATTATGTCGAGTTGTATAATTCACTTAAACTTTCTGGTATTTGTTAGATTAAACTACTAAAACAAATATGATGTTTACTTTGAGATGTGGTTAAAAAAATCCGCTCAGCAGTCATGAAATCAAGCTGACCACTGCACAAACTTTAATTGCCTTTCATGCCTACAGGGAGTGATTAAAATTCAAAAGACTTGGGTGGACTATTACTTTATATTCTAAATTGTTTTAAGCAGTGCTCTGTGGCCCCATGACAGCATTAGAATACAATATGTGGGCATTATGACAGCCATTTAAAGCAAAACTCTGCTGCAAGCCTGAACACACCGGCCAATTAGTTTGACATTATGGAAATACACTTAATTGCTTAGTTGTCAATAATTACAGAAACGTGATGGCACAACAATTTTCCTTTAAAAATGAAAAATTCCTTTCTTTTAGAACACAGGTTAGCTACAGAAAAAACAGCGAGTCTTGGCTTACTCTCATTTCTGCTCATATGTGCAAAATCACATTTGGATTCATCAAACATTTGCACCAGGTACTGTGCATATGTCAGTGAATCAGGGTCAGTCTAAAGCCACAGGATCGTGCTCACTACATGCACTCTGCATACTGCCGCACACCAGTTTCTTCATGTAGGGAAACAAAGTTAACATCGAGGTGAACAATGGAGAATGGGATGTAGTTGTTTTAAGAAAAAGCGTCACCACTAAGGCAAAAGTCTAATAACAATTAAATACTGAATTAATACATGAAATTCAAAAAATCTTCTAGCCATGCAGTTTTCAATACTAAATTACTGACCAAATAGATCAAATAAGTCTTGTTTATTTCAGTCACACGATGCCAAATTATATTCTTTAACATCATCTTGGATATGGCATCTATATTAAAAAGAATCTGGTCTGTACTACAAAGCAAGTTTAGAGGTTTAGCAACATAACAGAGGTTTTAACCTGGGTTTTTATTGTTATAAAGGCCATTTACTTCTTACTTGGCAACTTACGTAGCACACCTAACCTGCTGAATAACAGGTTATATTCATAATAAGTTCACCACCTACTCATCAATCACTTCTCTAAAAAATTGTGTGTCCATTCCTGGGAAAGTTGGACCTCAGTGTGCAGGCAGTAAAAAAAACCCAAGTTTAGTAATTTCTGGTTTTATATAAAACTTGCATAGCAACACTTACGCTTTTGAGCTGTTTTTTGTTATATAATTTTTTTTACTTGCTCTTAGACCCTTTAATGACAGGGGGGCTGTAGCTTCAAATAATACTTTACTTACCGTTTTATTCACATAAAAAAAAAACCCTGAAATAATAGAATATGCAGTTGTAGTTATATGTTTGTCAGGCTTTTCTCAACCCTTGTCTTAATAATAGAGGTGTGAGCCTGATAAGTTTATTAATTTACACAGTCGGCATCTATGTCACATTTTTCCAGTCTGACAAAAATGTTTTGAGCACACAAATATCCATACAGCTCTGCTATCGCGCACACAAACACACCCTGCTGCTTACAGCAGCTGCGCTCATTTAAGCCAGAATTATATGTTTAACCACTTTGTATTTTTCTAAAATTGTAGTTTGATTGCCATAAAAATAATACTAAAAATGATAATAATTATTATTATCATAAAATTGTTATTACAGTGTTGCCTTACGATACAAAATTAAAAACAAGATCAATTATAAAAACACAATTTATGCATTTCTCCTGCAGGTAGACCTGTTTATGTTTCTAATTACCAACACTGACACCTGTCTCATCTAACTTTCAGAAAATATATCAATAAGAGTATTTCCACAAATTGTCAAACTATTCCTTTTATTAGCCAAGTAGTAATTTATTACAATTATATGTCAATGTCCGGATTCACGGGGATCATTTTGGTTATGTATCGTTGTCTATGGTCTCCAGCAGGTGACTAAGGATTACGCTCTGCAAAGGGTTTCTGGATCATTGACATATAATGACATAACAAGCTCCTTACCAGAAGGGAGGCGGGACATTTGGACTGACAGAGAGACAGACTGGGAGGAGGCCGTGGCTCTTGACACAGGTCAGGAGAGGCCTGACACACTGTACTGGATGGTCATTGGCTGTGACAGGGCGAAAGGGCGGGGCATGGGGCCCGACAGGGGTAGATTGTAGTTGCTTCATCCGTCATATCACCCCCATGGTCTCTCCTGCTATTTGCCTGTCTAGTTTTGTCTGTCATCAGTCTGCCTCAACTTAAATGGGTGCATGATTATAGAATAACATTCAAAAGCAAGCATGAAAACCTTTTTTAGAAAATGTGTGTCTGATAAACAGTTATGTGCTTATTTGGCTTCTCTCTCCCCAGTCCCATATGTATGTTCCCCCTCTAAAAAAAAGGAATATTTGAAAAGATTCTTCAAAGTAATGTGGCTTACTTCAATTAACTGACATTACCTAATTCGTCTCCATTTACACTTTAGTGTCTCACATAGTCTGTGCATCCATTAGAGCCTGTCTTGTTAACAGCTGATTTTTTTCATGCCAGAGTCACCTCCTGCAGATGTGTGGTCACGTAATTGTGCAAAAAATTTAAACACTTCTGCATGAAGTGACAATTTCCTTTAAGTCCGTGTCAGTGAAGTGGAGGTGTTACCTTTTATGACACCATATTTAAGATTTACTATTTGAAGGTAATGTCTTTCAAGATGTCAGCTGCTTAAAAATTTGAGTACATTTTTAATTCATGCTCTGGTTTCTTGAATGACGCTGAAATAAGCCAGTGTGTCATTTCAGCATCCTTCAGAGTCATATAAACATTATTAGATGTGTGTTAGGCTTGTGTAATTGATGATAGAATAGACTACATTGCATGTATTGAAGATTACTAACTATAAAGCTTATGATGAAAGGACTATTATAACCTGTCTTTCTCTGTCTTCTTTCACTCTCTATTCTCTTCTCATTTCTTCTTTTAATCTTTTAACCCCTTTTCACTTTGCATTCATTTTCACTTGTTTTTTTTATCACACTCCTCTTTGATTACATTCATGCTCTCCATTCCATTAAAACCTCTCTCCACTGTCTTTTCTACTGCCTTCTTTTATTCTATGCACGCTCTTTGGCTCTGCCTTCCTTTCAATCTATTTTTAGGACAAAGAAGTGAACCTGGAACAGGTCCACCAACGTTTGAACAGCCTCCTGGACGAGGACTTAGCCCACAAGCAGCTGCCAGGTCAGTCTATAGAGATCTCTGCCCTGGACATTGGCAGCATGCAACCCAGCCAGTCTCTGGAGGCTTTGTCTGTTCGGGATTACCCAGCCCATCGCGGACCACCGCCACTCTCTGTGACCACCTTCCTCCAGGAGGGTCATGGGGCAGGAAGGACACTGGGCGCGTCCGCTGGCAGGACCTTGCCCCTGCCTCTGAGCAGTGCCACCATGCCCTCTATTCGCTGCAAACACAGGGCACCCAACGGAGGGCTCTTCCGGCAGAGCCCAGTCAAGACACCCATGCCAATGTCCTACCAACCAGTGCCAGGAGGACCCATCCCAGAAGCCAGTGAGGCCAGCCACGGGACATCCATTTAAGCAAGCCGAACATTCACAGACACTCGAGCTCAAACAGAATAGTGAAGAGCTAAACAGAGTGCCGGCCGTGTGACGAGCTATAAATAAAATGCTAAAAAAAGGATTTTTACTACCAATGAGACAACACACGAAAAGACACAAAGACTTTAATGTACATATTTGTAAGTACAAAGCGAGAGAAGCAACATTAAAAAGTGTATTTTGAATATTCTCAACAGTTGAGTTTAAAAAACAAAAAAGTATTAAAAAATGACTGAATGGCTTTGTAAATTTTGTTCTAAATGAATAAAGGTGACAATTCTTTGTGGTTGTTTTCTAAGTGCCAAGTTCAAAGATGTTTTCTTTCAGATCATTAACTGAATGTACTGTGAGAATTCATGACAGACATTTCACACTTAAAACACAATGGAAGAACTGATTTGTTTCATATGAAAAAAATAAAAAGTATAATACAAAAACATCCAGATTTGCGTTTGAATATATTATTGGAATATCATTGTCACATTGTCTGTATGTTTAAGTGATCACTGACAGAATTGTGCTTAATGGAAAAAATACTGAAGAACTAGAAACAATAAATTAGTTTTTAGATCAATATTATCATTATTTTTTTTACTGGATTTTTCCATAAAATAAACTGGATTTAAGAAAAACTATCTGCAGTAATTTATACTTGACGGGATAGTGTTCACCCTTTTTTGTGTGTATGTAGAAAGACAGTCAAGTCAGATACCGGGTTAAAGATGTGCAGGTACAAGCTAAAGTGTCTTAAATAGTAAACCTTGTGTGATATTTGCTCATTCGATGTGTAGAAGTTGCGCCTGCGGTCTACCTGAACAAATGGCGTTGAGTTCAACCAGTATGTGGCGATAACGCTAAAAGAGAAAACGTAAATATTATATTGGCAGCCTTGTGAATCTTTCATTTTCCAGGCATAATCTTATTCCCATAACATGGAATTGAAATAAGCAGCAACAGATAAACTTTGTAAATTCTGGCATTTTTGCCAGTTTCAAGAACTACCCGCATATACAGATGTAATGTAAAAATTGTATTTTCATAATAAAAAAACAATTACTAAACTTTGCAATTCCCCAAGTGCACAAAGTTACAGGATACCTTACAAAAGTGAGTCCAGCAGACTCCTTCATAATGTCCTCCCGATTTCCATACACCTGTGGTCCTCAGGGGTCAAAAATGTTCCCACTTCATTTGACTGTTTTTTTAAAGTATAAATTGTCAATCAATTCAGTGTTACATCTTAGTTTTACTTAAGACCAACACATTAACACAAAATTTACCCTACATTATACATTTTAGGGCCACCAGGCCTTGTTTACATAAAGTGCACTCAGTTTTTGAGCGAAAATAAAACGAGACAATAAAATATTTAATTGTTTAGATAATTTTGACTTTTTGTCTAACTACAGAGTGCTGCATTTTGAACTTTAGTAAGAAAGGGTTTTTTTTTAAGCCCCTCAGGGGTCAAAAATGTCCCCATCTGGTTTGATTGACACTTAATTAATATGAAGTGGATTTTTCCCCCACTTTTAATTAAAACTTAATTCAAACAGTTTGACACTATTTCTTTATTCCATTTTAAATTTAAGTCTGATAAAACCTAATTTAAATGAACTTGTCCTTTGTCTTGGGGTAAAAAAAAAAAATTAAATCATCAGTTATTGTGATTATCATTTCACAACCAGAGTTGGTTGCTTTAACAGTAAACAAGTTGTTACAGGTGATTGTTTTCTTTTGGAAACCTTCTGCAATGTTAGGGACAACTCGCGTGTCCTGACTGCAGGCCAGATGGTTTGCCATCATACACTAGCATGTTCCATGTACAGCTGGACCTGGCATCACATACTGCTCATGTTTTTATCTCATAGTTCCCCGGTTGGGATGTTCTGTTGGAATGGACAGAATCCTCTGAAGGGGACTAGGCGCTCACACACAGTCACATCAGTACCTGGATCTTACATCAACAGCAGGAGAAACACCCACTTGTTCCAAACTCCTCAAATGGGAGCACGCTTGTGTCATGAACGACGATCATCTATTGTGTCTTTATCAAGAAATTATGTCCTTTTTGCGATTCTGTGATTAATCTTGTGTCAGCATGAAAACTTCTCTACCAGACTCAGGATGTCATAAACTGGCCGTAGCAACTTTACTGGATGCACGGCAGTAAGAATCAACACACCCACATATGCCTACAGCTGCATTCGATCCATTATTCTTCCTCTCTTGTTGCCCCTCCTTGTTTGTCATTGCGTTGGCTGTAGAGCAGGTCATCTACTAATTGGATGGTTGTTGGTTCAATCTCTGTGTGCTCTAGTCTGGAGTTCTTACCAAGGTGTCCTTGGGCAAGTTACTGAACCCCAACTTGGTCTCTGATGCATCCATTGGCATGTGAACGTTAAAAAGCAGAATACAAGCAGAATGCATGGTGTATAATGCTTTCAGTACTCGAGTAGAAAAGCCACTGAAGGAGTATGGGACCTGGCATATGTGCTTGAACCGTGATAGATTGTCTTTCTCTGTGGCACATGAGAGAGTCATGCATCGTCTGTCACTGGGAAGGATAGAAGAACAGATCAATGTTTCCTCACATTACTGCAAATATTCCTCTGTCTCAGCTGACTCCTCTTTCTTGCTTGATTCTTTGTGTTCATCATAATTGAAATGGAAGATGTGCAGTCCTCTGACACATCTTCTATTTCAGTTTCACATTCTGAAAATTCAAGAAACTTCAAGAAGCCCAGTCACTTTCTTTCCAAGCTCCTCAGACTACCATGTCCTGGATGCCTGAGAACCTACTTGAACATTGTTCAGATTCTTCATCACTTTCCTTCACTTCATAGCCTTCTTCCACTTCTGCAGGTGGGTGATGTGCTTTTTCAGAGAAAGGGTAGCGTGTGATCTAAATATTGACAATATTTTCTATATCTTCTAACCCTGGATCTTCCTGAACATTGATTCTTCTTTCTGATTATACTAGATGACAATATATGCATTGTTCTACTGGTCATTGCTTTGCACAACATGGTAAAAAAAAGTATGCTCACAAGCCTCCAGTGCAAGGGAGATTTGTGAGCATACTTTTTGTGTATGTATTATTGTAGGGTCTACCTTACATTATGAAGCACCTTGATGCAACTGTTGTTGTGATTTGGCGCTGTATAAATAAAATTGAATTGAATATAGAGCACCTGCCTCCTCATTGTGCTGCCTGCTGTTGTTGTTGTGGTTGTTATGGTCATTGCTTGACCCCACACATCAGTGATCCAAGATCAAAGATGTTTGAAAGCAGTATGGTGTGAAAATATGGGCCTTTGCAACACTTATTCCAATCATGCATAGCATAGTAATGAATAACTTATGTTATTTTCAGACCATTTGATGAATAAAGAACACATTTTTGATAGCAAAAGATTTCTTTAGAGGACAAAAATGACCCAAGGGCAACACAAGGGTTTATCAGACTTACTTGCAGCATTTTAAAGCATGCTTATAACTTTACCTGATAACAGAATAACCTTATGTCTTTTCCATTCAACTCCATGATTTTCCCCATAGCTGCTTTGATCCTTTCAATGCTCATATCAAGGCTGCCGGCTCGTGGATGGCTATGACCTCTGGATAGCTTTGTACACTTTGCCTTTATTACCTTCTTTATAATGACCATATTCAGCTGGGTGACAGTGATTTAAGTGTCTGATTAGGTTTGACGTTACAAATGTTTTTCTAGTTGTTCCCCCCGAGTTTACTTTGGCAAACTGTGTCTTACTCACTCACAGTGAAGCTCACTAATGACCATGGCCACATGCTCATAGCCTGTGGCTGGGAGTGCGGTGACTCTTTTTCAAATACAGCTTATTGCTGATATCTATTATAGTATATAAGAGTGGTGATCCCTGTTCTAATCTTGCAGACTCATAAAGGAACTTCCAGCAAGTCTGTTGTTTCGACCTCAAGCATCAATTTCCACTAAACCAAGCAAACCAGGCTTTTATAAGAACAAACTGGGTGAAAATAGCTTTCTAAAAAAAGCAATGTGATATTTCTTGTTTGAATTTTGAATTAATCATTTCCTAGGAGTCTGTTAGAGACAGAGATTATAATCATACTGTGTACAACCACACATGCAAATGTGGTCCACCAACCAGTGCACCAATTTGGCCCCAAACACCCTACTTAACACCGATATTTTAGTCAGGTTGTAATTATTTTTCATTTTTAAGTGCTATGATGATAATAACTGAACCACACTCATGGCATGATGAGGGGATTGTAGACCATTGTCTGCCCTCTAAAGCACACAGTCACCTTCTACTTTTCTAGTTAAGGCAGAACAAAACAAATGAAACTTCTTTGAGGAGTCACTACTGCAAAAGCAAGGACATGAACCCTCACTTCAAGCACCCCCCTGCTGTGTTGACTGTTGTGTCAGCTGGCCTGATTTCTTTTTTTTTCCATGGAGGAGGAGTGCTTGTCCAAGATTTCTATCCAAGGTGGCCCTACTTCAGTGCACTGTGACCCTAATGATAAAAACTTCAAAAAGGAAGTGAGGACTTTAAAATTGCTTCCCTCAAGTTTGAGAGCCACTTGCACTTCAGCATACTTGAACCAGGAGATCTGTCTGTGCTTATATATGTGTGTTGAGATTGTTGATTTGCCCTCATCGTGCCTGCCAGTCTCGTATGCGGTGTTGAGCAGAGCATCAAAGTATCTATGGCGGTGCTCAAAGGAACTACTGACCTTGTTCTGAGAGCTAGGCCGGGTCCTGTCACAGACATACTTCCCATTTTTTCCTAACACAAACAGTCCACTGGGACAACTTTATGTCATGACTCATCTTATGACATGACCCTTTTCACCTCCACATCTGATACAGCACATACAGAAGCTCTTTCTCGCTTTTGGACAAAAATCTAATTCTCCAGGGGAGCTACTGAGATTATTTTCACCACAAGAGATTACTCATACTTTTATCTTGAAGACAAGTCCAAATTTTAAACATTCCACAAGGCGTAGTGAATTAAATGAATATGCATATAAGGAAAAGATCTTAATGAGAAATATAGATAATGTACCATGTGTTAATGAAAGTCACAAAAGGGATGAGTTTTACATGCAAAACCAATATCTCCATCAGTTTTTCACAAAGCACACCATCGCATGAACAGGGACTTTGTAATTAAACAATTTTGCCATACATGACTCGCATGAACAGTCTGTATAATTAGCTCGTGTGGGCAGTGTAGGCAATCTGCTGTAAAATAACGTCTATTCTCCCTTCGGGAAGATCACTGACCGTCTGTCCAAACTGCCTCTGCAGCCTTATTATCCATTCATTGAGCCATCACACCTCAAACTGCATGCAGGGCTTTCACCTTCTTGTCCAGAGGAAAGCTGTTTGTCTTTTTGCCCCCTAAACTTTTAATTTTGATAAGTGATTTGTTTCTACACTTGCCATAAAAATATATTTTTAGCTACTGAGTGATGTAAACCTTTTTATGTTGTCATTAGAAACAATTTTGCTGTCTAAATAGTTTTACCTGTTGTTAGTCAGCAGAGCAAAGTGTTCTTTTGGTGATGTACACTTTGAAGGCCCATGTTGTACTACAAAGCTTGCAAAATGCAACACAACAGTTCTCACCTTCAAACTTCCAGCACTGTAATGTATACAAAAGTTTTAGGGTTGATTATTTCTCCCTATAATAATCCTGCTTTTTAATAGCCAACTATGTCTAAAAAGTATACGCTTTTGAAATTTAGGGGATAATTTGCAATGGCCTTCCAATTTTTTCAACTCTTTTTCTGTTGGCAGTCTCAAGATTATTGTGCACAGTACTGTAGGTTACCCTTAAGGTAATCATTTAATGCAAGTTTAAGTAATATTCAATAACAGCAGCTGTACAAGGTTAAATTTGTTTAACAAGGGACAAAAAAATATGCAGAAAACTCTGAAGATCAGAAGTTCAGGCCTCAGGCAATTTAAACTGCAATAATTTAGCATGCATTACATTTCATAAAACACTAGCTTTTCCGATAAAGGCTTATTTTGCAAACAAACACAATAAATGCAGTTAATGTTTCTATATATACAAAGAGTGTCTGGTGCTTTCAACCTTTAGAAAATCCTTTTCATCAAAACTGTCTTGATACAATACTGGAACTATTTACAGGACACAACTTCTGATGACCTTCAGATTTAGTCAATTTAAAATTCAGTCCAGGTTTAGTGATAAGTAAGGAAACTCAAATGGCTCTTTCTGAACCACTAAATAATAATGTTCGCTTTCCATTTTTCTCACAATGACAGCATGTGGATGTTAAGCAAGTTTCTTTGCTGGATGGAAAGTCAGAGTACCACCAAGCAAGTCACTCTGAGTCTAATAATATTAAAGCTGTTTAGTTAATATTCCAGGTATTTCACACACCACCAGAAATATCGTGCGTCTTATAGTTAGAGAACAAAAAGCGTGTGGCTGTATCCCCCTCTGCACCAAATTTCACGGTAAGCCATCTAAAGACTGCTGGGCTAAGATATTTCCATCTGGACCAATGTAGGGAGCCCAATGACTGACAGAGCGCCATAGTCTCAGTGGAGCCAGAGGGAGGTGAACCAACCGACTACACAGCTGCCCTCATGAGTAAATTAGTCAACCATTTCCTAAAGAAGACAAAAAGAAATGTGCAGTGTGATGATGGAGAAGCACATAATAGTGCCTTATTGTACACCAACAGTGGGAGGAATGAGCTTTTACACTTTCTACTTGTGGGACTGAGAAGCCTAAACCAACTGCTTTAAACAAGGGCAAAATGAAAATGGCACTTCATTCTTGGCATTATAATGAGAAACATTACTGCTTATAAAATTTTGAATTTTTCATGAAGCAAAAAGGGCCTCTCCTGTCAGAGTGCAGATTATACACAATATTATTTAATATTGGGAAAGTGCCTTACTATTAAATTATGTATTATTCACTCCTATTAAGGTATTTGGTGGCCCACGTACAGTAGATGCTTCTAGATCCAACTACTTGCATATAAAACATCCAAAAGTTTAAAAACAAATTCTGCACATTAGTGCTGTGAAACAATCTGAAAATGGCTTTTTCAAGTTTGGTACCTAAATGGTAACAACTAACCTTTCAGCTGAAGGAAATATATTTGATTCTTGCATAACATTTATTTAAAGCTTACCTTTCAAGCTCAGTACAACAGCAAAATATTCAGCATTTGGGACTATAATAAACAGAACTATGGGCATCAGTATATTTAAGAAATAAATGGTTCTTTACCTGAGGGTTAGGACAGGAAGTGTGCCAAAGTAAATTAATCTGGAAGGTCCTGACATTAGAAAAGGCATAAACAGAAGAAAAGCTTACAGCAGGATAAACAACAAAACCAGAAATGCTCCATTTGGACCTTGGGTGGCAGGAAACAGCCACCATGCAGAGAAGGACCACTGTCCTGCCAAAAACCACTGTTTTTGTTTTCTAACCGTTTTGATTCCTGTTTTTGTTTTGTTAAATCACTTCCCGTTTTTCTTTGTCTCCCTCCTCTGCCTGCATGTCATGTCTCTGTTAGTTACATCCTGTTTGTGTTTGTTTTTGTTTTTTCTATAATGACCATATGTGGTTGTTTTGGGTTTTTTTTGTTCCTTTAATTATCTTTTTCAGTTTAACTGCTCTGCCCTAAATGATTCAAATGCACTTTATACTTCATGTATACTTTGTGTTTGAGATCACATTCACAAATGTGATCTCAAACATTTTCTGATTGTCATACTAGTCCAAAAACTAGATAACAAGAAACCAAATTAAGGAATTTAAATAATATACTTTATTTATTGAGGGATTTGAAAACTTTAAATATCTGTGAGGATCCAAAATATGTGAACCTCTAGGATTATCAGTGAATTAAAATCAAGTGTTTTCAGTGAATAGAGAAGCATTCACACGTGAGCAGTAAGCCCTCCTTTACTTCAAGAATCAAAGTCTGATCTCACAACACATGTCTACACGTGTGTTGTGGGACAAAGAAATAAGATTTGTTCAGATTTCTTGTCTTCAAAAGAAGTGGTTTTGATTCTTATCAGACTGGAAAATGTTACAGAAAAGGTTGAACTCCACCAATCACCAGTTAGACAGACCAAGAAGAAATGACAGAAATGCAAAACCATTGTTATCCTCCTCTCCAGAAAAGGTCAATAAAGATCTCTCCAAGAACAAGGTGTGTAATAACTTGACATGTGAAAGAGGATCCCAGGGCAACTTCTGAAAAACTAAAAGGCATCTCTTCTTTTGAATGTTCATGTTCATTAGTCCACAGTCAACACAATGCTGAACAACAATGGTGTGTGTGTGCTACAAAAAGAAAGTATTGCATTTAATTACTATTATCAAGTCCCCTGAAAAGAAGAACCTTTATCCTCCTAAAGCACAGTCTGTGTGATAAAAACGTATTCCTCTCTACTGGTGTCGAAAAACAATAAAAGCTAACTAAAAAATTAAATAAATTACCTAATATTTACAAGTAAATTGGCTCCCAAAGATCACTTATCAGACTACAAAGCTGAGGTTTGATTCGATTTGATTGTCAGTGCTGAATAAACAGAAAAAACTAATCATATTTTATTTCAAATGTTAAATTCTGATTGCCGCAGAGAAATGCTCAAGCATCATTTTTGACATTAACCAAGTCCACTGTGAGAAAAGTACAAAATGAATAGGGATAAAGCTCTAACTATAGTTTCAGTTGTTACCATGGCATATAGCATCCAATAAAAAAAGTCTAATGATTCTTTTTAGTTCTTTTTTTAACAAAAATAGGTGCTGTTGTTCTTTATACAGCAATATATAACAATATATTTTGGTTTTGTACTGTTAACTCAGAAAAATGAAGGAAACTTAATGAAATTGTGAATAATGTTTATTTTTGTTTTATGAGACATAAAGAAAAAGGCAAATGAGCTGTTACAAAATAATCTTCAAATGGGTTAGGGTTAGGCCTAGTGTCAAACAATCCCATAACTACATGTTCAATATCAGAAGCAAACTCAGCCTGTTCACGTTAACGCTACACTTTGTTAAACTCTAATGCTTGTCAAAATTTAAAAATACATGTCTGGTACATATAACCTTACATAACCTTTCGTTAAAACTTCAGACCATTCTGTTACATTGTAATCACCATTGTTAATAATGTTTTGCTATGAGTGGGAGTGTTTTTCCCCTCTTACAAACACACACTCTTAAACTATGATGAGCATTTTATATCTCTGCCTGGATCTTGTCTGTGAGTGGAACTGCAGGATCTCAGTGAGGTGTTAAATAATACTTTAGACATTCCAGCTCTAAAATCGTTTGATATATTTTACATCTGCTGCTATATAATGCTTAAGTATAGTAATTAAATACTTCTAAATTTCTTAAGGCGTTGAAATGTGGGTGATCATTTGTAAAAGTATTTCTGTTTTTATGTTTGCAGGCTAAAGATTACTGTGGACAGTACTGTCAGTTGCCCTTAATGTGATTATTTGATGTAAGTCTAAGTAATATTTAATAACGACAGATGTACACCGTTCGCTTAGTTTAACATGAGGGAAAAGATGCACAAATCTCAGTCTGAAGATCAGAGGTTCAGACCTCAGGCTGTTTAGACTGAAACAATTTTGCATGCATTACTTTTAATGCCTCTCATTGTGCCAGTGAAGGGTTACAGGTTAATTAATGTGATAAATACAGTAGGTGTGGTTATATTTACAGTTTATTCATTTATATTTGGAGTCTCTGGTGCATTCTACCTTTTTAAAATAAATTATATCAAAGCTGTTTGCATGCTATCTAGATGCATTATGGGAAATACATGATATGGACCAAGATACTGGACCACCTACATGTTACACCCACACGAGCTGCTCAGCCATGTAAACCTATGCTGCAAAGGTCACAATGCAACAATGGTAGCTTTCAAGCTATCTTAATGACAAAGTTTGCCATCATATTTAGAATGAAATGTAAAATAAAAAAGTCGTAGCAAATTTTTAAAGAAGCAATATACAGGAAAATGTGGGGAAAGTCAGTAATTTAGTGAATTACTTGTTTAGACTTTAATCAGTTATGCTTTCAGTTAATCGTCAGTACATTAAATACGATTCAATGTGATGTCTTATTATTATTCTTGTGGTGCAGTGGCGAGCCAAGCTAAAGCAGCTCCTGGTATGTCACTACAAAAGGGCATCTGATACCTTGCTCTCACTACATCATACAGCCATCAGTGACCTGTACATGGCTTCTAATGGGATTAATTAGGATGAGATAATGACTGTTGTGAGGCCAAAAAATGCCCTTAGAACTAAATAGAGTCAATTAGCAAATGACCTATCATTACTGCCACAGATCCTGCTTTTGATAACAGGAGGTCTTTTGTTTCTGGGGGACTTTTTCTTGTTTTGGGGAGCATCAGCAATTTTGATGGTAGTTTTTGTTCCTCCCCAAAGACTAAAAGCCTTAGTAGAAAAATCGTCTCAGTGCTTTTTGTTTGCACATCTTTGTAACTCTTTGTCAGGCAGCAGGACTACTAAAGAAAAAAGCTGCTTACAAAATGTCTTGAAAAGTGGTGGAACATGTGTAAAGAAACAGCCAATTACATTTGGATGGCAATTCAGAGTATTTTCTTTATATGCTGTGTGGCATTGGCCTTGGTGGAGGATTGCACTTTTCAAGTACTTTTTGTGGCAACTTTGTTCTTTCTGTCTGGATGAATCACAGCCCCTGTACTAAATCCACCCTTAATAATATCCTCATTAGGCAATTTATGCCGCATGTTTTTCCAGACAACTTCAGAGAAAGAGCTCTCTAGGTTAGCTGTGTAGTACCCTATGCTTAAGTCAAATAAATATGGCACATCCATTTTTTTTTGCCCTTTATATTGCTAGAAAACAGATTAATATTCATTATGAAGCTCAATATATGCGAAACTGCCTGGCTCATACCTGAGCATAGCAGTATTAGCTGTGTGATAAACAACTTCACTATTTGATAAATAATCCAGAAGAAACAGAGGATCCCAACAGAGCTATGAAAGTTTTATGCCCTATGCTGCAGAGGCCCTTTCTCTCCCGGAATACCAGACATAACTCGGGGAGCCAGCAGAATCTCAATATTCCTCCATTTCTTTCCACTTTTTCTTTCTCCTTTACCATTTCTGTCTGTCTCTCTAAAATGCTTCTTTCTCTCTGGCTAGATCAGTTTTTAGTGTTTGCAATCAGAGAAATGTTTTTTTTCCCACTCATACTTGGGGAAAAAATAAATATTCCCCTCTGCTCACCAACAGGTTGTTGTTCACCCACACAGCATGCTCTGAGTCTCTGAATAGTTGTTCCCTACAGCCAACTAGTTAATCAGGATGCTATTTCTAAAGTATGGGTGTCTGATGCAGAGGAAGTAGTACAGTTAATTGTCCAGAAAAGGGTATTTAATAGGCTGGACTGCTATTTTTTATCCAAATGACAGATTGTGTGGCCATCTGGACAAAATAAAACAGACGTCAAAGATCCATCATTTTACTGTCTTATTACTCATTCTACCACAAACTCATTGTTGCTGTCTGTAAGCCTTATTCTGTCCCTGTTCAGTTGTATTCAGTTATCTCATGGTAATAATATATATTTCTACTATACTACCTATACATTGTTGTTACACTTTAAGACGTTATGACATATTTTAAAGCACATGACTTATGTAAAGAGCATTGTTTTATTTGCAACTTGGAACTTGTTCAGAGAGATTTAATCACCACTAAAGGTGTAACAATTATTTAATTTAATCAATAACTGACTGATTCAGAACAAACAATGTGGATGCTGCATTTCTGTTTTACATAGCTGCATACTGAATATTTTGTGGATTTAAACTTTTTGTTGAAGAACACGAAATATATGGAGCATCTTCCATTCAGGGTTGAGAATAGCAGTGCATTGCTGATATTAAACATAGATTGTGCTATTAAGAGGCAAGACCAAACTGGTTGTGAAAATGCTGTCCCAAAGCTTTCTGTAATTGGTTTCCTGATTTTCCCATGCATTACAATAACATAATTAACACGGGTTTCATTGGCATTTGTGGAAGACAAAAAAATCAGACGGCAACAGACAGAAACCTTTTGTTATCGATTGAGTTCATGTTGTTGATATTACAGAGAGGATAGTAAGCGAGTGAAGGGAGAGGAACAAAGAGGTCGGAGGTTCATTCAACTCCCTTTTCAGGCAGTGAAAAGAGAGCTGTTGGCATTTCAATGGTAATTTTGTATCAGTTGCTTATAGCTGCCTTATACTCTGTTAAAGTCGTCTCACTGGCTTTATTAAGGTCTGCAACCATCTAAAGACAGAGGAAAAACATGTGTTGGCAAATCTGTTCTCAGTTCCATCGTGGAAAATCTCAGGGTACTGCAAAATAAATAATTGCCTTTACAACAGTGCTAGTTGCATGTTTTGGCTCCAAGTTACCTTACCTGAATCCAGGACCTTTGGTTGTATGGTAAACACAAAGGGACCACACGGGATGCTTTCTTGAAATATTTCTATACAAGGCAACAGTGTTGTCAGATGTGTGTGTGCGTGTGTGCTATTCCACCATTATGGAGCTCCAAAGGGCCACCAAAACTGTTTGTTCCACACACTGTGAGTCAACCTGGATACTGTGATTGGCAACACATGTTCCACCTCGTCCAAGTCCATGAGCCAGACATGGTCTGTTTGCACAAGATTTTCAAACTCTCCAAGCATGATGTCTGTGTTGCCTATAAATTGAAGAGCCCAGTGCATTGTAATAGGATGTTTGGGTGAGATTTCACTTTTCTTTGAACCTGAGATAAGAACAAAGCGGAGCCAAGACTGTTGCCCAAGTGTGTTGAGGTTACTTCAGCCTGAGGGCATATGCATTTCAAATTAGTAAGCTCATCCACGTGCTTGAAAGTTTCTGCTGGGTCTTTAACAGCACCATCCACTTACACCACACCACAATGATTTACCTAATTTGTCAAAATCAACACTTAATTTTGATTTTATCCTTATTCTATATATTTTTAACTAGCATATTACAATGTTGTTGTTCCAATCCACGAAACTTATAATAATAACTGAAGAACCTCCCAGAAAGCTGAATCTCCTCAGCTCGATGTAGCATTTTTCATCCAGTTCGTAACTCAATTTTCTTACCTGGATGATTGAGCATCCGTCAGCACACTGAAGAAGCCCTTGTTTCGGTGTGACTTGGCAAATATTTCACGGTCAGGGTGAGGGTGATCATTACTATATTTTGCATGATATATCCAAGTAAGACTGCCTGTTCGCAAACTGCAAAATTATTAACAGGGAACACTGTGGATCATCCTTTTCACCTTATTTTCACAACACACGGGCACAATGTCTTCCAGAAAACAAGTGGAAATTGGATTGCTTTTGTTATTATTTATTTTTATGTCCTGAGATCACAGGTTGTCTACCGAGGCTTGATCCCAGATTTTTCCCTGGTTTCCTTGAAATATGTGAAATCTTTCTTTGAGAATTGTTTTCTCAAATCTTTCAATTCTTTCACAGAGGGCTTCTTTTTTACCAAATCACAATTATAATTACCTGCTGCTGTCACTATAATTGTTTTGGGTTTTTTTTTTGCTTAACAATAAATAACTAAATAAATAAACAGACGGTCAGAGAGAAAGAAGACGAGCTGGGAGGGAGGACGACGCATAGCTGAAACAATTGTTCTTGGACTATATGTTGGATCAGCAAGAGGAACCCAACGCCATGCTGAGACATTTTGAGCATGCTGAATGTGGAAAAAGTCGTGGAGATGTTGAATAACTCCAGCACCACAATCCTCGTTATTTATACAAAACTTACCCCACCTGAACTTTTGTTTTTAAATTATTTCTGTATAACGTTTACAAAAACACACACAACGCAATATGCAATACATAAATGGGCAAGTATTTATATAGCAATTTTGCATTCTGAGTGCTCATAATGCTTTTTACCATTTATGCAAATGCACAAACATTAATGCAAGAGCCTTTTTCTATACCTAAACACCTTATCTAACATTTACACACATATTTAGCTGTATGTACTAGGGGCAACTTAGGGCTTAAGTGTCTTGCCAACAAACACTTTGAGTGTAGTATAAGTCAAATGAGCTTGGAAAGAAAAGCATCTGGACTTCTTTAAGTTTCCTTGAAGACTTTTCACCTCTCATCTGAGAAGCTTCTTCAGTTGCAAGAGCAATTGGTAGAGAATCCCAGATTTTAAGGCCTATGGAAGCTTAAAATCCTATTGATCCTATTGGACCCCTATTGATCATCTACCTAATCACACAAGCCAAGGTGTAAAAATGGGTTTGGGTCACAATCAGCAAAAGCTTCACTTTTCTTTCTAAGTCTCCAAAAAGTTGATTCTGTTCATCTGGACGTAGCATTTTGTAGGAGAAACGTTTCGTCACTTATGCAAGTGACTTCTTCAGTCTCAGCTGACTGCAGGTTTCCCCAAATCTTATAAACAGTACATTTGCATAATTACTGAAACCAGCCAACTGAAGGAACAATGGGCTGGGAGGTCAGTTCCTTAATCTTAATTATGCAAATTGTCATGACCAATGATGGTAAAATGGTAAATGGCCTGTATTTATATAGCGCTCAACAACCACTGACCAAAACCCACTGATCAAAGACCACTGATCAAAGACCACTGATCAATGGCCATGAGTACCATTCACAGAGAGTTGGGGAATGGCTGCAATCACAGCATTGTAAGATGGCGAAAGATGGGCCTAAGGGGACATCTTTCAGTCATTATGCAAATGTACTGTTTATAAGATTGGGGAAATCTACAGTCAGCTGAGACTGAAGAAGTCACTTGCATAAGTGACGAAACGTTTCTCCCACTGAAAACGCTACGTCCAGATGAACAGAATCAACTTTTTGGAGATTTACTTCCCTGGATGATTGAGCATGCATCAAGACGTTTTCTTTCCAAGCTCCTTAGACTATGATGACCTGGAAAACTGAGAACCTTCACGGACACACATATAAGTGTGTGTGTATGGTGTGTGTATTGCTGCTTTATTACACAGTGTTTAACGGTGAAACCCTTGCTTGTGATTTCAGTCAGTTTAGCCTTGTTCTCAACAGTATGTGATTTTTGAATCTATTGACTGATATTCCATGAAGAATTAAATGTTTTATCTTTCTTTCTCAGCAAAGAATCTATTTATTGAGGTTATTTTTTCAAGCTAAAGAAAAGATATTAAGAATGCTAAAAAGCTTTTGTTGTGGCAATGTCACGGTGCTCAAAAGAACATTGCAAAACTCTGTGTACTTTCTCTTAATGTCTATTTTTATACAGAGCTGCTGGAGAGAATTGCAGGAGCTTTTCTAAGACTCGCTTCCCCTTTCCAAGCAACATTATATCAATCTTTTCCTGTTCTATGATTAACAATGTTGAATTTAAAAAGGAATTTAATGATTTCATTAACTAAAAGTGCTAAAAGCGTAGTTAGATACGCAATATTTAAGATGCATATCTACCAAGATTATTTTACATTTTTCATTTTTTTATGTAATAAACTTAACACTTGCACTTAGAAATCAAAATTATAATTGCCACGTTTTAATTTATGATGTAAATTAATTGACATTTATATCAAAATGAATCCAAAGGAAGAGCATACAGTACTGTCAGAATGTTTAAAGGTTTATATTCTGTTCTCACATGAGTAGAGACAGAAAGACTGATGATACTTGCCTACAACTCAAATAAACATGACAAGTGACACACAAACAGTTTAAATGCAAGTGACAGAAAACAAAATTCATGTATCTTGGCTCTAGACAGCAGTAACTGCAAGTAGAGATGTTTTTACCAGTTCAAGCCAGCAGTGAGACTGTGGGGATGAAAATGTCGGTCTACCGCTTTGGTAAAAATTGAAATATTTCATCAGCTTTTAGAGGGAATGTCATAAATATTTGTAAAGACGTTGCCCAGAAGACGAAAATGAGTTGTTGCTGCTATCTTAACTTTTCATCTACGATTCACAGGCTTTTACTCATAAAGTAAAAATTCAATTTCATGAGATGGACTTTTAATTTACACGTTTGACTGAAAACACTTTAGAGCTGTTGGATAGATTGTCAAAAAATATATAGCTCAGATCATCAGCGGCTCCTCAATATGTGTTACAGTAACTTTTGATCCCCGAGACTGATGGTTCAATATGGATCAATGTCCCTGATCAAGGACATTTTAACTAAAAAAGGAGGGGATATTAAAGATGGGCCTACAAATTTTATGCCTTGTAATATGTTTGAAATGTTGGCTCACAAATAAATCTCTGGAAAAATATTAATGATGATAAATAATACTCAGATTTTCAGTCTCCCAACAGACCAGTCTCCACAGAATCTTCTTTGTTACGATGTAAAAGAACCTATTTACCAAAATGTTGCCTTCTTATGAATTTAATTATTAACTGGAGCTAAATAGCATTAATAGATTCTCCCTTTTTGAATTTGGTGCCTAAAAATTGTTGCCTGTATGCAGACTTTACTAAAGGAGGTCAAACGACTGATGTTAATTTTGCAACTCTGCCTCTAGATATTTTGCTTTTATGTAAATACAGCCAAATTCACGGCCGTTGTTTTTAACTTATTCATACAATGATTTTCATGAGGCAATTATGAAACAGGGATTTTAGCAGCAGCTTGTAAAAGACAAGGAAGGGGCTTCTGCTTAACATCTAATTTTAAAAGGCCACATTTCACTAAATATTTCATGTGCAACAGGAACAGAAAAGAAATGTAAATCAGAACAGCTTTACTCGTAAGTCAGCAAATGCAGCATATGTCAGCGGAGATAGGAAGAGGGAAGCTCTGTAAAACCAGGCTTAAACTGTGCTATCTTTCTGGCGATAGCTACACATCTTAAACTGGGCTACCAAATCAAGACATCCAGCTAGTGCACACGAAATGAGGATTTAAACATTTAATGACTGGATTTATTTATTTTGGGAAATAAAAATGTCACATAGGACAGAATTAACAGATGAACGTATATAAATTCAGAAAATAATTACACTGAGTAATTTTAGGCAGTGAGTAACCTTAGGTATTTTACAGGAAAGACAAAATAAGTATGTAAAATATGTAATTTTAATATGTTTGTCTGGAACAGGTCTCTCTTGCAAATGAGACATTGGCCCCAATGGGACTGTAAAAATAAAGGTTAAATAAAAATAAAGTTGCCAGTAATTTTAAGTAAGAAACTTCATATATTTTACTTTAAAGAAATAATAATAATTTGGATAGTGTTGTGTAGTGTAGTGTGCAGCCTCCATTTACTTTAGCATCAAAACAAACAGTATTTCCCTAATTTACACTCTAAGTGCACGCTTCTTTTAGATATTTGATTGTATTATTGAGGAATCTACCAACCTTATTGTGCATTATTTTGGCACGCATGCCGGATTTTTGACTATTCAACTGTACTTTGATAATACATTAACACAGAATTTGTAACTTGCCATATGACATGAAGACCATATAATGAAACAAAAAATATCGACATGCTTTGAACTTAATACTGTGCATAACTTAAAGTTGGTAACATTATATTTAAAGGTAATGAAACAAATGGTTTTATTGAAAGAAACATTTGATTAAGTGGACTATCTAAAAAAAAAAAGAAGGAAGGAGGATTTACTGTCAAGAAGGACAGTCTCGCTCTCTAGGTGTGTGTATGTATCCTTGACTATCAGTCCATGATGACAAATAAAGGAAAATGAAAAAGTATTTGTTTGTTTCTGTCCTCTTGTAGTCTTTATCTAAAGGAAACTGAAAGGTTATAGAAAGGCTCTTTTACTTTATTTTGATAAGAGAGAACCTTACACTGACTCTCACACCAGGTGAAAGAGAGCTCTTTTCCCTTATCAGCTGGAAGTGAAAGGCCCTTGGATACACTGGACTCAGAAAGTACTTGCTATCTGTTCCTTTCTGAGAAGGATCAAAAATATATTGCTGGGTTGCAAAAGAAGCCACCAATGAATTTCTACATTGCAAGGACTACTAATCATCATACCGGAGTGATCGTGTGTAGCAAAGTGGTAAATACAACATTTATGAAGCACTTTAGGAGAAACTGCAAAATATTATGCTTTTATTGTGTACTGTGATAAGCATAAAACTATCAAAGTGTTTTTTACAGCCCATATACCCCAGCCACACCAGCAAATCTCATCCGTTTCTTTAACCGCGGGCGATGATCAGACTTTTAGGAGGGTTCTGCATTCACAAAGTCATATACATAGAAATTCACTGGACAACAATTAAAACATAGATACTTTGCTATATATGAGATTTTAACCAACATTAGTGATTGTTTTAATGGGTTGTGGAAAAACTTTGTATTATGTAAAATCACTGTCATCTCTGCAATACATGTAGGAAAAACAGAATCCGAGACTAACACTGTAGTCTTCACCACCTATCTACCATCTCCCTTTCTGCCCACTCCTTTTGGTCTTTCTCTCACTCTGTGGCAGGATATCACCCGACCTTTTCACTTATTTCCTGTGTGTGAGCTGTTTTTTTCCCCTCCTTGTGTTTCTTACTCTTCCTTGTTTGTGTACATTTGGTCTCTGTGTGTTTGTCGAACTGACTGCTGCTGCTCTTCCTGCACACTTCAGATTCATCATTTATCAACACCAGTTCTCCTGGATCTTTACTTCAGTATTCACCAGATTTTTCAAATCTGTCAACATACTAGTTATGCAATGGCCAACTTACAAGTTCAAGAACTTTTTGTACTGGTTGAGATCCAGCTTGTGCTTTTCAGTGCCTCAGGTTCACTACTTCCTCTGCTTCCCCCACAGTTCACTCTGCCTACTAGCTGCCACTCAACTGCCTCACGTCCCCCTGAGCTTGCCACGCGCATCCAGGAATCACCAGCTCCCTCTTATTTACACCATCACCCATTTCTTAACTACAAAACATTTCCATCAAGTCTAATTATTGGAATCGCATCTTTCGGTATGCAATATATCACAATATGTTGCAGAAAATACAAATAAAGCTAATATTTACATCATTTTTTGACCTAATTGTATAACTAAAGGTAAATTTACATTTAAAACATGCATGTATTCTCAATACTTAACAAAATAACAATTTTCAAAATTGTTCTAAATCATGTTTCACTTTCACTTTAATCTTTGATTTGCTTTCAACAGGCATCCATGCTATTTGTAATTTTCCACATGTGAGGCTCTTTTTGTGCATCACAAGTTCATTTCCATTTTATGGCTCAGTTGCACTCAGGAAAAATAGCAGCCTCCTTGTGACTCTGGTGGACAGAATTTATTTTATTTTTTTACATTCATCAATTGATTGAATGTAGCTGTGATGACTAAGCCGGTTTTATTCTGGTTGTATGCCTACATAAAAACAAGGCTATCAAGCACCTATGCCACCCATGCAGTTAAATTTCCATCCTGCAGCAACATCACTGTTTGTGGAGGAATTTAAAAATTTCTGTTTAAATTCTGTTTGGTTTTAATTGGACTCAAAAGCTCCGTGCACAAGGTTGATTGATCATCATTACAGTGCTTTACATTTTATAGTGTCACTGTGGCATTAACCTCATTCGAGTAGCACCAACAAGAGAAGTGTTAAAGTAAGATCAGTTCAATAAGACTGGATGAGTAGAGACTGTAAAGTCAACATAGAGAGGTATGCAGTACATTGCCAAATTGGTACCTCTAGTTTACTCTAGGTTCTGCTTAAATAAAAACAAACAGTATTCTCCTGTTTTCTTCATCGATCCTCTAACCAAAGGTATAGGTTGATTCTATTTATTCAGCTTACAACATTATTTTACAGTAATTAAATACAAATACTGGGTTGCTTTCTGGACACAGGACTTGGCCTTTGTCATAGATTCTATCCATAACTTTAATGGACAGAATTTTAAACCACGGACAAAAAAGTTGGAGGTTCTCAGGTTTAGCTGCTCTTGGTTCTTTTCTTTGGTTTTTAAGAATGATGTGGTCCAGTTATCTTCAGCAGTGACCTCCAGCTTGTACTTCGGTAGTTTTCAGTTGAGTGTGAAGCAGCTGGGATTGGAATTAGCAACAGTAATTCAGGATCTGGTTCACAAATAAGGTAAAAGTGGAGTAGCTTGGTGCAGTGGCTCCAGTGATTTATATGCTACACTACTCTGTTGCAGATAAGAGAGAGGTGGGGCTGAAGGTAAACCTGGTCAATATTATGTTCCTATCCTCACCAGTGTCCGTGAGCTGCTGACAGTGAACAAAAGAATACAATTATTGATGTGGAAATTATCCTCAAAATATTCTGAACCAACTGTGCATTATTATCAGACAACCAAACCTGACTGTTTTTATACACTGAGACTAACACTGTAGTGTAATAGTTTGTAGTTTCTGTCGGTTGAGTTTTCAAACTGACTTGGTCCTCTAAAGAGACAGAAATAAAATTGTGCTTGAGCGCTCCAAAAAACAGAACGTACAAAACAACCATCATTATGGTACTTTTCAAGTTTAGACTTTTGTTTTACAATAGAAATTAATTTTTTATGTAAACCATCTGGCAACTTTTGATGACTTTTTGAAGAGTTTTTTTTTCTCCAGTAGAACAGAGTTGCCATTTCCACTTATAAGCTTGTTGTAATGAACCTGAGGTCATTTGTTATCCCACTTGTCTTTCTTTTTCTGAAAACCATTGAAAAACCACAGATGGGTGTTTTTCATATTAGGTAAATTACTGAATAACAGACATCAGATGCCTTGAAAGACTATTTTTTATTTTAAAAGAAGATTTTTATTTATTTATAGCTTAAGCCAGTACTTTAATTATGACTTTAATGGTACTCATGGCCATTGATCAGTGGTGTTTGATCAGTGGGCCTTGATCAGTGCTTGTTGATCAACGGTCATGAGAATTTGCATAATTATGATGAAGGAACTGACCTCCCAGCCCTCCCAGCCCATTGTTCCTTCAGTTGGCTGGTTTAAGTCATTGTGCAAATGTACTGTTTATAAGATTGGGGAAACCTGCAGTCAGCTGAGACTGAAGAAGTCACTTGCATAAGTGACGAAACGTTTCTCCCACTGAAAACGCTACGTCCAGATGAACAGAATCGACTTTTGGAGATTTACTTACCTGGATGATTGAGCATGCATCAAGATGAAATAATGACTTTAGTTTTAAATTTTGTTATATTTGTTTATTTATTTATGTATTTATTTTTTATTTTTAGATAATATTTCACTCAAGACAATCAAAACTTTGCACACTGACCTGTTCTGATAGAATCTCTGAGCCACAAAAATGTATCCGACCACTGTGTGCAGTTTTATGAACCAACTGCTGTTAACCAAGAGGCAGCCAACTCATTGGGTACAGATTTAACAGCTTCAGATGTCCAAAGCTCAAAGCTAAACTAGACTGTAGAGCACCAGAAAATGTGATGCACTCATTGGTCATTTCAAAGTCACACTTAAATGGTGTGAATAATGTTTCTTCATTTCTAAAAAAAAAAAAAAAAAATGACTGTAGAATGAATGTAAAACAATGAAGATAAAAGTGACTTTGAGTAAGAAGCTCTTAAAACAGTGATATTAATTTCAAACTGGGTACATTTGTACTTATTTGAAGAAGATAAAACTATAATACTCAACATTTATGTGGAAATGTGACTCCAGTGCTGTGATGTCCCTAAATATTCAGAAGTAAAACTAAATGTATGAGGACACGTTTATGAGACTAGAAATAATCTAATATTAACTAATGTTTCTGGCATCTATATATTTGTGATGTATAAATCCAGTTTATTAATCTTTCTACTTTAGCCTAACAGGGATATCTCTTTGAATGAGTTACAATTTAACATGCATTTACAGAGCTTCACAAATGTATTAGGCCACCACTCAATTTAATGTTAAAGCCACAGTTGAAACAGGTCTGGAAATTTATTTGTTATCTGCAATTGTATCAAAAGAGTAAAACTTAAACACACAGGTGGGTTGTTGTCAATGCTAAACTGTAAATCTTTACATTTTAGACATAGTCACTTGCATTGAAACTTAGAAAACTGTAATTCCTGTAACTGTTAGTCAGTTTTTCAATCTGTCAACCATCAAAAAATGAATGAGGTGATATTTTTAAACTTTTTTTTTTTTTTTGCTTGACCTGAATTTCAAAACCCAAATATTTTGTAATATAGAGAAAGGACAAATCTTCACAGAGAGACTAGTGTTATGAAATGTTCAGCTTTTTTGTTTTGTTTTTTTGAATCAAACTACTGGAGAATATTAGTTGTTTACATTTGTGTAAACTGATAAATCATTTAATTAGATGAGCTCAAGAGCAATGTTAATGTGTATAACAGTTATTGCTCTGCATATTCATGACTTGGGACTCATTCTAGTTATAACCTAACAAGTGACCGGGCTGTTGTTATAGTAATGTTACCATGTATCCTGAAAATATCCTAATTAATCGGCGTTCCCAAATCTGAATACAAGATGTTGCCTGCTGCACTTAAGCACTACACATTCTTTTAGTGTTTTAACAGGAAATTCTAAACAGTGACAGCTTAACATAATGATTATATAAATGAACAGTTTACCTGTCACATTTCCCTAATGCCCAAATTAGCACCTTTAGATTGTTTGTTCTGTTAGTGCACTAACTCTATAATCTAAAGAAGACACTCGGATATCCCAGATTAGTAACAAAATAAGCAAATATAAAATACTTTAAATATTTGATGTTTTATAAGTAATTTTATAGTAAATTTATTTTTTAAAATTTCTTACAAAAGTCCAACCATCAATCTAGTCACCCATTTTTCTGCAGCTTTTTATGGGCCGGGTTGCAAAAGCAGCAGCCTAAGAAGAAAAGTCCAGACTTCCCTCTCTCTAGTCATCTCCTCCCAGCTCATTCGGGGAAAAAGCTAAGGTATTCTCAGGCCATCTGAGAGACATAATCTATCCAGTATGTTCTGGGTCTTCCCCCATGGTAGGATGTACCTGAAGGTGCCCAAGAGGCATCTTAGTCAGATGCCTGAACCACATCAGCCTTTCAGTGTTGTAATATGAAAAAACAAATAATAAATAAAATGCAGTTGATCTTTTTCACAATCTTTTCAGATGAAGAAATGTTAATTTTAACAGACTAAAAGACTTCTATGAAATAAAATAATCTCACCTGATTAGGTTTATCCAATCTCCTTTTCACAGTTGTCTCCTTGTGCAGCATTGCACTGTTTGTTTTTAAAAAAGGAATCTATGTAGTCTTGTGAAAAATCAAGTGCACCATTACCGTTTTATTAGGACATAAGGGGTTAAGGAGCAGCCAGGTGCTCCAAATCAAATTTGGGAACAAAGTCCTTTGAAGAGACAAGAGGGGACACAGCACACTTGCACTGACACTTTGGCAGAGGGATGGTGATTTGGGCTTGTTTTGCAGCTACTGAGACCAATTGAATTAACCATGAGCTCCTCTGTATGCTAAAGAATTCTAGAGGCAAATGTGTACAACAGCTAAAGCTTGGCCCAAACTGGAGCGTGCGTGCTGATAAATTCACAAGAGCAAATCGTCAACAGAATGGCTGAAAAAGAAAAGATTCAAGGTTTTACAATGGTCCAATCAAAGTCCGGACCTCTGCTCATCTGAAATTGTGTGGTGGGACCTTAAGAGAGCTGTACATAAATGACTACACACAAATCTCAATGAACTGAAGCAATGTCGTAAAGAAGAGTGAGCCAAAATGTCTCACTCATAAAATCATAGAGAAAAATATTACTTCATACTATTGCTGCTAAAGGTGATTCTACAAGCTACTGAATCATATAGGATACTTAGTCTTTCACAGTCCTGTGAAAACATCCTTTTTCTTATGACTACACATAAACAAAGTTGTGCATTTTCCCATTGAGGTGAATGCAATACAGTTAAAAAAGCTTTTCATTTCTTTTCTGAGTATCAGTCTGTCTGGTTATCTGCTCAACTTGCAGTTTCATCTCCAGCTAATTTGTAAATCAAAGTCTCTCCCAAGTCAGTCTCTTACTTAGGCTCATGTTTTTTTGAAAAGTTTCTCTTTCAGAAAACCTGATCCAAATAAGATTCCCACAACCAAAAGCAGAGTGGTATATAGCAGGCCAGGGACAAAATGTAAAATGTATCCATTACATTAAGTTCATAGCAGTGTTAATCTCTGAGCAATATGTTGTTAGCCAGAAAAAGAAGGACTTTACATATCTATAAAGACCAAGCAGGACATTTCTTAAGTTAAATAAATAAAAACATATGTACTCACAATACCAGAGTGGCTGTAGCTTAGGAGGTAGAGCAGGTCATCTGCTAACTGGGAGGTTGGTGGTTTGATCCCTTCTTGCTCTAGTTTTCATGCCAAAGTGTCCTTGTGCAAAATTCGGAACCCTGAGTTGCTCCTGTTGCATTAATCTCAGTGTGAGTGTGTGAATGTTAGATAGAAAGCACTAGAAAATCTTTTAATTAATGGGTGAATGAGACATGCTGTATTACGCACTTTGAGCGATCAAGCAGAGTAGAAAAGTGCTATATGGATGGATGGATGGACACTTTATTGTAAATATTCAAATTAAAGTTGTTCATATTTAAGGCTTGCGTTGTTATTTTGGAGACCTGTTCTGCACTCTACAAAGGAGTTGATGTTCCCTGCGTGCAAAGAGAGAGAGGGTGGAGGGTGTTGTACCTCATTTCCAATTGGCATTTTCTCCATAGCACACAAATTATGTCAGCAGGGCAGAACTAAACTGCTGCAAGCTTCAGTAGTTGTGCTGCAATTTAATTACATGTGAATTTGAGGTGAATTATGAGTGTCAAACTAGGATTATCATCACAAGACTGGTTCGCCTATTAAAAGTCTGCTTAGTAATTAATACTCGGGACTGCTTTTAACAGTCTGTCCTAATAGGTCTGAAACAAGAGACTGTAGGACTTGTTGAAGTTGCTTGTCTAGATTCCATCTTTGAACTTCTGGGGATAAAATGTCATTATTTCCTCATTTTATCCTATTAGATATTTGTGTGTAATGTCAGAATGATATGTACATTTTTTTTTTTTGAATTATTGACATTTGAGCCCATTTTTAAAAGCTGTGTTTGCAAAAAAAAAAAAAAAAAAAAAAAAAAAAAGCTACTTTCCCTGGTTGAATAAAGGAATTTTTAAAAAACTGCTTTTAGTAACTGTTGAATTAAAAACCTTCAACAATTTTTTTATATTCATCCATTTTCTCCTTACCAGTTGCATGCAGGGTGCTACACCAGCTGTCATAGGACAAAAGGCAGGGTACACTCTGGATAGATTTTCAAAGGGCCACAGAGACAAATAATCATTCATACTCATATTCACACCTACAAGCAATTTAAAATCACCAGTTAACCTAGCTTGCATTTCATTGGACATTGGAAGCCAGAGAGAGAATCCACAGAAGTGCAGAACATCGGTCTTGTAGGTAACTCTGCTCTCAAAGACGAATCCCGCTCAACTTCCTCTTTAAGATTTTGTTGTTTTGTTATGTTTATTTTCTTTCTGAACATTAAAAGGTATGTGATGCTATACATCAGACTATAATATTGGTGCATAATGGTTTCCTTGTGCATGTGACTCCTGAGTTCTTCATGTGCATGTTGATGAATTAAGGAGCAAGGAATTTAAGGTATTCATTCCACAAGTGGAAATAAATATCTGTGCCCATGAAATGAAATTATTTCCTTGTGATTATTTTTTTTTTCTTGCACAAAACTTTTGCCATAACTGTAATTAAATACTCCGATCTCCACCTTTACCCTGAACTGGATAGGTGGGGAAAAAAATCATTCTCTTTGTATATCTGTAAGACAGTGACAAATGAAACAATCAAATTAAGTAATGAAAAACATTACAGCCCTTAACTGAACTTTGTTTCACCCTAGAAAGGACTGGAAAACATTTGAACTTTTTAACTTAGTGTATCAAAGCTATGTTGACAATTATATATTATTTATTTATCCTCCCCATTGCGACAATTATATTAGGTGGCACGTTTCTTCTACAAATTCTACATGAAAAATATGGTCATCGAGTAGTGACAGCTTAAACCTGACACTTTAAATTATGTCAGCTTGCCCCCAAAATTGTAATTTGGCATGGTGTTATGCCAAACTCAGTGAAGTCACTAATTAAGTAATTGCACACAGTCCGTAAAAACCCTGCAGAGAGTTCTGCACGCTGAAGAGGGCAACCTGCCAAAAGTCTGTGCCCCCATCCCGCCCAAAAACAGTTCTGAATACCTCAGCATCTTTGCACACTTGGGCCTCCTCGAGTACTGTTCATTTCACCTGAAGCAGTGGACCACCAGATTTCACGTGAGAACAGCATAGTTCTGTCATTCACCTCATATTCTGTCACACATACACACCTACTGACCAGTTTTGTACATTGTGAGACTGCTGTCACAGTGCCTACGGCAGGGCAGATGTCCCTTCATATGGACAAAGCCAGGGAGAAAAGACAGCTTAGATCTCATTAGCAAATTACTACATCAGTTCATCAGTATCCACACCATGGAGCAGCCTCAGGCTTTTCCACCCACACCCCATCAACAGCTTTCATTCTCATCCAGGAACCTTTGTCCTAATGTTCTTGAGCAAAACAACCCTCATAACTAAATCCGAATGACAAGATCTTTCTGCTTGCATACTGAAAGGTTTCTCTATTATGGCATGTGTCTTCATTTTCTCCCAACATGCAGATTGCACTTTATCCTTTTGGAAAACTGACTCCATATTATGCTTCACTTCAAACCACACATTGTAGAAGTTTTATGTCTGGCCTATTTAGACTTTATTCTGGGCTACAATGTAGCAAGTATATTCACAAATTTATGTTATTATAATTTTAACCCAAAAGCTAATGTGTGTGTTAATGGTAAAATTTAAAAAAAAAGTATTTCTCAGCAGCTGCACAATGCCATATACATCAAACCTGCTTATTACCATTTCTTGGGATGGAAAAATATACAGAAATGTTTACTATTAATGTATTAAGAATAAAGAGAGCATTGCATTTCTGATTAGACCGGCATTTCACTTGAAATTGCTTTCAGCTGCTCTTTATCTTTCACTATGCTGTTTAGCCATTCTGAAATAATAATAAGAAAAACCTGGGAAAAACAGAATTTATAAATAAAGACCGTAAGATTAGCAAAAATAAACCCAGTAAAAACCCCATCAAAACAAGCTTAAAAATACAGAAAATATGCTGAACCTTT
Organism: Rhamphochromis sp. 'chilingali'; assembly: GCF_963969265.1. Taxonomy (NCBI): domain Eukaryota; kingdom Metazoa; phylum Chordata; class Actinopteri; order Cichliformes; family Cichlidae; genus Rhamphochromis; species Rhamphochromis sp. 'chilingali'. The sequence goes on along the minus strand of NC_137947.1, from coordinate 21,508,053 downwards.
AACTCTTTTCAGCTCAAAAGCAAACAAAATCAACACATTAAGTGATAATTTTTGAAACAGAAAGCACCAATCATGGCAACATAGTCCAGTGGGAAAGCTTTGTGCATGTGATTACTTGATTATGCACTCATAAACTGATAACTTTCACATCTGCATATTTACATGTAAACACTGAGTCAATTTACATGGTAATTAACTGTTCTCTATACATGTCAGTGACCATTTAAGTCTGTCTGGCATGTAATTCTTTTTGATTTACTGGAGCTCACAATAACATAACAACAACAATAACAATAATATTATAAAAAATTCATCAAGGATGCAAATCAGAATCTGAATCCCCAATTTAGGTCAGTCATTATCACTCAACACACAAGGCAAGTTAGCGCCAAACAAAATATTGTTTAAAATGGATTTTTTTCCCTCTCATATTTCCATTTCGATTCTGTTTCTACAAATTATCTTACAGCTCATGGACTGACAATTGGAGAAGCACCCCAGAGACGTGGAAGTTGTTCCCATAGAAACTGCTCTCAACCTGTCATTGCTCTTTGTCACAAAGTCACCAGTTCAAGCTTAGCTGCTAAATGAAAAGGATGTAATGTGAATAACTGAAGGTTACATTGTGGTGTAAGGCTGCTGCTGAGACACGCGGAGGTCAGTCATGCTTGAATAAAACCTCTTTTTAAAAATAAATCTATGATTGACTTTGATATCAGTTTCTTTTTATGTACATCCCTTCATCCTTAAGCGCAACATTTTCCCGATTTGTATCACACAATACTTATAAAGCAAAAGACAAACTCCACTTCCTTACTCTAACAGTATCTAGGGATTTGTTAGTAATGAAAACCTAATCACAAACTCTCACTGCAGTATTCTTAGTGAGTAATCTATAAGAGATGTTATTCTTCAGTGTCCAATCAAAACTGAACATTGATTCCTTCTCCAAATCAATGCAGCTGTGGCAGCTCAAATTGTCCTTTCCTTTAAAATGTCATCCCAGTAAATCTGACTTGTCTCATCCTGAGAAAGATGATATGAGAAACAGTTAAGACCTGTGACCTAGACATTTGAAAGTACTGATAATGCAAGGGTTTCCAAAAGTTAAGGTTCAGCAAGACACATTTAAGTCAAGTTTTTGGGCCATGAATCCTTTTTTTTTCTAACACTGCCTCTTGAATTAAAATCAAACAATCAAGATTTGATTGAAGTGCAGAATTTTAGCTTTAATTAAAGAGATTTTTTTTTACAAAAGAATTGATTTAACTATTTAGTAATTAAAGTATTTTTAGACTTCTCTCATTTCAAGGGGTCAAAATTTATTGGACAAAGTCTTTCATACCCAAGGATCAATTACATCAAATTCACGCAGCATTAAAATTCCTCTTGTGAAGCACATTCCAACCAGTTTTGCAGCATTTGGCTGAATCTGAGCAGATAATGTAGCTCTGTACTCTTCAAAATTCATCGTGCTATGTCTTTCAGCAGTCACATCATCAATAAACATTAGTAGACGGGTTCCACTGGCAGCCCATGCCCTAACACTGGCTTCACCATGTTTGACAGATAGTGTAGTGTGTTTCACATCATAAGCTGCTTCTCTCCTTCTCTATATTTTTCACTTCCCATCATTTTGGTGCAAGTTCATCTTGGTTTCATTTCTTTTTCACAGAGCTGTGCTGGCTCTTTTACATTGTTTCTGGCATCTGGTATTTATGTTCTTGAGTGTAACCTCACTTTTACATTATTACACAGTTTTTCAGAATTGTGCGGACTATTTTAGAATGGGTTGCACTTTGTTGTAAAATTTTTTCATTTATGAAGGTGTCTCTTGATTGTAGATTTGACAAAGAGTGTACTTGACTAAATATTGTGAAGGAAATCCTTTCCTAACATTGACAGAATGTCTTAAGTTGTCTTCTGTGGTCCTTCAGGCCTTTTGATACTGCTGAGCTGGCAAGTGGATTATTTTTGCCATGAACCTCTGGGTTTTAATGCCTGAGATTTTGTTTTTATTTTGGACTCTTGCATTTGTGATACTTTGAATTTTGTATTAATTTACTGTTAGCGTTATTCCCTGTTGGTTTCTTTCTGTTTATGTTCTCAGGCTTTCTTATTTTAGTACAGCTGTTTCAGAAGTCTGAATTTTTCCCACAACATGACAATTTCACTTTAAGAATGTACCGGGTTGTCGGCACTTCTAAAGTATTTGCAATCTCTCTGATAAGGTTTATTTAGGCTTTTCAGCCTAATGACGGCCTCCTTCACTTTCACCAATATCTCTATACAGAGAGTTCCAATGAAAGCTATCAAATACAAATTAATCACACCAGATCTTTCATCTGTTTAATTTGTTATGGAACGAGTGAACAGTCTTCAGGTGGCCATGAAACTACTTAGCAGTTAATTGTTTAATTATTTAATTATTGATCCCCTGAAAATGAAAGACTATAAATAAAAATGGACTTCATTCCTAAACAGTTTATGCAATACTTGAACTAAATGTGAAAATCTGCACTTCAATCACATATTGATTTTTTAAATTTATAATCCAATAATGGTCTGCAGAGACAAAACTACATAAAAAGGTGTCATTGTCCAGAATGTTATGGCTGTAACTAGGAGTGGAAATTGAGAACCAGCTGGATTAGTCTGCTTGCCTTTCATTCTGCTCATTGGTTCGACTTGCACTTCAGTCAGCTGATTTCAGTTTGTGTTCTGGAAGAGGAAAATAATGCCAAAATCTTAAGCGTGGATATCAGCACAACTTCTATTTTTATGGCACAAAAGGTTGAGATGGTAAAGTGCAAACTGCGTCCAAAACAGAAACAGCTGCATTATGCACAGACAGCATGCTAGCGCTAAGCTAGCCAAAAACCCAGAGTGATGTTAAAGCTGAGTGAATTCCAGCCCCAGTGAGAGACCAGACCCTGAACTTCATCAGGTAATAAAAGCAGTGATAAGCAGTCATGGTGCAACCTCTATTTCTACTGTTCATGTTTCTAAAGTGGAATCACTGTGGCGATCACATTGAAGTCTCTCTATGCTGGTTTGCTTCTTTGCTTTGTGCTGTCGGCTTTGTTTTCATAGCTCAGTACTAAGAGAAAGCTCATATGTGTGTCCGCATTAGGAAAGGGATTTGTGTGTGGGACTGTAGCCTGAGGTTTATGTTGCTAACTTTGGAATTATGAATCATTTTATGGAGAAATGATAAAGTAATGAGGTTATGGTAATGGAATGGCACAACAATGGACCTCAGGATCTCAACACGGTATCTCTGTGCATTGAAAATGCCAACAATAAAATGCACTCATGTTCATTGTCCATAACCTCACTGCCACCACGGGCCACTCAATCCACAACATTGATGTCAGCAACCGCTCACCCACACAACGCGACACAAGCTGTCTGCCATCTGTCCTGAACAGTAAAAACATCTGTCAACAGAACACCCCTCCAATGTGCCAGACACCATCGAATGTGAGCATTTGCTCACTCAAGTTGGTTACAAAGACGAACTGCTGTCAGGTCCAGACCCCGAGTAGGACAACGAGCATGCAGATGAGCCTCCCTGACACGGTTTCTGACAGTTTTTGCAGAAATTCTTTGGTTATGCAAACTGATTGTTGCTGCAGCTGTCTGGGTGGCTGGTCTCCACCTGGTCGACCATCCTGGAGGTGAACATGCTGATGTGGAGGTCCTGGGATGGTGTGGTTACACGTGGTCTGCGATTGTGAGGCTGGTTGGATGTACAGCCAAATTCTCTAAAACGCATTTGAAGATGGATTATGGCAGAAAAATGAACATTCATTTCATAGGCTACAGTTCTGGTAGACTTTCCGGCAGTCAGCATGCCAAATGCACGCTCCCTCAAAAGCTGCGATATCTGTAGCATTATGCTGTGTGATCAAACTGCATTTTTATTATGGGCAGTCTAAGGCACACCTGTGCAATATTCATGCTGTCTAATCAGCACCTCGACATGCCACACTTGTGAGGTGGGATGGATTATCTCGGCAAAGGAGAAGTTAGACAGATTTGTGAACAATATTTGATAGTAATGCATCCTTTGTGTATGTAGAAAATGTTTCAGATCTTTAAGTTCAGCTCCTGAAAAATGGGAGCAAAAACAAAAGTGTTGCGTTTATATTTTTGTTCAGTGTAAGTAATTTATTAAAATAATGCATTACTTTTAAAAAATGTGTTATGTGTAATGTGTGTAATACTTTTTTTGAGTAATGACCCCAACACTGATCACCTCAAATATGGGAAATACCTCCAACATGCACAAACATTTGACCACACAGCATGAATGTAATGTCTTTCTTATGCTGCTTAGTCATGGTGGTGCATTTGTATGTGTATGTGTGTGTGTGTGTGACCTAGTGACCCCCCGTGAAGCCAGCCACACCTGTCAACAATCAAACTCATCTACTGTTGATGAGCCTCGTCAGGAGCTCACTGTTTAACAGAGTGGCTGAGCTTTAGTCAACGCTAGATTGTTGAGTGACACAGTCAGTACAACCCCGGCTCACTGAGATGAACATCTCTTTGGCCTTCATTCTGAGACAAGTTAACTAATTGGTGCGTCTTGCTTTGCCAGGAAACCTGTGAGGAGAGTGTGGAGTGAGCTGAGCACTGCATGTAAATATTCCATCAAGAACTGTGTATCGTGCCACGGAGCACGAAGAATTCATTGCAAGAGAGAATATACAGTATATCTATATAGATATATAGATATAGATATATCTATATAGATATATAGATATAGATATATCTATATATATAATTTGTTACTTTTCTTACTTATCAATTTACATTTACCAGCCATCCAACACAACCACCACCAGTTATCATCAAAACTATCAAAGGAAAGCTGGGAGAATTTTTTTTCATATTTTTTTTCAGGTCTGCAGTTTTGAGTCAAATATCTTGTAAATCAAAGTCAAATATTGCTTCAGTAATGGGCACTGCAGGTTATAAGTAAGAAAAAAATGAAAGCTGTATAAAATTTAAAAAATTGTCAGGAAAACTCCTGAGAGTCTGATATTAATAATTTTTACACCTCAATAAACAATGAATAATGTTCAGACACTGAAACCAGAACTTGTTACATCAGCAACAATCATGTATATGTAAAAGAATGAACTGACAGGCTTGTTCATGACATACACAAACCAAAGGCTGACTGAAGGGGAAACTTAAAATAAAACCTTTTTAAATTATTGAGCAATACAATTATCAGCTCCATCGCACACGCCAAATGTTTCATTTCAAAGTGCTCTTGTTTCTAATTCTCATTTTAACATTTTAAGCACTTCTGCTGTTGAAATATAAGTTTCTCTAACTTATTTCTGTTGTTGCCCAACAGCGTGTTTTAGAACTAAAAGAAAAATCTATAATTAAAAACATCAACCACACACAACAAACGAGGATATCATTACAGATATAATTAAATTATAATTACTTTCTGATGCACTCAAGATTCAACATTTTCATTGGATTGCATTTGCCTTTGTATTAAATTATTGTTTAAAGGTTTCCAGCAGCTATGACAAATTCAGTTAATTATCTAAAAGAAATTAAATCAGCGATGCAAATGGGCTTTGCTTCAGCTTACATTAAATGAGAAAACACTGGTGTCACATTTGGCTTAAACATTTGCCTGGGTAGCTACATTTCCCCACTGACTGCATAACCCTTAAATGGCCCTACATTAGAAGCAGATGAATGTTCCACAGTAATAATTTTACAGATGGAAAAAACATGCCTAAATCATTCTTATTGGTTAATCTCTTTATCTTTGCACAGTAAGAAGAGCATATCCCCAATGCAGTTGTTCCCCTGGATTTTTAAAGGTCATTCAAGGGATTCAGGTTATTATCAAGATGGTCTTCCTTTTGACCTTTTCAATGGGATTTGTTTTCAGACATTCTTTTGATGACCTCATTAACGAGTTTCCTCCATCACCTGCTCAGAAGAGTCACCAGTCACCAACTATGGGTTCAGTAGCTCATGGTGTGGGTTCAACACTCAGCCAGTTGACCGTGTTAACCCAATTGTAGATCTTTCTCGATTTTGTCCTTCAAAGCAACACTTTGGAAGTGAGGAACCACGACATTCCTACCACAGCATAAAGCAACTCTTCACCAAGGGTTTGGCCAATATTGCCAGAGATTCTTCGTTGCAGCAAGCCTATTTTGTTTTCATTAATTAAGAATATTCAAAGCAGAGAAATATTCATTGTGGTATGTCTATTTTTGAAATAAAACTAAAACCCATAAAAGAATGCATTTTTCTTTACAGCTTTTCTTGGTGATAAAGACTCTGATGTTGGTCATTCATACCACACCAAAGTAAATAGGTAACAAGTAAACAATCAAATGGCAGAAAATGTCCTGTTCTTTCCCACCATCCACTATAAAAATTTCAGTTTCTTTCTTTCTTTCTTTTACTTTATTTTAACAATAGGTCCACATTAAAATAAAAGAAGAAGAAAATGTTTTGCGAATTAACAAAAACTTCCTGTTTTATTGCAATAATAATATAATTACAGCACAGCCTGAGCACTAAGCTACCAGAACTGTTTCTGCATTTCTTCGAACATTTATTTCTTACAGTTTTATTCTCACAGATTTATTTTATTTCCTACAGAAGCATTTCTTTATCTTGGAGAAACACTGTTGAAATAAAACATATTATTTCTTGGATTAAGATTTCTTGAGTATTAAATGTGTAGTTAAACTTATTTTCAGTGACAAAAAGGGCAGTTTCACTCTTGTGGCTTAAGATCAAAATAACCTGTATCTGGCCAGTGATGCAGAATGAGTTTGACATCCCTGGTCTACACCTGTTAGTTCACCCCAGCTGTCTCCAGCTGCGTCATTACCTTATGAGTATAAGCATCCTCAGTTTGCCCGTGTTCCCTTATTACTGTTCCCCTATGTGTTGCTCTGTATCACTTGGTTTCTGTTACTTTATATTGTATTTGTAGTTTCTACTGTGAATTTGTGTTTGGACTTACTTCAACTGAATAAATTGCTCCCTTTTTAATTCCCTCTCTGCATCCTGCATTTTGGATCCTCATTCCTCACTACATCACACTCCACATCATGACATTTAATTACTCAAAATAAAGATACAATTCTATAAAGTAATTGCATACTGAAGCCAAACCTACATTCATTCAATATTGCTGAGATGCAGTTTTACCCTGGTGGTCACTTTTGCACACAAGATAATTTCTCTCCACTAAAAAACATTTCAATTATGAAGGAATGACTAATGTGATCCATACTTTTTATTTGAAACCATTTCCTGTGGACTTTGGTGCTGTGCCAGTTGTCTTAAAAATTATAACAAAAACAGTAAATGCTTTGATGTAAACACAAGGGTTTCCATGGATTAGTCTTAGCTGGGTCAAGTGCTGAGGAGTTTGAGATTTCAGTGGCAGTTTCAGAATGTAGCTAAATGGTCTTACTTGGAAGAAGTTACGAGGAGGCACCAAGAGAAGCCACTGGTCTGGTCTTCCTAGAGGGTTTGAACTGTTGGAGGACAGGTAGGTAAGTGTGATAGGAGAGTTCTTGGCCAGGGATTTCCAGCAAGAATTGGCCAGCTTGACAGAGTCAGGTGAGTGGATCTGCCAGGAATGACACTCTTTAGCCACGCCGGGATTCACTGGGAAACAAGAACACAAGGACATTAGTGCAAGGGAAACTTTAATTCATTCAAAACACATAGAAGAGCATGACCACTCAATCCACAGAAGACTGATTACTGGAGCCTTAAATAGGCAAACAAATGAAAAAATTGTGCTGCCTGAAGAGCACCAAAGACTCCACCCATAGGTGAGACCCAAACTAGGCCAACTGTTTCTTCCTTGAAAAACAATGTGCAAAAAAATAATCACTGACCAATACAAGACCATGGTAGAGTCTGAACACAGAGACATGCAGACAAATGTATTCAGGGTCATACAGCTACAAAAAACAGAATCAACTTGCCTCCAGCATTGCTGCAACCGATAAAAATAACTGCTCAAATATTTTAATGATATGAATCACACAAAATTACTTTCCTCTCCTAGCAATCTTCAGTGCAGTAACCCTTCAAACCTACGGTTCAAATTAGACCTCCAGGATTGCATCTCATAGTCCTGTTAATCCTTCCCGTTTCAAAGCTCACAGTGAGAATTCATAATTATGTTTTTCGCAAAATTAGGGTGGAGAAAACCAGCTAAAAAACATAATGGGCAAATTATCAATGCTTTTAAGTCCACAATATGAAAGGTTTAAAACAATATTAGTAATTTATTTTTAAATGCATAGAATACCTGTAACCAAAACTCTGTGCTTTTTCATCTGTGGCTTCTGTTTTATATAAGTATTTTTAGATAATAACAGTATGCATGAGAGTGAAAATCCCCACACGCAATTTGAAAATGTCAGCTCTAATATCAGCGTAGGTGTATAATTTGCCATGTGGAATTATGTTCCATCACAATTCTTATTGACAACCCCAATTCCATAAATATTGAAACTTTGTGTATAAATTAAATAAAAACGGAATGCAATCATTTCCAAGTCTCATAAATTTTATTCACAATAGAACACGGAAGACATATCTTTAAAGTGAAAAAATACACTATCTTAAGAAAGAATTTGAATTTCATGGCAGCAGCCAAGTTTACCACTATGTGCTTCCTCTTCTTTTAACTGGAACACCTGGACAACTCTTTGAATCTTTTGATGATACTACAGTGGGGCAAAAAAGTATTTAGTCAGCCACCGATTGTGCAAGTTCCCCCACCTAAAATGATGACAGAGGTCAGTAATTTGCACCAGAGGTACACTTCAACTGTGAGAGACAGAATGTGAAAAAAAAAAAAAAATCCATGAATCCACATGGTAGGATTTGTAAAGAATTTATTCGTAAATCAGGGTGGAAAATAAGTATTTGGTCAATAACAAAAATACAACTCAATACTTTGTAACATAACCTTTGTTGGCAATAACAGAGGTCAAACGGTGCCTTGCCTTGATCTATTTATTGGATAATATTGAGCTGTACTATCAGCTTACTACTCCAATGTATACACACACATATATATATATACACACACACACACACACATATATACACACACACACACACACACACACACATACACACACATATATATATATATATATATATATATATTAGGGGTGCAACGATACACAAAATTCACGGTTCGGTTCGGTTCGATACTTTGGTGTCACGGTTCGATATTTTTTCGATACAAAAAAAATGTTCATGCATTTTTTATTTGTCATTTATTAAAATTATAAATATATATTTTAACTCAAAAGTACAGTTTTTAAATTTAACCCTAACCCTCGTGCGTGTTTTTTATTTTGACAGCGAATGCGCACCTGCGGACCACTTATGTGCAGCCCTGGTTATTTAGCTCATCATATTGCAGCCACAGAAATTCTTTTGTCCATGAAACCATAAAGCTGCACTTTCTTTTTGCCTTATAGTCTGATTTGTCATAACTTCTCCGTTTTGTGGTAAGCTTTTCTTTGGCTGTCACTTCTTCACCCTGACCTGTCTTATTTGGCTCAGCAGAACTGAAATGCTTTTACACAGGCACTCACATAAGCTCAGCGATTCTCTGCGCGATCAACCTCTCACATGTTTAAGCTGCGGGAGATTTCACTTGTCATGTTTGCATAGTAAGCTAACTAAAAAAAAGCTAAATAAAAGCTATACTATCCGCTTCTTCTGGGCTATATTCTCAGCAGCATAAGGAGAATCATGTGCTAACAGCTGTCTAAATGACTCGGCTAAAGTTAGTAGCATGCTTGTTGTTTTTGTCTTTGCACTAGGATGATGTCGGCGTAAATGTGCAGTCATATTCGTTGTGTTCCCACTAGTGCTTTCAGGTTAATCTCGTTGAAATGACCTTAACGCCACAACACGGCAAATCTCCGTTAACGAGCTACCGCCGATCGCTCCGTGCATGGGGCTAGACGGCCAACACGTTAACGAGCTAACTGCGCTAACGCACTAGTTCACACCAATGTAATTGAGCATTGCATGGCACATCCAACATACTGTTTTACTTTAGTCCATGACTCGCTTACCTTCAGGGTCATACGTCACATGAAAACCAAAATAATTCCAAACGCCAGATCTGAATGAGGTTCAATTTGCCTGTTACAAGGAGAGCTTAACTTCTGTCTCGCTAGCTTGCCCTGCGCTCTTCCTTCTGACTATGCTGTCTGTGTTGAGCGCTCAGTGAATCTGCATTCGACTACTCCGCCTAGGCTGCACTGTCGAGCCTAGGCGGAGTAGTCGAATGCAGATTCACTGAGCGCTCAACACAGACAGCATCGTCAGAAGGAAAATTGATAAAATAAATTACAAATGTTGTATTGTTCGATACATATGCGTACCGAACCGAAAGCACTGTATCGAACGGTTCAATATCGATACGAATATCGTTGCACCCCTAATATATATATATATAGCAGCTGGATAGCGTAGTGGTTAGAGTACACGCCTTTGGAACAGAGGATCGCAAGTTCGATTCCTGCCTGGGGTGTCTGTATCCAGTAAGGGTCCTAAGGGTAGACCCCCTATGCTAAGCAAGCCTACCGCAGACATGAGCGAGACAGATAAATATGAAGGCATGCCGGCTCGGACGCTCGGACGTCGCACCCTGACGAAAAGTGGGCTACTGGAACAAGAAGGCATCGGTGGGCAAGAGACGAAAACAGGGAGTTGTTGGAATGCTACTACGCAAGTAACCCCGGCGGAAGGGGCTACATGAATAGGATGAGGGACCTATGGATTCTTCGATACCCAACATCCACAATGACGGCGAAACAACTAGTAGCTCAGTGTTCCAACATTCGAAAGAAGGGACTGCTCTCACAGCTAGAGACAATTTATAGATAGTGTTTATAGATAGTGTTTTACAAGTTGAACTTCTGCTCATCTTTCCTTCTGAGAAACTCTGTCTCTGTAAGATGTTCTTTTTATTTCCATTCATACTACTGAACTGTTTCCAGTTAACCTAATTAATTGTAAATTTTCCTTTAGCCATTCTGTCCCACTTACTTTTACAACTAAGCTTTTAGCTTCTCCTATCTCTGCTTTTAAAGGTCTCTAACCTAGGATTTTATTATTCTTGTACTAGTCTTGTGCTACCAAAACAGTCCTGACCTTTTGAACTGTATTGTGTCTTCCTTGAAGCACTCATAAGCAATTTCTAAGCTTTGTCAGGGCGCATTATCTAGTTAGGGTAGTCTTCTTCTGGTGTCATCAAGGAGTACTATTGCTTTAGGCATTAACACAAAGCCTATGGCCTAAAATGAAAAGCCATCGCGAAGAGCACTTAACGCAAAACTCCTGTAATCAGAGCAATTATACTGTAGGAACAGATGCAAGTACAAAAGCAGCCACAATGCCACAGGTCTGATGGCACTTTAACATTAGTTTTGGTTCATGGCTACAAGCTTTGAGTTAGTATGCTGTCTTTAATTTGTCGTTTCTGTCTCTGCAAAGGTTTTAAAACACCTGATTTTTTTAGTAGCAGTTGTTTCAGACCCAGGAGCAGTTTTCACTATTTTATGTAAATTTTAAAAAAATATATTGTACTGTCCATAATTTACTTTGCAGTATAAAATACCTTTAGGCAGTTGTTGTTGTGATTTTACATAATAAATTAAACTTCAATTGAATTTTCATTCCTCACATGTAACATCTTAATAAACTACAAATTGCAGGTACACATTGGAGTAGTAAGCTGATAGTACAGCTCAATATTATCCAATAAATAGATCAAGGCACCAAATATGACTCAGAACTGAGATCAACTTTGGCTAAACTACTTATTAATGCGCTCTATATTTGCCCAGTGGAGTTAATGTACCATGTGACTATGAGTCTGTACTTTTTAGAAAGCTCTCCTTCTGCTTTAACAAATAGCTCCTGCAGTCAGTGATCAGTCTCTCATATGCTTCTCTCAGGCTTTTAACTCCCTTCATTGAGTTAATAGATTTTTTGACTAATTGGTGGGTGGTATCAGTCTGGCAGCAGTAGGAGAATCATCTGTCTTCTGACAAACAGATGTTTGCAATTTTCTGTGAATACATTTACACATACTCATGAGAACATGACAAAAAATGTGAGCAAAGACTTGTGATAAATTAAAGACCAATCAAAGCCAGAGCAAAACTGATTTTGTTGTTTATTGTACTCATGAACGCATCTCTTTGATGGTTACAACCAGAGATGGGCACTGTAATCCGATTACTTTTTTCAAGTAACGAGTAAAGTAAGGGATTACTATTGAAAAAACGGTAATTAGATAACTGTGATTTTTTATTTTTTTTGACAGAATGTCTCATGACAGTGACGTAAGCGAGTGCCACGTTCGTGACAAACAGCTGTGTGCAGATCAACAATGGATAATATATCGAGTGCGGGAGAGAGTATGAGCCTGGAGCGTTTAAAGTGTGGAAGTACTGACTTTACTTTGAGTTTGATTCCATAAAAAGTGACAAAAACATTAGTGTCTGTTGTGAGTGGGAAGAAAACTTATTTTTACAGTGAAAAAAATCCCCTAAACTTCCAAGCAAGCACTGTGCGCTATGACATAATAGGAAACTCACAGAGAAACTCGCGGATTCTTCCACTGACCGCCGCGGCACACCTGCACCAGGGCAAACCTCCGCCTACCCCACTCCTGCTTTATAGGTGAAAATAGAGCAACAGGACCACTAGTCTTTGATTTTATTTATTTTCTGCTGTGTTTCACTTGCATCTATTTGAAAGAGTGAGTGTAAACAAAAAAAAAAATATTTTATTTTATGTGCTAGAATGTGCAGAAAATAGGTTTAAATGTTAAACAAATTTCTTCCAGTCAGAGAATGTTACATATAATTAAATTTTTGCTTGATGCATAAAGTTAAAAGATTAAATCTAATAAAACAAGTTTTAAAAAGAGACTTTTCCATTTGATTACATTTTGTATGATGGATTATGCAGAAAAAGTAGAATTGGGCTGAAAGATCTATCGCTTTATCACCTATTCAGGTTGTAAATTGTGTTTTTAAAAAGTAACTAAGTACAAAAGTAATTAATTACTTTTGAAAATAAGTAATCAGTAAAGTAACGGGATTACTTTTGGGGGGAAGTAATCAGTAATTAGTTACTGATTACTTTTTCAAGTAACTTGACCAACACTGGTTACAACAAAAAGCTTTAGAAGACTTAAAGACACAAGAAATGTATTGCCCACACAATACATGTATTGTCATAGGCTCTGATTTCATGAGTAGTGCTCAAGTTCCCACAAATAATGCTGAACACCCACATGTCCAGGCACTCGTCCAGCTTAGACATTTTATGTTTTACAGTGAATTGATGGGAAGGACTGCACAGCTGGTGCTAGATCAGTTATATTGAAAAGACTATATATCTGTGCTACGTTATTTCACTGTCAGTCCCATATTTCCATTCATATCCAAACTATTCCTGAATTCCTTTTCAGAAAAATCTTTTTGGGCCTGTAGCAACTTACAACCTATGGTACAAGGTGGGACAAACATATCTGAATCATTCAACTTTGATTAACTTTGATTAACAACTGCAAGGAGAGAGGGCATGTTGCAACGTTGAGTGCAAGCATATCCAGCTTTAAAAGCTAATTTAGCTTTGTCCTCATATGTTGATTGACTGTATACTGTGTGTGCTATCTTCATGTGTGTACCAATGTCTTTTACCTGTTAAAAACATCTCTAGTACCACTTCACATCAGGCACAGTGGTATCAAATTTGTGTTGTGCACTTGACCAGCATTTCATGTCGGTCTTTTTACGAAATAAGCTGCTTCAGTTTATTATTACAGGAACATTTTCTGGTGTTTTGTCAGTAAAATTTTTCAAATGTGACACCACTAAGTGGATCAGAATTAACATGCCTTTTTTAGCTCAAGCTATAATGGAGTTTCCAGTGGCCCCTGTAGTGTAGTAGTTTAAACATCTGCCTAACAAGCAAAAGATCCATGGTTTCATCAGAGGGGAGACACAAATCCTTTTGGGGTTGCATCAAGAAAGGCATCTGTTGTAAAATCTGCCAAATCAAACATGCAGAGCAACCTGCTGTGGTGACTCCTGGTAAATAAGAGAGCAGCCTAAGTCTTTTCGATAAAACAGAGTTTCCCAGAACGACAACAGAATATCTTTGGAGATTCTCACTGAGGTGATTAATAAAACCCTCTTCGTGTGCCCTGGATATCCTGCCTTTGAGATTTCTAAATGTTTTTCCTAAAGGTTTATGAATCTGTCAGCACATTCTACCTATAATTATTTACTCACTTTTGACTGATTCTGTCCCTGTTTATAGTATGAAAAATACTAAGGCTTTAGAAAGGCTTCCTGCTGAACAACAGATTGTTTTTTTAAACATAAATGATCTCACTGTTGGTTCTTAAAAAAAGCGGCACAGAGACAGCTCTCCTCAGAGTGATGGATGATTTGCTGCTTGCTCCTGATGCTGGTAAATCCTGTCTTTTAGTTTTATTAGATTTGAGTGCTGATTTGACACTATGGATCTCAGAATTTTATTGAATCATCTCCAACACAGGATTGGCATTTCTCTTTCAGTTTTAAGGTGGTATTATTCCTATCTTACTTCCAGAACAGGCGTTTTAGTGTTGTCATTGGTAAGGTCTATAAAGATGACCCGGGGGGCTCCTCAGGGGTCTGTCATTGGCCGTCTAATGTTTTCTTTACACATGCCATGTGCTGTACATTTCTTTTAACCCCAGTGGCATTCTTGAACTCAATTATTTCAATGATTGTATCCAAGATTTTAAATGCCAGATGGCACAAAACTACTTTCGGTAAAATGTGGATAAGACAGAAATAATATTTTTTTTGGATATATATATATATATATATTAGGAAATTAGGGCTTAACCTGTCTTTTATTTGCTGAGCTCCAGCTTATCTCATATTTAAATAGTGCTTCCTGCGTGTCACAATCAGTATCAGTATATTCACATGTATGATTGGTTGATTTAAATGTTTTCATCAATTAAAAATGCTGGTGCATTATGTGCAAGTCAAAAATGAATATTTTAACGTTGTGTTCAAGCTCAAAGTTGTATGAATCTCAATTCCCATACCTACTTGAAGGGCGAAGGATTAGCAGATAAGTCTGATAGTTACTGCCATTAACATGTATGGCAGTGTCATCATCAGAATACTTAAAGTAGACAGAGCTGGGGAGAGAGCCTTGTGACAGTCGTGTGCTGCTGGTGACAGAAGCATTACAGCTCCAAATCTTACAGTTTGCAGATTGATGCAGAGGAAAATCTAGATACAGTGAATTAATAATGGGTGCAGACTTTTTGGCATTAATTGCTGTATTTAGTTTTAGGTTTAGGTCTAACTACGTGGGAGCTGCAAAAGGTCAGTCTCAGTGGAGCCTTTAAATAAAAAATTACAATATTTGTTTTGCCTTTGGAAGGTACAGCCCAGTGGCTTGCTAACAGTGTAAACACATTTGTTTTCTTAACTGCAGTGTAGACATAGAAGGTATTAAAACCCTAGGGAGATTAAAATTTCGGATTTGGATAACCATACCAGCTGTGTGTTTATCACTTTAACTTGATGTCAGTATTACTAACAAAAGTGTTTTATTTATTTGTCACCTGGGTCTCCTGATTAATTATTTCTGCATGAGGATGTTGCAAAATATATCATAATTTCCGCAACTTTGAAGTACTGTTTATGAGTTTACTTGACTATACTGAAAACAGAACTGATTAAAAATGTTTTTTTTTGGATAAAGTTGCATGGTGACTGCTTGTTTTGACAAGTCTTGCCTCATTATTAGTCCCCTACGTTTCAGGTGTAGTGGTGTTAAAACAGCAGGAAAAAGCCATGAATTATGCTACGTGGGCACAATAAGATAAAATGTAGAAATAGTTTAATTCACAGAGCTGGTAATGTAATGATGATACCATTTATAAATAACCATTTTTTATTCCAGTGAACTGATTTTTATTTATTTGGACAGTGACACATTTTTTACTTTATTTTTAAAATTTTGCGTCTCTACACTGACAACGTTTTTTAACCACATACAGTAACTGAGATGTTATTTAAGTGCAGACTTTAAACTTTAATTTAATCAGTTCTCTCTTGTTGTAGCAATCACAAATGTTTTTATAAAGTCTCGCTTAAAAATAGTTGGACAGTTGATTTATGGTATGCTATAAACAGCTTTATGTAAGGCTAACAACAAGATCGCAAAACTGGTTACAGTCAAGAACATGAAGGCTTTGGTGAACATTCCCAGAAAACATCTATAAAAAGGTATGCCTAGTTTTAAAAATAATAAAAAAATATATAAGTATGTATAAAGTATATAAAGTATTTATCCCTCTCTGTTTGATTCCTCTTTATGGAGGCTGAAGTTTTGTCTCATCACTGAAAATAAATTTTAAAAAGCCCACAAATACTCACTCGCCACTAACCCCAAAAAGTCCACTTGAATTTCTCTTAAATTACTAAAGACAGCTCTGCATGATCTCATGCTGTGATGCAGCGAGTAACTGTCCTTTTTGCTCCCTTTTACCTGGAAAACGACATGTGTTGACATTTTTAAGATTTGCATTTGATAGCTGTTAAATAGAAAGAATCTCTAGAATGACATCTCTGCAACGATTTACTGCTAAAAATGCACAAGAATGTTGCATATTCGAATTTCTGAATCCTGCTAAACACACATTGCTTTTAAATGAGTTCATCTGTCCCAGCTTTTCAGCAGATAATTTCTTTGGGCACTAGTGGGTGTTTCAGACTTTGAAGGAAATAGTTTCTGACCATTACAGAAGCAAAATGAGTGTACATTTTCACTCAGGCCAACATGAATATGGTGGTTCCTTTGTTTAATTAAGGGAATTATATAACACAAAATATATATTCAACCTGCTCCTGCAATGATAACTGGTCAACTCACAGAGTACAAAATAAATATATTTACATTCTACAGTTTGGTTTATTGTCAAACTTGATACAAAACCTAATTCCTTTTCATTAGTTTTTGATTAGATGGATCAATTTAATTAAAAGAAAGTCAGTTTCACAGCAAAGTTAATGCAACAGATGCTCTGTGGGGAAAAAATTGAATTTGCCTGTTTTCTAAAAGAGTTCAAATGCAAACAGTGTTGCAAATTGAATTAAGAGTATGAACTCAAAGGGCAGTAAACAGATATAATAGGTGCTCGAAGAATGCCAATCCAGATATCACTCAAATAATTAAGAAGTTTGAGAGCCCTCTCTGAGAAAATTGCGAGCATTACAGGAAAGTATTCAGACTCAGAGGTTTATATTGTTACAGCGTTGCCTGCATGCACACAACAGGCAGCAGATGAAGGGAGAAAACAGGGAACTTATCATAAGACTGAATTATGGTACCGTAAACCCAGATTTAATATACTTCTTATCCTCTTCTTATATACTTCTTATTTTAGTGCTCATATATTGAAATATATCCCAGAAGATAGAATGAAAAACTTAATGGTACTGATGGCAACAACAATTACGTCCAAAACACAGCAACACAGAGATATTTTTAATGCACAGTCACTATTGTGGCCCAGATTTTTTGTCAGGGACTTTGTTTTTCTGGCTCTTTATGCTTTTGTCTATATAAAATGTATATTGTCTCCATGGTGCTATATGTAAGCTAATAGTTTAATTATATTCTTGATATCTTTTGTCAGGATCGTTCTGATGGTTTAAAAGCAATGTTAAAATCATTAAGTGTAAATAAAAAAAATAAAAAAAAACCCTGCTGGTTCCACATACCAAACAAGGCATAAGTGTGATGTTTTTTCCAAGTGGGACCAGCTGAATGGCATACATCCAACATGTTTGCATAACACGCAAGGAAGACTCTGGGCTCAAAGAATCTAAAAACGTAGCTTCAGTTAAGTCTGTGAAGGTTCTCAGTCATCCAGGTCATCGTAGTCTAAGGAGCTTGGAAAGAAAAGCGTCTGGACTTCTTTAAGTTGCTTAAGGACATTTCACCTCTCATCTGAGAAGCTTCTTCAGTTCTAAGAGTCAAATGGTGGAGAGTATCCTCCCAAAGAGAGACAAAGGACCCCCTGATGATCCTCTACCTAAGGTGTGAAAACAGGTATGGGTCACAATCAACCAGGGTTACAGGTGAGCTCACTGGGTCATTTTTTCAGAGGGGTCTTTTGGAGTGTAATTTCTTTCATAGTTAGATGCCTGACTGACACTGTATAAAACAAAAACTACACACAATATTCGAAGCACATATCGCACAGTCGTAAATTCCCTCTAATTTTGGTATGAGTTTATGCTACTGACTATGGGTCTGAGTGGGACACCTTTATGGATCTTAGGAAATCCGTAAATGCAGGGTATAGCATCTCCTGGGTAAAGGCGGTGATATGTAAGGCGGTCAGTGGTTTTGTCCTTTTCAAGGTCTTGAAGGCAAGCTATAACTTTCTTTTTGTAGCTGCTTGTGGGGTCTCGCTTTAAGGCTTTGTAGGTATTGTTGTCACTGAGGAGAGTAGTGATTTTGTGTGGTAATCCGTAGTGTTTAGGACCACGGTGCATTTTCCCTTATCAGCTGGTAAAATAGTGATGTTGTGGTCTTTGCTCAGGGAAGCGACGGCCTTCTTTTTTGTATTGTGAGGTTAGACGGAGGGCACTGGAGAGGGTGGCCGAGACTTTCATCCTGATTTGCTCTGTCTGTGATAATTTAGTAATCCGTATGGTGGTTTCTGTGGCTGTGATGAGGTCCACTATGGGCAACTGTTGCGGAGAAATGGCAAGTTAAGTCTCTGCAGTGGAAAAGATCAGCTGCTAGAGTTTACCTGTAAAAGAAGGCAGGTAGCTCTAGTCAGAATGTATCAGATATTTCACTACTTCACATACTTGTGCTGGTAAAGCAATGGTTGAAGTAAAATCTCTATACTGTAATAAAAAAAATGTGCCTACTGTAGGGAGCTTTGATGCATATAATCCAACAAAGCTCGACTTTCCTTTCACCTCTCGAAATGCTGCAAATTGCTGTTTTGAGACCTACTCACAGTTACAGATTACCTACATACCAAGTCTAGGAGCCAGGCTCGACCCCTGACTTTGAGGCTGTTAGTAACCATCTTTGGCTATATTGTAATATTTTCAGACAGTTACCAGATCTATGCTCGGCCGTGGATTTCAAAATAGATTCTAGATTTCAAATTTACTATGCAGTTCTGCTATCGTGCTTAATTTTACCCATGAGTTGAACTGGTTGTTTTTAGGTGCCAGAGCTTACCTACTGGGTTAATCAAGAGTTAGTGATAACCTCTCACGCTATATTTTATTGTGAAAAAGTCAGATATAGGTTGGCCTTGTGATGCTATTAATTGATGTGGGTTTTACTGAAAATGTAAAGCTGACACTTATAGACAATCCATGTAGGCCGCTAATCTAAACCAAGCTGTACCTCAGGGTTTCGCTCAGTGATTGTCAAGGTCTACATATATTGTGTTAATCTTTGCAATAATCCTTAGGAGAGTCTGGGTTCAGTCATCCACCAAACAATTTTGGTTGACATATAAATGCCAGAATATTCAGTTCTCGAGAGCCACATGTTCCTCTCTTGTGTTTGCGGGTGCACAATCAAACAGTTTTGTGTGCAGATGGGATTCCTCTGGGACTGGCGCTGCTAAATCTCTGAGTCAAGGAGGCCTGGCAAAGGTTGGAAAATTTTACGCCTTCAGGAAACAGATACTCAGCCAGTGAAACAAGGGAGTCTGTAGCTAGGACATACAGGATACACAGACAATTAAGCCCTTCCACAGCTGCAATGATAGATCAACGTATATACAACTCCAAACAATGCTTTTTCAGCTCTGGTATCTTGAGCAGCAGGCATTTAAGATCTTTGTGTGCCACAGAGAAAAGAAAGTATGTGTCACAGCTGACAATTCTGACTGCCAAACATCATTGCCTAAGGGGAACAGGGAGATGATGCGATGAAGAAGCAATCTCTGATCACAAAGCAGCAGGAAGGCATGCTGGCCCTTGGACACATCAGTCCACATTAAACATTCACGAGTTTTCACACTTCTAGCTTCACAGCAGGCCTTTTTTTTTCCTAGACTGCTTGTCTTTTGTTTTTGCTTTTTCCAAATAAGCTTTTAGTTTGCTTCCTAAATGCATTTCCTCTTCAATCTGCACACCTATTGTTACAGAGGTCATGAATCAATGTCTCACATAATACTGACCATTTCATCACCTTTGAGAGGTAAAAAAGCCACAAGATCCAGAGGCCAAGTGGAAAACAGCAATAAGTAATAAGGATCCATTACCTGTAAAACATTCATCTATTCTTTCTATTCATCCATCTCTCCACCGTGGAAACCAGTATACTGTACTCCCCCCCCCAGTGATTTCAGATAAGTGAAAATTGTAACCTGATGGTACTAGTCCTGGTATTACACAATTTCTTCCCAGGGCACCGTCAATTTATGTCTCGGGTTCATATGAAACCCACCATTCACCAAACTGGCACCAGTGCCACAAAGTTGCGCACTGGATTCAAAGTGGTATACCAATATGGTCTTCGCTGGCTACCTCAACCAATTAAATTAATTTGGAGGATCACTTTCATACACTTAAGTAGATCCACGATGAGTTAGAGAGACAAGGGGACATGTATTTTATAGAGTGATCCTAAAAGTATTCAGCTTGCAGGGGTGCACGAGAACATTATGTTGAAGAGGTAACTTTTTTGTAATCAATAATGATAACCCTCTATTTGGTTAAATAGCGTCTCTGTTCTGTCTTATTTGTTGACTAATTATAATGTTCTGTTAAAAAATTAGTTATATGAACATGTTATAAAAACGTTGTTGTTGCTGCTGTTTGCTGTAGTGGTGGTTGTCACTGTTGTTGTCTGACATTCATAAACATCATTAACCCTCTTGCATGTATGGACTGAAATGCCAGTCAGCGGGGGAACAAGATGGATTATTTATCACAGGCAAAAGGGATCATACAACAGAGATAAAAAAAATAAATAAAAAAAACATGTTATGAATTCTAAATGATGGAGCACTGACATTTGCTAAAGTGAGCCAGTCTGTTTATTTCTCCCGTTTATTATTTTATGCATTATTCTTTCATTTAAAAGATTCTTTCAGGAAACAAAATCTGCATGTTTCCTGCAATAAATAGTTTACAGTACAAAATATGGAAAAAAAAGAAAGAAAAAGAAAAACTCTTTTCACAAGGCCCAAAGAGAGACCGACAACCACACACGGACATCAACACATGCAGCCAATTTAGAGTGACCAATTAACCTAACGAGCAAGGCTTTGACCTGTGGGAAGAAAGTGGAGCAGACACTTTGCTTTATCAACATTCCAACACATCCTATTCAGTATCTAATTATTTTTGGTGGTACGACTACCTTTTGGAAGTTACCTTAGAATGCACATGCATGCATAGACAGAGGCACAGAGCAGTACAGAAAAATACAACGACAGCATTCAAAATGAGCTGGGTTGCAAAGCAACTTGCACATGTGCAGCAACTGGGGCAAGGCTAAAGCAGCTTAATTAAAGAAAGCATATTTAAGATGTCCTTCTACGCAGCTACTGGGCAATCTGACAAATCATCAGCCAATGCTTGCTGGCAATGAAATCAGCTGGTCTGCCTGGATTTAGTTTGTCCCACGCACGATTGAGCACCTGGCACAATTTTAGTTTGGAGAAAACTCCCTGGTCCTGAACTCAATAATTGAAGTCAGATGCTAATGCTCTGAAGCCTGGCTGAAGCTTGATATTAAGAATTGATTGGGGGGAAAAAAAAATCTGGTTACATTATCTTATTGCTGAATGAAAAGAAAACCCTGCAGGCCTGAAGTGGTTAGCCTGTTATAGCAACATACAGTTTTAAATTCAAGTGGTTTCAGTTTGACAACTTAGAATTGTTTTTTGTTGTACTCTCTTGCACCCATAACACAGTAGTGTAATCTGCTTTCTACTCGAGGAATTACATAATGCAAAAATACAAACTCACAAAGAGCGTTTCCCAGCCTTTGGGAGCGGATCAGAGACTTGTCAGAGTCAAGAACACAATCCTGAATTAAACATTTTGCCACTTGAGTAAGACAAAAGAGCACTCATTTAGAATAGCATCATTTAGTGATACATCATAAACTATTTAGATATAGTTGTTCAATAAAATTCATTTCATGTGATATTAAGATTAAACTCTACCACACTGAGGAAGTCATTTACCTAACCAAACATACTGCTCATAAAAAAGACACAAAAAACAAAGAAGAGAGGATATACGCGTAATTTGTTTCATCACCTCAAAAAAAATAAATAAATAAATCACATTTTGGAATATGAGGAAAGCCAAAAACTGCACTTTCCACAAATGCCCAGTAAGTCAAGTGGAAAGAAAAAAAGGGGTCCTGCACACCAGCAGACTGATTTTTTCCCAGCGTTTTCCAAAAGCACTCCGTATGAGAAAACTAATCAGCGGTGGATATCACAAAGACAATTACAGTGTACTTGTGGTGCTGTTTCCTACAGTGGAGAAACGCGGCTTTAAGAAGATGATTAAGACACTCGATCCACGTTTCGAGGTACCAGGCCGCTATGGAACGCCAGGACTGCCATAATGAATTAATTAAATACACCATTAAATAATTAATTAAATGTGGCAATAATTAATTAAAATTGGAATTAATTAATTAAATAAATAGTTATGACACATGTAATTAATTAATTATTGACACATTTAATTAATTATTTATGTATTTCACATTTTAATTAATTATTGACACATTTAATTAATTAATTATTGACACATTTAATTAATTATTTATGTATTTCACATTTTAATTAATTATTGACACATTTCATTAATTATTGACACATTTCATTAATTATTTAATGATATATTTATTTATTTCATTTTGGCAGTCCTGACGCCTGGCTCTCATCATGAAATAATTTTATCTGTCAGCCTCACCCATCAAACTCAGGGGGCGGGGTTAACGCTGATCGAGTCAAAACCATTGCTTTGGCCTGGTGGCCATTGTTTCTAGCACACAACAACCGGCATGTGGAAGCTAACAGAACTGAGCTTTGAAAAACCCTGTTTGTGTGTTACCAAATACCGTTTTAATATTTTTTTAGCCGAGAATGTAGTGGTTTAATCTTCATGTGTCTGGTCGGTTTGTCAAGATACAGCCTCTTTGCAAAAGTGTTTCGATGATTTCGGAGATGTCTGCCCAGTCTCACGGCAAAGCGTGGGATAGACCCGCTCGCCTCGCAAGCAATCCCACCGACAAAGCGCAGGCCCCGGTACACAGCTGTAGTAACCCCCGCTGACTTCTTTTACTGAGGTTATATTTATCGATGTTTTATTTCCTGATGTTCTTATGTGTCCTACGTGTTTCAGTCGCCAATTCTGAATTATAACTAACATTAAAAACATGTTTAAGGAGGAGAGAGAGCAAATAAATCTGTTTAACATCTGATCTTTGGGTTTTTGTTCAGTAATCAGCGTGACCTGTGTATAAACACATAAAAGAGATAACGTTGGTGTTTCCGTCATGTAGTAACTGCTGGCTTTAACTGTACAAAGGTTGTTCGACACTATGAAACACATACAGACTTCATGATGTTCGGCTAATATTTTTATTGTGAATATTAATCATGCTGACCTCGCTCTGTACACCACGCAGCGAGGTCAGCATATCCACGATATCCTCAGCTCCATGAGTTAACACAAAGTTTCCCAGCTGACTATCTAACTGCCAACTATTCCAGAGACGTGAAAATATACAGCATAAAGAAAAGTGTAAGAGACTCAGCAGCAGATTAGAATAACAGTTATACATTTAATAAATCACCAAATGAATCCAAGAAACGAGCAAACCTGTTCCGACAATTTGAAATTGTATTCCCTCAGCTGCAGACTCGCTGCTGTTTAAATGTTTGAAAAGGAAGATTAGATATAAAAAACGTCAAACATAGACTCAGTCTGCCTTCACATTTGATATGAGGCCAGCACGTATAGTGGCCTCAGCAGGCTATTACTGAAATACACGTGCTATATCATAAACTATGATATAAACAGGGAGGTCCTATTAACATGTTTAGTTTTAAAGGACACCTTCCTGCCTTTAGTCTCATTCATGAGCAGTATTAGTTTTCTTCTAACATCCAGAAGTCTGCACAATGTGTTTCATAGTTTGTAACAAGCCTTTGACAGGTAAACATAACATGACCGAAAAAGCAAAAAAAAAGAAAAAAAAAAAGAGAGAGAGTGTTGACATAAGAAGAGAAAATTCTCTCAATTATGGAGACAGACAAATGGTTCATTTATGTTTGATGTGTGTTTATTCCTCCCTAAATATCGTCGGTGAAGTTCGCCATGCATGTCAGATTTTCCTGCGCATTTTTATACCTCTGCCAACAGAGAGAGAAAAAAAATCACATTCTAACAGACAGCTGGTGCTTAGAATACAGTTGAATAACTATTAAAAAACAGATGATATTTAGATGATAGTTCAGTCTAACACATGTGCCAGTGAACCATTAAACGTCTGTGAAACTATGCAGTTATGAAACGTAACTTTAACCTCAGCCAAACCGATTTGCTCAGTTGTAAATAAAACAGCGAAGTAAACGTGACCCGACAGACAGAACCTGAGTGAATGAAGTCCAGCGTTTAACCACTGAGAGCTAAAACTCAGCTGAGGTTTGAAAGCTGTGTGCCGGTGATTGGACATCAGCCGCTGATAAAGCTGTTCGCCTATAAAGTGCTCTGTAAGGAAACGAGCTCCAGCAGCTCTGCGCTCGGGGAAAACACTATATTTACTTATCTTGTGCAGAAAAATGCGCTGACATTGCGTTATATCGAGCACCGGCTGCCCAGTTAAACTGTGACTATCACCAGGTAACTAGGCGTGTTTCTTGAATTAGCAGCAGGTGTTAAACAGCTGACAGATGAGGAGGAGGAGGATGCATGCAGGTAAACTGAGGGTCTGTTGAGCTGATCGCTGGTTTCGTGAGAAAAATGTCAGCTCGTTCTTTATGTTACAGAAGCACAGAGACACAAGACCAGGCGGAAAGAGACGATCGTTCGGTGAAAATGAGAATCTGCGAATGCAACATGTGGAACACGGAGAGTGGAATATGTAAACAAACCGGTTAACGTAACCCCCTCGGTGCACTCTGCATGCTAACTGTTAGCAGAGCTAGTGAAATCTCTGAAAACATCTGAGCACTTTTGCAAACATGTTCTATGTTGACAACCTGACCAGACATACGGCGCGACATTCGCGGCTAAAACACTGTTAAAAGTGTAGCTGGTGACAGAAAAACGGGGTATTTTAAAACTACACCACCACCATTGCTGCTTGTGATTTGATCTGCATTCTGGGATAACTGGCTGCCCCAAGTCTACACAAGCAATCGATTTTCTAGGATCGACCTGTTTTGACTTACTTTGCACGGCAACCAATCAAATGTTAGAGAAGCTGCATGGGCAGCGTTAACCCCGCCCCCTGAGTTTGATGGGTGAGCCTGACAGATAAAATTATTTCATGACGAGAGCCAGGCGTCAGGACTGCCAAAATGAAATAAATAAATATATCATTAAATAATTAATTAAATGTGTCAATAATTAATGAAATGTGTCAATAATTAATTAAAATGTGAAATACATAAATAATTAATTAAATGTGTCAATAATTAATTAATTACATGTGTCAATAATTAATTAAAATGTGAAATACATAAATAATTAATTAAATGTGTCAATAATTAATTAATTACATGTGTCATAACTATTTATTTAATTAATTAATTCCAATTTTAATTAATTATTGCCACATTTAATTAATTATTTAATGGTGTATTTAATTAATTCATTATGGCAGTCCTGGCGTTCCATAGGCCGCAAACATTTTAGCCAAACTGAAATGCCCAAAGTGTAATTAAAAAAAAAGGTTTTG
Source organism: Rhamphochromis sp. 'chilingali' (assembly GCF_963969265.1). NCBI lineage: Eukaryota > Metazoa > Chordata > Actinopteri > Cichliformes > Cichlidae > Rhamphochromis > Rhamphochromis sp. 'chilingali'. The sequence continues at coordinate 21,481,977 of NC_137947.1, read as the reverse complement.
CACAAATTGCATTTTATACTTTTTTGAAGTGTGCTTATTCTTCTGCAATGTATTTTGTATTTTCACACATATCTATAAGAAAAGAATATATCACAATATATATCATTACCACACATGCTTCAAATTATACCGCAATACGGATTTTAGGCCATATCGCCCAGCCCTAGTGGAAACCAAAATTATCATCCCTTTGAGGGCAGATTTAAAATCACACCAATAATCAAAGAAATTGTTCTTCTTCTTCTTCTTTTAGCATTATAAAAATTTATAGTCTTGTCTAAAATTGAAGTATGAATTTACTTTAAAAAAAAAAACAACTACAGCTCAGCCTGCAATCCAGTTACATCACTTCATAACTGCTGGTTTCATTATCAGCCCACATCAGTTGAAGGCTCAGCTGATAACCACGTTTCAAGGTGTTTTCTGAAAAATTCTCGAAAAGAGAAACTTGACGAAATGTGATGTCAACATAGGCTGACGGGAAAGAATTGGCTAAAAAAATTAATGTAGGTACCTGACAATTTAAAAGCCTTTCTTTAGTTAAATTAACACCTACATAGTCATTACACATTTTGCTGTAAGACTGGATTGCTTTAGCAATTTGTCCAAGCAAACCCTCTCTTGCAGTTGCCAAGAGGGATTTACTGTGAGAAGATGTTAAGTGTTCATGAAGGGGCAGCACAAATACAACTAACAGTCATTATGTATGTTAAATGTGATTACATTTACCGTTTTAAACTCCATTAAATACACCATGACATACCATTAGGTTTTCATTTACTTAGGCTATGATGACTTAAAGCAATACCTTAACTCTGGATTAGCTTCTGCCATGAACCATGTCAGATGTTAATTGGAGAACATATATAGTGCATAAATCATGCTGAATGCTTTCTTGTTCTTTTTGCTAATGATTTTAATTCAGTGCTATGAGGTCATACTGGGGTTTTAAGACAATTTCTACAGAAACTAAAACAAGATGACATCTCATCATGTCATATACATAAAACATTGCGGAAGATCAAACTCTAGTAAGGCAGCAGGACCGAACAACATTCCGAGGTGGGCTTTCAGAGCTGCCCAACAAGCTGCCTGATGTTCTCACAACTTTCAACGTTTTCCTCAGCCACAGCACTGTTCCCTCTTCTTTCGAAACAACCACCATCGCTTCCCTTCCCACCCACCTTTCGGAATGATTATAAGTCACTAACTCTCACTCCAATTATCATGAAGTGTGTTGAGAGAGTGCTGTTGGCCCAGATTCAGAACAGCATGACCTGGACCCCCTGCAGTATGCTTACCGATCCAACAGGTCTACCTCAGACCTATTGCCGCAGTACTACAATATGCTCTCTCTCACTTGGAGGATAAAGACTCCATAAAGACTGCTCTTTCTTGACTATAGTCCACCCTCTGGTACTGGCTCTAAACCTTTCGACTGGCAGGCCGCAGTCTATTAAGATTGGTAACAGAACTTCAGCCAGTATTACTACAAATATGGACACTCCAGAGGAATGGGTCCTATGTCTATCACAAGGATACGTCATTCTAAAGTTCACGGATGATGTCTCAGTGATAGGAAACATCACTGGCAGGGATGAAAGGGCCTACAGGAAGGAGGTGGCCAATCTAGTGTCAGGGTGTGAGGACAAAAACCTCACCCTCAACATGCTCCAGATGAAAGAGATAATAGTGGGCATGAGGAAGGAGAGGAGATCTGATTGATCATCATCATCCAGGAGCTTTAAGTGGAGAGGATGAGCTAGTTTAAATACCGAGCTGTCTGTAACAGTGAGGACCCCATTTGGACATTTAACACCACACAGCAGGTTAGCAGGGCTCAACAGTGGCTGTACTTCCTGAGGAGGCTGAGGAAGTTTGATACGTCACCTAAAATCCTCAGCAACTTCTAGCTGCACCATCATCATCTGGTATGCCAACGCCAGTGCTATGGGCCCCAGTTATTTCTAATAGTTTTTAAACTATCATTTATCCGTGGATAGAAAAGAAAGCATTCCAGTGTACAAAGAAACATGTTTATTTATTGCACACATACCAATAAATCTTATAACTTACTGCCAGCAAACAAATCCTAGAATCTGAAGATTTACCAGTTCTTCAGTTCAGTTCTGCCTAGTCTCACCATCTCCACATCATGCATCATAGCATGTCTCACCATCTTGCAAACCTTCCCTCTCACTCTGTCAGATACCTGTTTCAACCCACTTCACGCTGCCTGCACTCTCTTCTTCACCTCTCATGTGCACTGTCCATTGCTTTCAGTGGTTGACCTCAGATATTTAAATTCATCTACCTCACTATATCCTACCTCTACTCCTTGCATATTAGCATGTCCACCAGTTTCCCTCTCATTCTCACTCATAGCTTGCTTTACATTTATTCCTTTCTCTTAAGAGCATACCTCCACATTCCCAGGCTGTATTCCTTATTCTTACTCTCACTTCAGATTACAAAGTCATCTGTAAACGTCATAGTAGACAGCTCAACCTATCCATCACCACTGCAACAAGGGGCACAGAGCCGATCCCTGATGTAATCCTATCCCCACCTTGAACCCGTGTGTTACTCCTACTGCACACCTCAACACTGTCCCACTGTCCTCATACACAGTGTTGGGGAGTAAGGGAATACATGTACTAGTGTTACGTATTTAAAATACAAAATATGAGTAACTGTATTCCGTTACAGTTACCGTTTAAAAAGGTGGTATTCAGAATACAGTTACTTTGTTGAAATAAACAGAGGCTATACCCTCTCTATTTTTGGTAATTCCACGCTGGTGGAAACCCAAACAAAACACACATTAAGAGGCTCTGTGTCTCAATCTCACGGCCCATGTCACCTCTACTTGTGACCGCATAATGACGTGAATAAATATTTTAAAAAAATATATATTATTCAAAAAATGATTTAATATGAAGGTAATAGGCCGAGTGTTACAGGCATAGCCCTAAAGAATGTAGCCTCATAGGTAGGGAACCAAGTTCTTGTTGAGAACCGGTTCCCACTGTTTCAATTCCTTGGAATTGTTTGCCATTTTTGCAAACGATTCCCTTATCGATTCCAGTCGCCCCGAATGACGTCACCATGTTGCATCATTTACCTGGCAGGAAACATGGCGCCTAAGCCAACTTGGCCTAAGCCAAGTTGTTGAATTTTCCCAATTCTTTGAATCTTTGGGCTGAAGGAAGGACAATACTCGGTGTATAAATGCTCAATCAACAATCATTTATTTCCATACAATTGAACAATAAGAGCATTACAACGTCCGGACGGGAGAGACGCTACCAGAGGGTCAGGCACATGTCTCAAAATGGTGATGGGTTGCTCAGCTTTTTATAGTCTCTAGTGGCCCCCAGCTAGTCGTAAAAGCCAAAACATCACATTTTTTCTCTGTTACAGCGCCTAAGTTATGACCTCGGCAGTTGTTTCTCTGCTTTCTGTAAGGTGGGGGTGTGGAATGTGGTCTATCTATCTCCCCTGTCTTTAGACACAGAGTCTCCTGCTTACAACCTTCTCTTCATGATTCAACAATTAAGCATGTCAAGAAAACAGTGTAACACATTCCCAGCAGATCAAGGATACAGAGTGATGCACATTTATCTAATGAACTAATATGTGAATATGTTCTGTTAACTCAAAAGTATAATGAGAACTAAACTACATACAGCTCACACACTCTATATTAAAGGGTATAATGTGATCTACAGCAGTATTCTAATTCAACTACTTTGATTACATATATAAGGTAACATATAATAACAGAATAATCTAATAATTCCCCCTTTTGATCTCTGAAAGAGATCACTTACAACATGCACTCCAGGGTCGCAAGGTCCAGGTTTTCTTGATCCTGAGGCCCTCTGTCCCCCTTTAACGGGTGGACCATATGTGGGATGACCTCTGTGTTCACGCAGTTCAGATGCAAGCAAAGTTAGATTTACAACCATAACAGCAGTTACAGATGACACTCCCATCACTCCCCAATTCTCCCACAGCTTTATTTTGGTGCTCCAGTTTTCCACTCCCATTTTAATGCCACCTTATACCTTTCAAATGGGCAGTGTAGTCCGTGCTGCAGGGAGAATGGACTGCCATACCCATCACGCGTCTGTGAGCGCGAGGGGAGGAGAAAAAGGAGAGTGGAAAAGTACAAGCTGTCACCAACCAGCTGGAAGTATGTAAATATAATAATAACCACTGCAGCCAAAAAGAGTGCCTGGCGAGCCCAGTTGCAAGTAAGCTGTTAAGACTCAACTGTACACTGTGTTCGTGTTTTCCTCTGAAACAACAAGAGCAGCCTTTCAACTCCTCTCTCTGTCTCTCGCTAGCAAAGTTGACCCAGACAACAAAGTAAAGCTAGTTTTCAGCTATGAGCCCGACACAGAATCCGGCGTATTAGCCAGTGGTCCCTTTACTACGGTTCGGAGCAGCGGAGCTGTTTTATATACACGCGGAATAGATTTCTATACAAGATCGCACCAAAAAGTGCAGCCTTACCTAATGTCCATCCTATGTTACTCATTTTATATTAAGATTTAAAAATCTAGTTGGTATTGGTATGGCGAGTAGTCTTCGGTAATAGTAATAAATCACATAGCAATAGTAGATTCATGTAGTTGTAAAAAGCATGATAATATGTATTAAGTAATCCAAAGTACTCAGAATACATTACTGTCATTCAGTAATGTAACACGTTACAAAATACATTTTGGGGCATGTATTCTGTAATCTGTAGTGGAATACATTTTAAAAGTAACCTTCCTAACACTGCTCATACATGTCTTGCATCAGCCTCATGTACTCCTCTGCCACTCCTGATTTGCTCATGCAAGGCCACAGTTTCTCTTGGCAGTTTGCTTTCTCTAGATCCACAAAAAGACAGTGCACCTCCTGACCTTTTCTATCCATCATCATTAACACTCTCAAAGCAAACACTGCATCTGTAGTGCTCGTTCTTGGCATGAAGCCATTCTGCCGCTCACTGATAGTCACCCCATCTTCTTAACCAATCTTCAACAATTCTTTCCCATATCTTCATGGTGTGGCTCATCAGCTTTATCCCTCTGTAGTTACAACAGCTCTGCACATCACCTTTGTTCTTGAAAATCTGTACCGACACATTTCTGCTCGTTTCCTCAAGCATCCTCTCACTCTCCAAGATTGTGTTAAACCATCTGGTCAAAAAGTCCACTGCATTCTCACTAATCTCCATACCTTCACAAGTATGTCATCTGGACCAACTGCCTTTCCACTCTTCACCCTCTTCATTGAAATATGAATGATGTCTTTTCCTTGTTTTGTCAGAGTAGCAATCAAAAGATATTTATAGTCATATAGCACAGAAAGAAAGAAAAAACAGCAAATCCGTATGAGAAGCTGAGCTGAGCAACCTTTAAATGTATTTTACCTGAATAATTATCTCCCCGATATGACTCTGCAGCTTCAACTTTTTCACCATTTTCCTTTATCACTGTCACCTCCCCCACTGCAATAAAGCTGGTGTCTGAACTGATTCAGTCCTGTGCAGAAATATGGGATTTTTTATTTTATTTTTTCTCACTAAAGGACCTTTAAAAATGTTCCTCCTGTATGAAAGCACTCTGACACATGCTAGTATGGTGGCATTAAAGATTAAAAGGAATGAAAAATGAAACAGAATGGAGGAATAATCATGGGTATGGATATGCTGTCCATAACATACGGTTCTACTACCCACCAGCCAACTCAATCAGCTTTCAAAAAGAGCAAGAAAAAAAGCGCACACAAGCTCTCTACTGACTGCTAAGCATCGCCATGGCAACACTTTCTTTCTTTCTCATTTTCTCTTGTTTATCGCTGTAGCTACAAATCTTTTGGTGAGCATTTTCATTAAAATGGTATTGCAATTATTGTCTTTTTTTAATTGTATTTTAATTGTGGTTTCAAGTAAGGTCCCTTTTCTCTTTGATTTGTTTGTTTTTTTAGCACTTTGATTTGTACTGTGTGTTTTTCCTCTCCCAGAATATAAACACAATATCCAATCTCCAATCCCACTGCTATAGTGCTTGTTCAGTATGGTCGATACCACACACTTAGTTAAACTTTTAAGATAAGAATTTTAAACAATAGATGGAACTAAATCCACACAAAATACATGACATATCATCAGCAGTGTGGGAGTCTTAATTAGTTATTTTATACAATAATAAAAAATAAGCTATACAATTGAGATTGATCTACTCAGTGAAATAATAGATAAACAAAGTTATGATACACACAGACACAGATACACACCCCACCAAGGAGTCAACTAAGCAATAAAGAAAGATTACATACAGGTCTTGATTAATACCTGGTGGATGTTAACTGATGAGTGTGCAGAGTAATCTAAAGAGACAAAGAAATATTTGGAGAATAGATAGGAAAAAAGAAAACTCTTGACGTTTAACAGAGAAGCAGAGAAAAAGATGGAAGCGGTGGGTGATATGCTGGTATAATGCATTTCCCTAGTTTCTCGTTATCACTTAATAGGTAGTGTTTACTTAGGAGTTTCATTTGTCTCTATAATGGACCAGAAGCAATACTGCAGAATTAACATATACATTTTTAGCAGTGCATAATGCACTGCTAAGTCCCCGCTACATGAAATCAAGTCTAAACTGCATTTGTTAAAGCATCTGCAAAACTGAAAACTTATCAGCTGTTTTGTGTTTGATGACACTTTGCTATGCTACACGGTGAGTTATGTGTTTATCTGCATGAGTCTGGTTGTTAATTCAAATCTCTAATCAGCCAATCACATGGCAGCAACTCAATATATTTAGGCACGACCTGCTGAAGTTCAAAATACACATCAGAATTTGGAAGAAAGATGATTTAAGTACGTTTGAACTTGTAATGGTTGCTAGTCTGAGTATTTTAGAAATTGCTGATCTACTAGGATTTTCTTACACAAACACGTCCAGGGTTAACAGGGAAATGAAAATATCCAGTGAGCAGCAATTCTCTGATTGAAAATGCTTTGTAGATGCCAGAGGTCAGAGGAGAATGGGCAGACAGGTTTGAGCTGATAGAAAGGCAACAATAACTCCAAAAAAACCCCACGTATTACAACCAAGGTAAGCAGAAGAGCATCTCTGAGCGAACATCATGTCAGACCTTGAAGCAGATGGGCTACAGCAGCAGAAGACCACACTGGGTGCCACACCTGTGAGCTAAGAAGTTGAACTTGATGCCACAGTTCACACAGGTATAAAAAAAAAAAAAAAAAGAATAACAAACAATATAAGATTGGAAACCTGACCTGATGAGTCCTGGTTTCTCCTGTGAAATTCAGATAGTAGGGTTAGAATTTGGCGTAAACAAGATAAGAGCTCGTGTCCTTCCTGCCTTGTATTGTGTTCAGACTCCTGCTGCTGTTGCTGGTGGTGTTCTGGTTTTCTTGGCACATTTTGGGTCCCTTTGTACTAATTGAGCATCGTTTAAACACCACAGTGAACCTTTGGGATATGGTTGAACAGGAGATTTGCATAATGGATGAGCAGCTGACAAATCTAGCATGTCAATATGCACCAAAATCTCTGAGGGACATTTCCAGCACTTTGTTGAATCTATGCCATGAAAAATTAAGACAGTTTTTGAAGTCAGGGAGGTACAGTCTCAAAGTAGCAATATTTAAGTAATAAAGGGCTCAGTACCTGTGTAAAAGAAAAAAAGAACTTTGCAAAGTCTTTGCCTGTCACTATATAAAGAGGATAGAGTACAATGTTAGTGATGAGGGCATGCTTGGTTAGCAAGCAGTCTCCACAGACTATTTGAATGTACTGTACAAATTAATTCTGAAAAATAATCATTACTGATAACCAGTGTTGCTCAAGTTACTTGAAAAAAGTAATTAGTAATTAATTACTGATTACTTCTCCATAAAAGTAATCCTGTTACTTCAAACTCAAAGTAAAGTCAGTACTTCCACACTTTAAACGCTGCACGGTCGTACTCTCTCCCGCACTCGATATATTATCCCTTGTTGATCTGATCTGACGCACTTACGTCATTGTCATGAGACACTCTTGCAAACAAAAGCACGGTTTAGTATCACAGTAACGCAGCGTGCTTACGGGAAAGTAACAGTAATCTAATTACTTTTTTTGCAATAGTAATCCCTTACTTTACTCGTTACTTGAAAAAAGTAATCTGATAACAATAACGTGTTACTTGTAACGCGTTACTCCCCATCACTGCTGAAAACCAACATACAAATAAAACATAAGGACTAGAGTAGAACCACCAGAATGGGAGCATTTTCTTCTTGGACAGTCTGTTAACATCATGCAGAAAGCAACAACACCACAAATGGTAAAATGGTAAATGGCCTGTATTTGTATAGTGCATTACTAGCCTCTAAGGACCCCAAAGCGCTTTACACATTCAGTCATCCACCCATTCACACACACATTCACACACTGGTGATGGCAGCTACATTGTAGCCACAGCCACCCTGGGGCGCACTGACAGAGGCGACTACAGTGGAGACAACAGTGGCTCAAACTGATTAAGCACAGCATCTGCCTACCGTACTTCCCCGTAACCTTTGACTGTACTGACAGTCAAATTTAAAACAACAACAACAACAAAAAAACCCTCTATTCTTATGAAGGGGTACATTAGTAACATGGACCCAAAAATGTAAACATTTTTTAGACTTGAGCTGCTTTTAGCACATTTGTGTTTGGTTTATTTTTCAAACCCTGAGGTTACTGCTCGGTCAGTCTTTAGTTCTTGCAGTGAATATACGCAATTTTTCAGTTTGTGCTATTAGGAAGAGAAACACATTTCTTTAAAAAAATATCCACTAATATATACTATATATAATCCTATTATTATTCTAATATCCTGTACAATCATATTATTTAATAATGTATATCGATACATCTCCCTTCTATTCCTATGTGCACATATCCAAGATTCTTTGGCAAGTAAATGCACTGAAGTTTCATTTCATTCAGTGTGTGTTCTGAATGACAATAAAGTAGCTATTCTATTCTATTCTATTCTGGTATTTACCATTCAAATAAACGTCCCTTAAAATCAGATAATGTACTGGCAGAAAATTATCAGGACATTTTCTGTTTGTTTGTTAGTTTATTTGTTTTCCAGTGAAGTGAAAAAATGGATAGTGGAATATGCTCTCGTATGTACTTTATATAGTTATGTTTGAACATGCTGTATGTATTCAACCTTTCAAGTATTATAAAGTAATATTGCAAGACAGTAAAAAAATAAAACTACATAAATAAACAAAAAACACTAATCGACCCTTTAGAGCTCAAATACAAATTCAATCTTGAATATAAGAACAGAGAGCACAAACGCTGAAAGCAACAATGATTTCAGGAAAACAAAACTGTTATTTGAAAACAGTTAATTACATCTCTTCTTGTGTTAATTAAATGCATTTAATAAACTGTTTTGTGGGAATGTGTACATTAAAGAGAATAGTTCGACTTTGTAGGCGTGCAGGAAATGTAAAAGCAAAGCAGGCGGAGGTCAGCTAAGCAAAGTAGCAGCATTCATTTTGTCTTATGGGTTTTCATTTTACTTAAACATTTACCTCAGTTTGTCAAACTTTACTTTTAATTTGAGCATATAACACTGCGGTATTATACATGTGACAAAAAAGAAAAAGCTGATGTCTCACGTGCTGTGGAGTCTAAGCATGTGAATCATGATGCTAATAGCAGGTAAAGAGTGCTTTCAAAATATCCTATCTAAAAGCTTTTATGGGGTCTGCTAACTGATGAAAGATCTGGTTTTTCAGTGCCATTGTCACAGTCCAGAGGTACACAGTAATTTCCCTTAGCAAACACACACAAGCTCTCTGTCTGCTGTTAGGGTGACATTCAACTGCACTGCACTGCACCTCTCTCTCCAACGAAATGGCAGAAGATTACTAAAGAATGTGGTCGGCCTGACAAGGTTGACAGCTTACATTCTCCATCTCAGATGTGCCTCCCATTTTCCAATCACTGGAGAATATATGCAGTAGCTGGGGTGTTAAAGCAATGTTTTATATGCACTACCTGAGCAGTCTTGCAGCAGTTCACATTTAAAAGAGTGTCAGGCAGACAAGGGGATGCCTCCTATTTTCAGTAAATTCAATTACATCAGCACATACTGTATTCTCTTTATAATGACGGGCTAAATTGCACAGAGTGCAAAACTCTGGGTTGATGACCCAGGTCTCCTAACAGCATGTTTGAAAAAAATTGTGCATCTACTGTATTTCTCCTTTCCTAGTAAAACATAAAGAAATTAGGGGTCTGAGTCTGTTTTTTCTTCAATACACAATACATATTTAAGCATTTTATTAAAGACAATGTCAAATGCAGCAAATGCAATACAAATTAAATTGATTGAAATTGTCAGGTGGTTCAATAACGGCGTGTTGGCCTTCAGCCCCCCCCCCCCCCCAGGGGGAGCAACATTTGAGAAAACCAAGGAAAATTAAAGAAATGGTTAGGGTTAGGAAATAACCCTAACCCTGAGACTGAAGAAGTCACTTGGATGAGTGACGAAATGTTTCTCCCACTAAAAACACTACTTTGTATATAATATAATATAATATAATATAATATAATATAATATAATATAATATAATATAATATAATATAATATAATATAATATTTGCAACAAACAAAAAAAACTCACATCTAAGAATAAATAGGGAATAGTGTATTTTTATGCAGCTTCCACGTATCTCAATGAGTTCATGACCAACTATAATTTTGTACATTCAACGATATTTTTTGTGAATAACACATCATCGCAGGCCTTCAGGAAAAGTTTTGTAATTTGGATTGCAATATTCTCGGCATCTCTTTATACAGTTCTGTGCGACTGAACAAGTAAAACACTGAATACATAATAAATAAACATCTAAAGCACATTGTCTGAGCCACCTTGGACAACCTATGCATCACCATTAATGTAGTTCTTCTTTTCCTTCATGCACCTTTGCATATGAAACAAAGTGCTTTGTCATACCAAGAGAATAATTAACTGAAATACTGTTTTTTAAACATTTCCTGAATTAATGCTTTTAACCGCATAACTGAGCTTCATAGGAAAAAGCTGTGATCAGTTTCCTACCACATAATGGACAATACAAAAAAGACAGGTGTAGGTGAGATTTTCACAACTTTAGATGACACATTACAAAGTGAAGAAAGGCAAATAGTACATTTCTGAAGCCCTAACACTCTGATGACCAAAAGGCATGAAAACAGCCTTTTACTTTGATTGTATGAGCACAGAATAGCTGGCTGTTGTTGACATGTGGCACCACATATATATGGCCCTAAAAGCCCTAATCAAAAACTAACCCATAAACTGCACATGTTGTTTCACTTATTGAAGCCAGTTGTGGTGTCAGGAGGTTTCTGCAGCTTGGAAACCCAGACACTCTCGAGGTGCTTCTTTGATTTTAAGAACAGAGCTTCTGAGGGTTTTTGCAGAACTGAGCACACATGATTTTTTTATTGAATTGAATTTTTAAAAAACTGATAAATACCACACAGTTGTTAATTTTGGTAGTAGAACTCTAGTCGGTGGTTCTACTTGCCTTCCAGATTGCCATTGTATTGTTTTCCAAGATTTCAGCCCTGTCTGACTTAATTGACCTAACCTCTCGTTGAAACCTAACCAGGGCTTTGTACTGGCTCGTGTTTATTTAATCTTTCTCTTCTACAAGCCTTCGCCAGCGATTGCCCCGCTTCCAACACTCATTGCTGTCTGCAGTTAACTGCTTCATTCTGTCTGAGACTCTCTCTTCTCTTATCCTTCTGTGTGAAATGTGCTTGAGTAAAGATATTCTTCCAGGTCTTCGCACTTCAGGGATTTGTGGTCCAAGGTTTAACAGACCTTGTTGGAGATGCTTAATGTCTTTTCTGGTCCATCTTTTTAAGATAAATAAATTGAAATATTGCACCGACTTTCTTCATTTTGTAATTTTCCTTTGCATTGTTATTGTTAGTTATTTCTCTTCTGATATCTTCCTTAGAGTTTTATGTGTTAATCATGAAACAAGCACCTTAGATAAAAGACAAACACTGTTTAAAAGATCTAACAGCGAAACTGAGTTAAAATAATAACAGAATTCTTTCAAAAGTGTCAGATAACAATCTGGGAATAACTGACAGACTCAGTCATGTTTTTCTTTGTTTGTTTTTATTCTAGTTTAACTATATTGTTGTATAAAGTGAAATCGGCAACACTTTCATTAGGCAAATTTTCCTTACTCGGTGACTTACAGATGTTGGAACTATGCTGGATTTGCTGGCGCTAAACACCAAGTCAGAATGCGTATTAAAAGCTCAGGCTAGTAATCAAACAATGCCACACTCCCTGGTTAAAAGCCAGCTGGCATTTGGCTCCAAATACAAATGCATCAGAAAAAAATAGGTAACCGGAGTGTGAGTATGGGATTTGTTTAGCTGTGAAGCACACAGAGCAGAATCCTTTACATGGTATCTGCTGGATAAAGTACAAACTGGTAAACGGGTCTTTTAGATCATCTACAGGGAAGCTGCTTGGATTCTCTTCTGCCTATCCAGATGGTCTAACACCATCAACATGGATGCTGGCTTCCTTCAGGTCAAAAAAAGCACACTATGAGTTGGCTAACCAAGGTGCTGTCTTTTTACTAGTAAGTGGGAAAAAAACTCCACACCCCCGAAAAGCTTCTTGTGCCCTTTGTAAAGCACATAAAATACAACACAGTGACAGTATATGTCTCTACTCTGTGGCCCCTGCTTTGTTTTTCCTCACCAGCCACCTAGCACAGATTTCTCTCAGAGCACAAGAGAGAGACACAGGGCTGCATTATCAGAAATGAAAACAGCTGCGTGTCAGAGACTCTGCCAGTTTAGGAAAAGAGGAACAGAGTCTCTCCCCACTCACTGGAGCCTCAGCATGCTTCCTTGATCTTACAGTGGCACTGAGAATGCTTTCTGATAATGAAGATGTTAAACTCAGTCCTGAAGGGTGCTTCATCCTGACTGCCTTAACGGCATCACGAGAAAACCGAGACTAGTCAGAATGCCAGACACATTTAAAAGTCAGTGTCTACTTTTTGAATGTCAACAATTCAAAAGAGCAAACTACGAAAGTTCCAATAATTACTTGTGATAAGCGAAGCTTGCAAGAAATTGAGTAATTGATTCACGCATGCAGGACACACAGAATATTAAAGTTTTGAAGGCTGACTGAAAAAACGCAATATAACATTGGCCAAATGAAAATAACTAAGGTTGCGATCCTTAAGAGCTGGAGCCTGTTGGTCAACCAATTAAATTAAGACTGAATATATCTGATTTTTTTTTTTCCTTACTGAGCACTACATCCTTTTTTTTTCTCCCACTTGTATTAATAAAATTGATTTTATGGCCATATTTGGAGGTCGTTATCAGACGGGAGTATAAATTATAAATACTACATAATGCTTCCAGCTGTGCTCTTATTTACACACAGTTCTGTGCAAACATCTTGATTCATCACTGAATTTATTTATATTTTTCTTCCACGGAGCCGGACTTTTGGAAACGTTATCAAAGGTTTTTCACTCATTTTCAGTCCAGTCCTCATTTTCAGTTGTCTTTTGTTTAGACAGCCTAGCAAGGAACCATTGTATGTTTAGGCACTTTGTTCCTAACTGATTGTATTAACGCATAATTTCTTTAGCTGAATCTACAAAAAAAGGCCAAAAGTAACACAGTTTGATGGACACAAAATATAACTTTTGCACCAACGTGGTGATTCCCAAAGAGCTATTAACTGAAAACTTGGGATATCTTGGCATAGTTTGCAACTTGCTCTTAAAACATTTAAGCAAACTGAACCAGTGGAGCATAAAAGAAGAAGTGACAGGCCTAAAGACCATCTACAGTAGATGAATAGTATCTCAAAGTTATGTCCTGAAGAAACAGAAAAATATCCAGCAAAGACCAGACACGGGACCAGAGAGATAACCATCTAACCATTCATTTCATCCATGTACTGTTTGCTGAAGTGCCATCAAAGATGATCTAAAGAGAAGAGTGGCTGTCAAGACACAGGATCGCTCATGCACTTTTGCATTGCACGGTATTTTGTAAAAAATGTACAATTTGGCACTTAGCTATGATGTTGTTTCATACTTCATGTAATGCTAAAAGTCTAATGAAAATATAATCCTTCTCAGAAACTGAAACGTTAATGAGACTTTATTTTGGCGATGCATTAACATGTTTGGCTGCTAGCTTTCTATATTTTCAAAAAGAAATGATTTCTGTGACAGAGACTAATTTTTTGTTTGGAAAACCTGCTCTCCTAAAAATAGCCTGAGCGTGAGTTTCCTCAAATCTAAATCCTAACTCACCAGCACGACGGAGCAACCAATGTTCTGCATAATAGTAGAATCCAGGACAGGCTTCTGAGAAATAGCCTTTTTTAAAACATATATAAAGTCAGAGTACATTTAATTGGATAAGAAAATACAAAACAGAGAACAACCAGTGACTGTATAAAGGTCATTAGGAAAACAAGTTGAGCCTTATTGTATATAAAGCATACAATAAACACAGCCCACATACATTTATAATTAGAGTCACAGAATCCTATACTTATTTCTTAATCTCATATCAAACAGAGAATTGCATTACTCCGAGTATATTTCTATTAATATCCTTTCCACTGCATAATGAGCATACTTTAAAAACGTTTTCAATATTCCTTTTTTTAACATAATCTGGAGCAAGAGAAATACACATCCAAATCTGGTAGTTAATGATGTTCGTTGTCTAGGACTACCTTTGATCTTTTTTTAGGTATATTTAAATATATAAATATACGGATGTATAAGCTATGACTCTAAAAATTGCACGGTGTAATGCAGAATATGGTTCACCTCAAACACCATGAACCTCACATTAATATGGAGAATTCCAGAGCAGTTCCTATAGTTGCTGAAATATGATTGAAAATTAACTGTTGAGAAGAGAGGCTTAGCAAAAAGTCAATTAAAAAAGAAATCATTTGCCTAATTTAAAATAGGCACCGGGTAACCAATCTGTTCTGCAGCCAGGAAGTGATGAATTAGGAATTTAACATTCCAGTACAACATGGTTTTCCTAATAACAAAGGGAAAAGTATCTACCAAAAAGAGAAAAATCCGCAACAGTGATCTTTTTGCTATTCTTGTCCTCAGACTGCAGAAACAAGCCATTTGGGATTTAAAGTCCCGCTTACAACTATTTGGAGATCACAATGTGTGAAGTTCTCGCTGATAAAGCCACAAATATGCATGTTCGACACACACTTCATTTGACATTCAGAGAGTCACTCTGACAGCCAAAGTCTTGTTCCCTAAAACCATCTCATTACCTTGCTGGTAATTTAAAAGCAATAGTTTGGTTATAATTACCCAGCACTGTTCCAAAACACAATATCCAAGCCAGAATTATCTGTCTAGCCCCAAGTTAAACTCTTTTGGTTAAGTGATGTTGCAACAACATCATATTATTTCCACAGTATGCAGCAAAATTGTCTGCTCTGGGTATCAATAATTTGTCAGGCGGCTGCATTTTGCGTCACAGCGACTCCCAAATTATTCCTTTGAAGTGGTTTAGTGAAGCTGTTGCTTTCTGCCTCCCCTGATGATAGTCTTCTCCATCTCAATCGCTTATTGTCTCCGTTTCCCATCTTCCCTCTTTCTCCCTTTCTTCACAGATCATTATGTTAGAATTATTGCTCGCTATTGCTCTGCTCTGCATCTGTCCTTTCACTTAAGTTCGGGTGGACGACAGCAGTCGTGTTTGCTGTCCCTGCGGGTGTGGCTGAGCTGGGGCAAAGTGGCTTATGGCTCGCTAGTTTCTCCTTCCATCCCACCAGTGATTCACTCATTAGAACAATAAGGAAAACACAAGGCAAGCAGTGTTAACTGGCAAAGCAATAAAGCATTGTTGAGAGCCATAAAAATTTGAATTAGATCACTTTTCCCGAGGAGTAATTAAAGCAGGAAGCTGCCATTTAATGTTTACCATTTCATTAAAGAGCAGTGGCAGAGTCACAGAGGTCGACAGGAGGGCAGCCAGGCTGGACTGCACTTACGAGGGCTTTAAGAGAAGTAAGTGTGTGTGTGTGTGTGTGTGTGTGTGTGTGTGTGTGTGTGTGTGTGTGTGTGTGTGTGTGTGTGTGTGTGTGTGTGTGTGGCTTCCACACTTCTGATTCCTTGTTCTTGATAAATGTAATAGATAACTGTCTACATTAAACCATGTCCCATTTTTGTAATTTTAAAGCTCCACTTGCTCATGACAGCATCCGATTTACCCACATTTGTGCAACGTCATTTAAAGCTATTTTCAAAAAAGTTGGGATGCTGTATTTGCCAGTATAAACAAAACAATTGTTTTTTGCTAACACAAGAAATCATTTGATTATTTATTGAAACATATGTTCATTTGGAATTTGACTACAGTAACATGCTCGAATAATGTTTTGAGTGCAGTGTTTCATCACCTCTTCTTACATGTATTACAACATCCTCTCCAGCATGTGGGAGCTTAGTAGACCACTAGCTGTAATTTCGAAAGCCAAATGTTTTTCCATTCGTGCTCGATGTAGGACGTCAGCTACTCAGCAGTTCATTTGCCTCATTTGTCATGTTTTTCTTATTTTTTCAGTGCACTCTTTTCAATGAGGGACGTTTCCAATGCTGGTAAACCATTTCGAATCTGGACTCTCAACCATGTCGTTATAATATATGTAGTTGTGGTGGGATGTGGTTTGGCAATTTCATGTTAAAATGTAAAAAACAAAAACAAAACAAAAAAACAATAAAACTGTCATGGTTCTGGGTCCTTTTGGTCCAGCATTTTGTGTTTTGTGTTCTTGTGGTATTTTGTTTTATGGGTTATATTCTGCTTCTTTAGTAATTCTATTGTGAGTTCCTTATATGTTTATTTCCTTGATTGTTTAGTATTTCCCCCTTGTGTCTTTGCCCTCGGTGTCTCTCTCTGTGTGACTGTGTAGTTGTGTGAGTTCTTGTGTCTTGTTTCATCAAGACATTCTGTGTTTCATTCTGTTTTTCCCTGCCTGCCATGTCTCCCCATGTTTCCCCAGTCAGTCATGTCTCTGTGTCTGTCTGCACCTCTGTGCATGTTCCGGTTACTTCCTGCTTTACTTTGGTAGTCTCCTGTTTGTTTGTGCCATGTTTTGCGTTGCTTCTCTTACTTTGAAGGTACCTCGTCTCATTTCTTATGTTTAAGGTTGTGTCCTCTGTCTGGTGTGTGTAATTTGCCCCAGCTGTGTTCCCCATGTGTGTCCTGTTCCCGTGTCATTCCCTGTGTATTTAAGTCCTTTGTTTTCTTCTGTCCAGCATTACGATCTCCCTCCTAGCTGTGTGCGTTTCCCTGTGTTTTTCCCTGTGTGTTCAATTATGGTTCCAGTATATCCATCCATCCATCCATCCATCCATCCATTTGCTTCCGCTTATCCTTTTCAGGGTCGCGGGGGGCGCTGGAGCCTATCCCAGCTGTCATAGGGCGAAAGGCGGGGTACACCCTGGACAGGTCGCCAGTCTGTCGCAGGGCTAACAGTATAATTTATGTTATTTTCTGATTTTAGTTTTTGTATCGTCTTTTTCAAGCTGCATTTTGAGTTTACATGTCACCTCCCCATATGAGTCTGCATTTAGGTCCTTTCTTTTCCTGGCTGCACACAGCCGTTCATGATAAAAATTTGTGAAGTACTCTAATCCCCAACACCCCATGTAGTCACAGATGATAGTTTGTGAACTACTGTATAGGACTGATAATAAGTAGAAGGGTCCCTCTCGTTTTTTGGCCAGGAGGACGTAGCACTCACAAATCCCAAAATGTTTTCATTTTGACAATAGTGCAGTTTTCCATGTTCAGACCATTTTAAAATCTGGTGAGGCGCAAATAATAAACCAGTGTTGCTGGATTTTTATTTCTCTTTGTTTTTTTGCTTTTTTTAAAGCAGCAGTTTCCAAATGGGTTCCCTGGCTGTGATTTCCACAAAACAATCATATCTGCTTTTAAAGCCATGTTACTGTAGAACCTAATGATCATTGTGATTCATTTTAGTTTTTCACCATTCATCTTCAAGAGTAAATTTCTCTGGATTCTCTGAATCCTTTAAAGATGTCATGTACGTTAAGTGGTGTAATAAAAAATGTTTTTGATTATTTCAAAATTGGAGCTCTTATTTTTATGTCTAAATGCCTCTATGTGATGGTGTGGCTTTTTGTATTATATCAGCATATACAGCACTGTTAAAAAGAAAAACACAACACACAAATATTTTGGTGGACAGCTTATCTTTTAAAAGACTTTTCATGTGCAAATATCGAAACTTTAATGTGACTCTAGTTTCAAAGATTTGAAATCAGATAAGACATATTAAGAGAAAATAATTCTTGTAACATTTGGCAGCTGCTTTTCTGCTGTCAGCTTAAATGTGTATGTATGTTTATTTGGCTTTCAATTTTAAATATTAATTTAGAAATACGAATAGATAGTAAGACCTTTACAATAATGCATGTGAGGTCGCAACATGCCCCTTTTGCCCTTTGTGGGAGAAGACATGCATGGAAGTTAGGAAGATGCTGTTCTCAGACCTGTTAAATATTTCAGCAAGAGAACTTTGCCTGGTCTCTCTGCATCAGTTCACAAGCTCCTGTTCCTCTCACACACACTTGCACATCCAGAACAGACACAAATAGCATAACACACACAAGAGGACAGGCTGTATTAACTCGACAGGTAACCTTTTACTGCTGCCCACTGCTGTTACACCAGCTGCAGCCGCTCAAGAGCCCAAGTTCCGGTCAGAGCCTGAGGGAAGGGGACAGCCAAAGAATTCATCCAGTGTGTAATGAGGGACAATGTGAGTAAACGCACCAGTTAGAAAAGACGGAGAGAAAAGCTTTCCACTTTGATGCAACTGCAAGCAGTAATAACGTTTTGTGGTCCATAAGTACAGTGCATGGGATCAATGCTATAGAGCTTTCCATAGATAATACTCGGCAGATAATTCTGCTAGCTAGTGAAAAGCAAAACGGGAAAAATGTCTATCACACAGAGTTCCACGGGGATGGGAAACCTTCAGTTTTTTCTTTTGTCAGACCAACTACTCTCACATGAATTTGGTCAAAGTTAGCATTTTGATCTGATAATGGCACTAGATAAAATGTAAAGCATAACAAAGTTGTGTATGAGTGTATATGGCATAGCAATCCTATTATCTCCTATTATGTCTGGTTTCCAGTTGTGGGTACCAATTGACCAAGCCAGGCTCAAAAAAGTGTGATTAAACCAGTAATCTAGACACACACGTGCTCATGACAAATCAACAAGTTAACTATTTTCAACAATTAGACAATTTTCAACCTGATCACAAATTACAGGTGCAAACTTGGTGATGGGTTAATGATGTCGGTCAACTATTTTTGATAGAATATCCAACCAATTTAACAAAGCATATGACCACAAGTTAGAATTGGTTGATGTTCAACTCTTGAGTAGCTGCCACACTCACTCATGAATGTAATACTATCATTTACTGCACTATGAGGCTTGTAATCCACATTACATCAGTGTAGAAAACACCAAATGACAAACCAAAAGACAGATAAAAGAAGGCAACTGAATAGAGAGCGACACAAGTGCTGAGTCATTTTGACCCGACTGAGGCTGAATCAGTGACGCTCGCTCTGACTGACTGAGTCTTCTGTCACCCGGCATGCAGACGAGGAAGATGTTGAGATCTCTTAAACAGACTTGATAGGAATTTCCTCCACTGCCTGATGGAGTTGACACTTTTTTACCTCTGTGCCATTTCTGTGAGCGCTCTTTACGCCAAGCGTCAGTCTGCATCAGTGGATCTCGCTTTTGCCAAACAAGCCCCACCTCAACCTTTCCAATGTGTCCCACACCATTGCTGGCTAATACACAAAAATATAGTAGACCAAGGAATATGTGACAACTGAGACAGGCGATGCAGAGTAAAACAGCCAATGCACACTTGTGAATATTAGAGATTTGTGGCCCATTTCCCCTAAAACCATAGTTTCAGAAAATTGTATTCACTGGAAAACTGGCAAAATGTCGACTTATTGCGTGTCTTCCATAACGGCTCATGAATATCCGGATTGCTGACAAGTGACGGCATTTACAGTGGTGTTTGTGACGTCTGACGCAGGAGCTGTCCTCTAAAGCTTTGCCTTCCAGACAGAAACTTTTCCAGATTACTTTATGTCTGGATATGATGTACAAGTTTTCAAAAACTAATGCATGGGAAGCTGTTCATCCAATGGAAAACAAAAGGGAGAAAAAATATGTTTCAGTCTATTTCTTTTTTCACGAGAAACAGAAAATATTTTCCTAGCTTTTGTTGCCTTGAATTATAAAACTTAACCTCAGACAAGCCTTAATATAAACTATGTCTCTGGTCAAAGCTTCAAAACATACAAATGCATTTGTAACCCTGGTAAGATTTACAGCAATCAGAAGTACAGGGTTCTTTGAATGCATCGTAGTCCTTGTCTGATAGTTTAATTTCCGGGCTTGCCCTGAAGGCACCATCTGCAGCTCCGTGCGCGTGAAGGTGTGGTGTAGAGGAAAAAGGACGGCAAGGAAAAACTCCATGCTGCCGCGGAGCACGGTTTTTTCCAGTTGAAAGAGAGGAAAGAGGTTTAATTAACATTTGTGAGAGAGCTGTCGTTAGCGGTGAACCACAGACGGGTACCTACCTGAAAGGAGCCGGAGTATTTCTTTGAACTTTTTGAACTATTCTGGTGAGTTAGCCTAGCTCACTTAGCACCGCTATTGCAGTTCAATGCACTGGAAAAAATAACTAACCAGTCAGAATAGTAGTAAATGTGTTTAATGATGTTTAAGATGTGTTTTCATAGTATTGCAATGTTGTGACAGTTTTGGTTATTATGAGTGTCTAGTGTTTTACTTTCTTGGGCCTGCTAGTTCAGCCGCGGCCAGCTAAGTGGTTATGCGCAGTTCACGTGCAATAGCTGTGCTGTTACTGTAACTGCGGGTGATGCACAGTAATACCGGTGTGTTTACTTTTAATGTGTCACAAGATGCAAATTTATTTTAATATTTCAAAAGAACCAAGGACATTAGGAACAAGGACATTTAAGGAATGTGGACATCTAACATTCTGCATATTTGTGTGCAGACTGGTTTTTTTTGAGGTACAGTTCCATGGGTGCCAAGTGAGGAGCTGGTATCGTGGGTCTAAGACACTGTTGCTGCTGTGGAGGCCTTCTCTGTGTCAGGACGCTACACGTTGATGCCTGCCGTACCAGGAGGGCGGTAGGAAAAAAAAACAAAAGGAAGCCCACCTGAGAGATACCTTATCATTTTCTTTTGCTACTTTTTCTCCGCCTGAGATTCAGGTCGTTTTCAGTTCTTAACCCAGGACAGTGGGTAACTGAATAAACTGACACCATAAGGAACTGGACACTCACATGCTATTTTCTTTTCTTTTTCCTTTTCTTTGGGGTGTTGAAATATTGTGTTTCTTGTCTTACATCTATTTTGATTGTTTCAATTATTTTGTGATGCACTTGAGATGGTTACTGCATTTGAAGGTATCCCTACATTGAGGATGAGCAAAGGGAACTGATCCAAAAGGAAATATATAAAGCAAACTTTGTTTCATAAACCTGTGGTCGTGCGTGTTATGTGGGTTGGAAGTCTCATTGCTCTTACAGAGTTGCTACCGCCAATCTCCTTCCCAAACCTAGATTCGGATATTGTAGACATTGCACTTGGGCGAGCAGTATAGATCATCTCTTTATAGATAGAGGGACACACGTCCAGGTTACACATTCATTTCCCTATCCTCAAACAGCGTCTTTACATGATATTTAATTCAAAGACTACTTTTTTTTCACCAATGCATTAATAGCTCTTAAAGTTCACTGCTACAATATTATACGGCTATTAAGAATATAGATGCACAGTTGAGGAGAGCATTGAGCTTACTAGATGAAGGCCAGACAAGGTCGCGCTGCTTTGAAAAGGATGCGTTTGTGCAATTTTTGCAAGCCTGAAGAAATATTCGAAAGCTCTTTGTTCAAGGATGTATGAATTCTTGGAATCTCAGTATTCCACTTTACCACGGCTGCTGAAGTGAGCGTTATTTTCTTCGCTGCTCATGCAAGGGGTTATTTGCTCCTTTTCTATCTCACTGTGTTATGTGTTGGCCTCCGGGGAGGCAGAGATTCATTACAGCTAAGGCCCACTTTAGCATGTTTGGAATGGCTCACATCGATCTATTTGGCCTTGGTAGATTGCTGTCTGAACTTTTGCATTAGTGGGTTGCATCGAGGAGCACAGTGTCCACACCTGACAGGTAATGAAGCTTAGACCCAGGCTTCTTTTCAGAAGTCAAAACAAATCTATTTGGATGAAAACCTTTTGGAGTCTTACCCTGTAATCTGCCTTTCATTATCTCCTCCTCAACTCATTACAGATTGGATTTTATTTATTTAGCAAATGAATAAAATAAGAAGATAAAACATGGTGTTTGGGTGTATGTACTAAGCACACATGATCTCATAAGCTTTCCAACACATACAGCCTCTATTCCAGTGTTCTGACTTCTGTCAATAAAACCCACAGATAACAAAGTTTTCCCAGTAAAGATATTCCTCAGCCAATAACCTGGGAATCTGTACCACATCTCCTGCCAAACACTAGCCTCTACTGATGAATCTGAAAAATTGGAAAGGTGCTTGACAGATGTGTACTGGCAAGAAAACACTGTGATTGTGTCTGTCCATCACAGGGCACATTGTTTAGCATCTTCCCTCAAGAGAACAGGGGAGCGCTATAGAGCCTGCGTCGAAGTGTGTTAGTGCGTGCCGTGGCTGACATGATATAGTCTCTGAATATTGGCGAAGTCTATTATGTGTGCTGAGATAGAAGGGGATTGTGCGATGGCATCTAGCGCTCAGCAGGAGCAGGAGGAGTGGAGGGTGAAGCTCCCAGTGTCTGTGCACAGAACATAAATGTTTCAATAACTGCACCTACTTCTGAGTATCCACAATTTTGGGGCAGATGCTTCTCTGCGAGCATAAAAGTGGGATATAAAGGAGTTATACTCAATCTGAGCTATCTGCCAGGACTCTGCAGAGCTTTAAGTATAGATCTTCACCAAGTCCCCAGTTGTTTGAGGGTCTCTCAGGCAGCAGATGTATTTCCAGACCCCACTTAGCCAAACACTGGAAGTTGATCAATGGAGGGGAGGAAAGGCACAACTGAGGTGATGGAGATACCTGCCACTGCAGCAGCACGGACTGATCTGTTACTGACAAATACTCACCCTGGGACATGAATCTCCTCCAGATCCCTCCAACTGAGCTGGAGCACAAGAAGAAAGAAAGATAGAAAGAAATGATTTGTCCAAAAAGGATATAGCATAAAGAAAAAGTAAAATGTTTGAAGACGTCCTGGCTTTATCCACAGTTTCAAGGTCGGACCGGTCTTTTCAGGCTAATGTGGATGAAAAGAATCCAATGCTAGATAATCTCTAATAAACAGCTTTTCTGCTTTGAGCTACACATTAAAGGGTTGCAACACAGGCAAAGCTCATAAACTAAACATGAATAAGCAACCCTGGTCTCATTTCCTTGCAGATATAACATACAGTGTGGGGCTTCATGTGGTTTGCCCCTGTCATTTTCTTCTTTTGAATTACAAGGTGCATCCAAGGACGTCTAAAATTCAAGAGCGCGACAGTGGTCAAATTCTGCCTTTTTAATGTTACACTTAGGATCGTCTTTTAAATGGTTTACACCACGTTGAATGAAGATGAACAAATCAAAAGACAAAATTGCTTAATATTACTGAAGCAACACAGAAAGATGTCAGAACATCTGCCAGCAAAAGGAAATTACCTTTATAACATTTGACCAGCTTAACACTGAGCAAGAGGCTGATTATCCACAATGGCCAACTGGGCCATTTACCCCAAAGGAAACTTTTTGTGTTTTTTAGGCTGTGATTAGTCATTATTTTCCCATCTGCTCTGCCACTGGTCGAGTGCACCTCCTGTGACTAATCACACTGGAAAGGGCTACCTCAAATTAGAAACAAAAGGGGGAAAACAGCTTTTGGAGAAATAACCCTTCTGTTAAAGCTCATATCAATCCTACATACTCTGCACACACTAAGAGTAAATCCTCTATAAGGTGGATCAAGTTGACACAAAAAATCAACACCCTACCTTCGCTTGCAACACCTGATCTTTGTCAGTGATGCAGCAAGTATAGCAGTTTGCTGACATCCCTTTGTCAAGACTGAAATATGGTATATAGAGAAAAATCAATAAATGTTGACTTACTAGCTGTATAACAGTTTTTCTCTCTTATAGTTTCCATTATTTTCTCCATTTTCTGTCACAGTGTTAGATTAAATTATATTTTAACCATTTCCTCTACTGAAAATACCTTAAGAAAAGAGCAACATCATACAGTTACTCAGAAGGGGGACAAACTATGGGCAAAAGCCAAAGGAATAAGGAACTAAAGACCCAAAAAACTGGGATAATGGAGCACTGGAGCACAAACTGGGTGTCATTAGGACGCTACAACACAGAGCGAACACCATCTCCACTGACACAGCGGCCAGGGAGGCAGAAGAACAGCAGATCAAGAAGGCCCTGAGTAAATGTGGGTATCCCAGCTAGACTTTTGTCAAAGCTGGGAAGGCACCAAAAGAAAGCTCCATCCAATCCAGGAGAGAAGGACAACCGCTGCCTAAGCGAAAACCTGTAGTGATCCCGTATGTGTCGGGAGTATCGGAGCAGTTGAGACGCATTTTTTCCAAACACAGAGTCTCTGTGGCTTTTAAACCCCAAAACACACAAAAACTGGTCCACCCCAAGGATTGGGTCCCCCGACACAAACAGAGTAACATAGTGTGCGCTGTTAAGTGCCAGGAGGATTGCCAGGATTTATACATCGGGGAAACCAAACAACCTTTGGCAAAGCGGATGGCACAACACAGAAGAGCTACATCTTCAGGCCAGGACTCTGGTCAGGCCAGTGGACACTCTTTCAAGAATGAGGATGTACACATCCTGGACAGGGAGGAATGCTGGTTTGAGCGCGGAGTCAAGGAGGCCATTTACGTGAAAAGGGAAAGGCCGTCTCTGAATCGAGGGGGTACATCTTTCGTCATCTTACAATGCAGTGATTGCAGCCATTCCCCAACTCTCTGTGAATGGTACTCATGGCCTTTGATCAGTGGCCTTTGATCAGTGGGTTTTGGTCAGCGCTTGTTGATCAATGGTCATGAGATTTACATAATTAAGATTAAGGAACTGACCTCCCGGCCCATTGTTCCTTCAGTGAGCTGGTTTCAGTCATTATGCAAAGGTACTGTTTATAAGATTGGGGAAACCTGCAGTCAGCTGAGACTGAAGAAGTCACTGGATGTGTGACGAAACTTTTCTCCCACAAAACGCTACGTCCAGATGAACAGAATCCACTTTTGGAGATTTACTTACCTGGATGATTGAGCATGCATCAAGACGTTATTAAAATATACATAATTATCACATTGGTACAATACAATATTTATATTGTACCAAAGTGAAAGGTTTTTCGTTATAACATGATATTATGTTGTTTAAACTTAAGGTATATTGTACAAACTTGGAAAGTATACTGTATATCACTCCCTCAATAACAGTCGTCGTTCTTTTGTTCTTTGGGTTTTTATCAACATAAAGTGCCACCCCACCTCCTTTTTTATTAATTCTGTCTAGATGAAGGAATTCATATCCATTAATTTCAAAGTCTTCTTCTTTTCCAGGGGTCATCCAAGTCTCTGATATGGGATCACTTTGAATGGCTGTTTAAACTTTCTTATAAATTCTTTAATGCAGCATTCCCCAACCCACAGGCCGTTTGGTACCAGGCCGCGAGAGTTGAGGTTCGTGTGTGGTTTTATCGGTTTTTATCGTTATTTTTTTTAATCATTTTTATCATTAACTCTGTTTCCCTGGGTCTTTTCCTGTGTGTTATGAATAAATCTTATTTTTTTCTGTACTGGTTTTATTTTGTTGTATTTATCCACAATGTTAAAGGCCAGTCCATGAAAACATTGTCGGACATAAGCCTGTCTGTGGCACAAAAAAGGTTAGGGAGCATTGCTTTAATGGATTGAAAATTTGCATATAGGCTTCTACTGTTTAAGTGAACCACTGTTATACTCTTTTCTACCTTTATTTTCCTGTTAAATTGTTCATTTGTATAATAATTGCATTAATTTCTCATATTGTTAAAGAAATTGCAATGAGGGTCTATGTTGCTATCATAACCCAATGTCCTATTGTCAATATCTATATGAGTTGTTACTTGTAAACTATCAGACATCTGAGTTGACTGTACAGCTTAGACAAGTACCATCATATTTAGCCCTCTTCTATGCTCTGATTTATCAGTTATATTTTTCTAGTAGAATGAGGGCGATCTCTTTGATGACTAGAACTTTTGCCTGCTCTGGTGTTCCATTTAACTCAAATACCTTACAATCTGATATCCAAGTTGACTATATTTTCTTTGGTTTTCTTAATATTCATTCACAAATTTAGAAGATCATCATTTAGCCTGGAGAAATAGTTTGTTGCTTTATAAGAAAGCCTTCCGCAAAGCCAGAACATCTTACTACTCATCACTGATTGAAGAAAATAAGAACAACCCCAGGTTTCTCTTCAGCACTGTAGCCAGGCTGACAAAAAGTCAGAGCACTGTTGAGCCAACCATCCCTTTAACGTTAACTAGTAATGACTTCATGAACTTCTTCACAATTTTAATTATTAGAGAAAAAATTACCAGTAATCATCCCACAGATGTAATATTATCTACAGCTATTTTCAGTACCATTGATATTAATTTAGACTCTTTTTCTCCAATCCATCTATCTGAGTTAACTTCAATAATTACTTCCTCCAAACCATCAACGTGTCTTTTAGACCCCATTCCTACAAAACTGCTCAAAGAAGTCCTGCCATTAATTAATGCCTCAATCTTAAATCTGATCAACCTATCTCTAATAATCGGCTATGTACCACAGGCCTTCAAGCTGGCTGTAGTTAAACCTTTACTCAAAAAGCCATCTCTAGACCCAGCAGTCTTAGCTAATTATAGGCCAATCTCCAACCTTCCTTTCATTTCAAAAATCCTTGAAAGAGTAGTTGTCAAACAGCTAACAGATCATCTGCAGAGGAATGGTTTATTTGAAGAGTTTCAGCCAGGTTTCAGAGCTCATCACAGCACAGAAACAGCTTTAGTGAAGGTTAGAAATGATCTTCTTATGGCCTCTGACAGTGGACTCATCTCTGTGCTTGTCCTGCTAGACCTTAGTGCAGCATTCGATACTGTCGACCATAATATCCTATTAGAGCGATTAGAACATGCTGTAGGTATTTCAGGTACTGCACTGCAGTGGTTTGTATCATATCTATCTAATAGACTCCAATTTCTGCATGTAAATGGAGAGTCCTCTTCACATGGTATCTAACCAGATTCTTACTCTGGATGGCATTACCTTGGCCTCCAGTAACACTGTGAGGAACCTTGGAGTCATTTTTGACCAGGACATGTCCTTCAACGCACATATTAAACAAATGTGTAAGACTGCTTTCTTCCATTTGCGCAACATCTCTAAAATTCTAAAGTTAGAAATATCCTGTCTCAGAGTGACGCTGAAAAACTAGTTTATGCATTTATTACTTCCAGGCTGGACTACTGTAATTCATTATTATCAGGATGTCCTAAGAACTCCCTGAAAAGCCTTCAGCTAATCCAAAATGCTGCAGCAAGAGTCCTGACAGGGACTAGAAAGAGAGAGCATATTTCTCCTGTTTTGGCTTCCCTTCATTGGCTTCCTGTTAAATCCAGAATTGAATTCAAAATCCTGCTCCTCACATACAAGGTCTTAAATAATCAGGCCCCATCTTATCTTAATGACCTTGTAGTACCATATCACCCTATTAGAGCACTTCGCTCTCGCTCTGCAGGCCTACTTGTTGTTCCTAGAGTATTTAAAAGTAGAATGGGAGGCAGAGCCTTCAGTTTTCAGGCCCCTCTTCTGTGGAACCAGCTTCCAGTTTGGATTCGGGAGACAGACACTATCTCTACTTTCAAGATTAGGCTTAAAACTTTCCTTTTTGCTAAAGCATACAGTTTGGGCTGGATCAGGTGACCCTGAATCCTCCCTTAGTTATGCTGTAATAGACGTAGGCTGCCGGGGATTCTCATGATGCATTGAGTTTTTCCTTTCCAGTCACCTTTCTCACTCACTATGTGTTAATAGACCTCTCTGCACTGAATCATATCTGTTATTAATCTCTGTCTCTCTTCCACAGCATGGCTTTATCCTGCCTTCCTTCTCTCACCCCAACCAATCACAGCAGATGGCTCCGCCCTTCCCTGAGCCTGGTTCTGCCGGAGGTTTCTTCCTGTTAAAAGCGAGTTTTTCC
Organism: Rhamphochromis sp. 'chilingali'; assembly: GCF_963969265.1. Taxonomy (NCBI): domain Eukaryota; kingdom Metazoa; phylum Chordata; class Actinopteri; order Cichliformes; family Cichlidae; genus Rhamphochromis; species Rhamphochromis sp. 'chilingali'. Next base: position 21,453,404 of record NC_137947.1, on the reverse strand, counting down.
TTCCCACTGTCGCCAAAGTCCTTGCTCATAGAGGGTCATATGATTGTTGGGTTTTTCTCTGTATCTATGAAGCACCTTGAGGCAACTGTTGTTGTGATTTGGCGCTATATAAATAAAATTGAATTTAATTGAATATTCTTGTTTGTTTTGCAGTGTCTGCATTTTTCTTGATTAGGTGTTCATTTAAATAAACATTTGTTCCTTTCAGCTTTCTTCCTTGCTTAAGCAGCTCTTTTTTTCTGTTTTCTATTAACAAATCTTATGATAATAGCAGGTATTTGATTTTTGTGTTGCTTGGAAGAGGATGACATTCCTCAATATTTTTACTGTCCATTTCAATACCATTGCTATTGAAGAAGGCCATTACCTGGTCTTCCAAGGAGCATAACTCTTACTCTGGTGGTTCCCCTCTCTCTGTTGTTGTTACCTGTGCATATGTCTGGTGCTTGGTTTCCAGTCCAGTCACTATTACATCATTTGTTTTTGATTATTGTTCCAGATCTGACAGTTATCCTTCCAGCATAGTAATCTTCTTGTCCTTTTGCTCATTTTGTCTTCTATTAAATTAAGTATCGGTTTTTGTTGTTTTGAAATAGTTATTTCTTCTGACATGAAGTTTGGAGATTTCTTTATGTCCTCCAGTTCCTCCTCACTGACGTTGCTCCTCTTAGGCAGCATCTTATCGATGTTAATCCCCATTAGTTGCATAGGTTTGTGAAGCCCGGATCAATCCCGTGTCTTGCCGATGCCCAGCTGTTAACTCTTACTGACTGGTGTCTGAGCTTCGTTGGTTGGTGGTTGAGCTTGGTGGAACCTTTTCTTTAAATTGAACTGCTAAAGGTTTCTCAGTTTTCTCTTCTCTTCTTGTTTCAAGTGGTCCCTCAAGTCTCTGTGTCTGTTTTACTTTTATCAGCAATGAATAAAAGCTTATTTTGTGATGCTAAGTGTTTGGTGGAAATAATGGCCGTAAATTGGGTAAAGTTACATAAAAGTAAAAATGATTATGAATGAATCATTATTTATTTATCTTAGTGAATCAGTAAATGTGTCAAGTGCTGTGTGCAGGCAGGAATGGAGGACCCAATGTGCAGAGTCATGGAGGCAAACGTGAACTCAAAACTCAGCTTTATTGTTAAAACCCCCAAAAAACTAAATGGAAAATGCAAATAAAACTAAACAGGCAGGTAGGCAGATGGACCACACAGTGAAGAACGAGGGAGATCACGACACAGACCAAAAAAAAAAAAAAAGCCACAGGGCTTAAATACACAGAGGGAGCGATCAGGGAATGGAAGGCAGGAGGGAAACACAGCTGGGACAAATCAGGGCTAACAAGACAAGGGAAGCAAAACCAGACACATTAACATAGGACACAGACTATCAAAATAAAACAGGAAACATAACACAGAGATGCGGACTTATAAGGGGTAAGTTCAATAGTAACGTAACACTCAAAACACTGGTTCATCAACCCAGGTACCCTAACAAAATTAACAAATTGAATCTACTACACACTCAGGAGGTAAGGAAAAAGTACTGATTAAGAACTCATTATGTAGGAATTTTGAAATATTTTTTTTTCCGTATTGTAAAAGCAACAGTCAAGTGAAGAACTGAGAAAAAAAAAAAAAATCAGTAGTTGAAGCTCTGAGATTCAAGCTTTATTTCCTTTTAATAAAGGACACCTCATACTACAAAAAAAAACAGCAGTAGTGGTAATTTCTCCAAAGTGTTCTTATTTTTGGAATAATAAAAGCATAAGAAAATACCTGTGAAGTAAAAAAAATCAATGAATAGATGAGAATGCTGATGGTTATTTGAGTTTAGCCCTTTGATGTAGCTACTAGACTAAAAGTACATATAAGACTGATTTGAATTTTATTAGTTTGGCTAGTGTGCATCATAAAATAAAGTTACCCTCTAAGTGACGTGACAGAGGCTGCAAGAATACATTCTGACTGAACAGTAATGTTAAAGTAAAATGTCAGGGCAATCCATCAAACAGTTGTTGAGAGCGGTTTGGCTAAGGTGTTCGACTGACCAAGCAAGAATCGTCGCCAATCCTAGGACCACGCTGCTAGTTTAGCCAAAAGTACACACAATACCATTAGAAGAGCCTGAGGACGGAGCTTATTATATTAACAGAAATGTAAATTTAGTCATAAAAGTGCAGAGGCATTAATTCTACAGCCCAAAGAACACTAACGTCTCGAGTCCTGCTGCAACCACAACAGATTCAGGTAAACTGAATTTACATCCTGATTTATTTATTTTTATTCAGTAACCTGTCACCTGCACAGACAGGCTGCATCTTCTTAAAAGTGACTCATCAACATGTCACTATATGTCAAAATCTCTGAAAGACCATCCAATAAATAAATATTACTCACCCCACAGATAAAAAAGTATAAAGGCCTAAAACAGCAATGCACTCATTTCTCCTTAAACTAATTATTCAAGGCTTTGGGCACTTAACGCTGGAAATCTAGCCGGCTGTGCACTGCATTCAGAAAGGACTGAAAACCTATGATATAATGAAGGATCCGAGTCTCTCTAAAATGAGCTCATATCATTCAGGCAAACAATGTTATGCTGTATTAAAGTATGCAAAGGATTGATGACTCATTTAATTACTTTTCCCCCGTGCTGCTTATACTTGAGACTTCTACAGTAGTATTTTCATACCAGTCCATTCTTTAGCTCAGTTATGCTAAGCAGCTTTTTTAGATGTGCTCATACTGGATGTATTTGTGCTCTTGTCTCCATGTTGTTAGTTCCTGCATGTAGTCTAAGTTTGTGTGCACTCAACCATCTGTGGGCGGCTGCGTGGGTGAGTTTACTTACATTGTCCTTCAAATAAAGACTAAAAGTTCTCAAAAGTAGGTTTATAACTTTAGAGTGAGAGCTGCTGGATGTCATAGGCCAACGATTTATAAGCCAGCACAATACTGTCATCACTGCCGTCCATGTTCAGATTTCAGATGAACACTAAAGAGAAGGCAAAGACAAACTGACAGGATGTAGAAAGGAACAGTGGGCACAGTGATGTAAGACAATATTACCCTGAAATGCAGATTAACTTATTTAACTTTGAAAAATGTTGGTTCTATAAAAATTCTTGATTCACTGGGTGACAGAAGGACATAAAAATGACAGAAAATAAGCAAAAAAGGTCACAGGGGACCTATTATGCTTACTAATAGCCTAAAAGAACTCATAAAACCACCTGGTGCTGCTCTTTGCTCTTTAATCTCCTAAATCTGCTTCATGGTGGCTGGATAGAAATGATCAGACATGAGGAAGAAAATCAAGGAAAACGAGAGGGACAGCAAATACGATTGTTAGGATTTTTACATCCTTGTGCTACTGTGTGACTGTCTTTATTTTTAACGCATCTGAATGTGATCTATGAGAATCTGCAGGGGGATTCACATATCAGAGGTTGGTGTTGATAAATTGTGAAAGTGTGGTCTCTTCGGCAGCTATATTTCTGCTTTGACCCCGGGAGTTTCTACGTTTGAGGTGAATTCAAACTCCACAATGGCTTAGTATAATCCTCCTAGTATCTTGATGCACTCCTTTCAACTCAAGGCCAACACACCAGTGTTTGCGTTCCTCACTTGCTCACATTTCTTTGTTGGTTTTTTGGGTTTGTTTGGTTTTTTTTCTTTGTGTGGAGCTGTTTAAGATGCTGACAAGTTCACATTTAGATTTTAATAGAAACACCTGCTTTTGAGATGAGTTTCTCTAACACAATTTTTCTCTTTTTGTGTAAAACTGGCTTGATTAGCTTGTAACTTATAAAGCTGAGGAACTCTGGCGGTTTAGACTGCGTCCCTGGCTTTTTTTTATATGATTTCATTTTGTGCAGGCTTCCATCCATCTTTTTTCTCCTCTGTGTCCTCACTGAATGGAAAATTCAAATACAACGAATGCACCACAAAGCATGCTTATTTTAATATGTCTGTCATCAGAACATGAAGCACCTGACACTGAATGATAGATTTTTCAGATCAGAAGAAAAAGAAACTGTTTTATTTGTTGTCAGGTATTGTCCACCTGGGCCTTACCCAGAGTTTCTGCCTGATTTCTCAGATTTTTTATTTCCTCATTATCATCTCTCAGATGTAACATTATACTGCTACTTTAGTGCCATTATGTTGATATTATTTAGTTTTTTTCTCCAAATGATCTGAGCTAACTTCAGTAATTATTTCCTCCAAACCATCAATGTGTCTTTTAGACATTACAGGGAGTGCAGAATTATTAGGCAAGTTGTATTTTTGAGGAATAATTTTATTATTGAACAACAACCATGTTCTCAATGAACCCAAAAAACTCATTAATATCAAAGCTGAATGTTTTTGGAAGTAGTTTTTAGTTTGTTTTTAGTTTTAGCTATTTTAGGGGGATATCTGTGTGTGCAGGTGACTATTACTGTGCATAATTATTAGGCAACTTAACAAAAAACAAATATATACCCATTTCAATTACTTATTTTTACCAGTGACACCAATATAACATCTCCACATTCACAAATATACATTTCTGACATTCAAAAACAAAACAAAAACAAATCAGCGACCAATATAGCCACCTTTCTTTGCAAGGACACTCAAAAGCCTGCCATCCATGGATTCTGTCAGTGTTTTGATCTGTTCACCATCAACATTGCGTGCAGCAGCAACCACAGCCTCCCAGACACTGTTCAGAGAGGTGTACTGTTTTCCCTCCTTGTAAATCTCACATTTGATGATGGACCACAGGTTCTCAATGGGGTTCAGATCAGGTGAACAAGGAGGCCATGTCATTAGTTTTTCTTCTTTTATACCCTTTCTTGCCAGCCACGCTGTGGAGTACTTGGACGTGTGTGATGGAGCAATGTCCTGCATGAAAATCATGTTTTTCTTGAAGGATGCAGACTTCTTCCTGTACCACTGCTTGAAGAAGGTGTCTTCCAGAAACTGGCAGTAGGACTGGGAGTTGAGCTTGACTCCATCCTCAACCCGAAAAGGCCCCACAAGCTCATCTTTGATGATACCAGCCCAAACCAGTACTCCACCTCCACCTTGCTGGCGTCTGAGTCGGACTGGAGCTCTCTGCCCTTTACCAATCCAGCCACGGGCCCATCCATCTGGCCCATCAAGACTCACTCTCATTTCATCAGTCCATAAAACCTTAGAAAAATCAGTCTTGAGATATTTCTTGGCCCAGTCTTGACGTTTCAGCTTGTGTATCTTGTTCAGTGGTGGTCGTCTTTCAGCCTTTCTTACCTTGGCCATGTCTCTGAGTATTGCACACCTTGTGCTTTTGGGCACTCCAGTGATGTTGCAGCTCTGAAATATGGCCAAACTGGTGGCAAGTGGCATCTTGGCAGCTGCACGCTTGACTTTTCTCAGTTCATGGGCAGTTATTTTGCGCCTTGGCTTTTCCACACGCTTCTTGCGACCCTGTTGACTATTTTGAATGAAACGCTTGATTGGTCGATGATCACGCTTCAGAAGCTTTGCAATTCTGAGACTGCTGCATCCCTCTGCAAGATATCTCACTATTTTTGACTTTTTTGAGCCTGTCAAGTCCTTCTTTTGACCCATTTTGCCAAAGGAAAGGACGTTGCCTAATAATTATGCACACCTGATATAGGGTGTTGATGTCATTAGACCACACCCCTTGTCATTACAGAGATGCACATCACCTAATATGCTTAATTGGTAGTAGGCTTTCGAGCCTATACAGCTTGGAGTAAGACAACATGCATGAAGAGGATGATGTGGACAAAATACTCATTTGCCTAATAATTCTGCACTCCCTGTATTCCCACAAGACTGCTCAAAGAAGTCCTGTCATTAATTAATGCTTCAAACTTAAATATAATCATCATATCTCTTTTAATCAGTCAGGTACCACAGGCCTTACCATTACCTAAAAGGCATCTCTTGACCCAGCTGCCTTAACTAATTATAGGCCAATCTCCAAGCTTTCTTTGTCAAGCAGCTAACAGATCATGTGCAGAGGAATGGCTTATTTGAAGAGTTTCAGTCAAGTTTCAGAGCAAGTTTTAGAGCATGCTGTAGGTATTAAAAGGTACTGCGTTGCAGTGGTTTGAATCATATCTACCTAACAGACTTCAATTTGTTCATGTAAACAGCAAGTTCACTTCACACACCAACGTTAATTATGGAGTTCCACAGGGTTCTGTGATAGGACCAATTTTGTTTACATTATACATGTTTCCCTTAGGCATAGCATTTTTCACTGCTATGCAAATGACACCTAACTTTATCTCTCCATCTTTATCCATGAAGCCAGATAACACACCAATTCTTTAAACTGCAGGAATGTCTTAAAGACCTGGATGACCTGAATTTTCTGCTTCTAAATTCAGATAACACTGAGGTTACTATACTCAGTAGCATATGGCTGCACCTCTCTGAGCCTGGTTTTTCCTGTTAAAAGGGAGTTTTTCCTTCCCACTGTTGTCAAAGTGTTTGCTCACAAGGGGTCATATGATTGTTAACATTCGCTGTTTTCTTTGTATTACTGTATGGGGTCTCTATGTTACAATATAAAGCACCTTGAGGCAACTGGTGTTTTGGTTTGGCGCCATATGAATAAAACTAAATTGAATTACAGACCAGGAAGTTTTGGAAATCCTCTGACCTTGTCATCCAGCTATCACAGTTAGGTTTGTCAAACTCCTTATGCTCCTAATCCTAACATTTGCCCATTTTTTCTGCTTCTAACACATGAACTTTGAGTACTATGTTCACTTGCTTCCTTATATATCCCACCCATTAACAGGTACATGATGAAGAGATAATCAGTGTTATTTGCTTCGCCTGTCAGTAGTTAATAATAATAATAATAATGGATTGGATTTATATAGCGCTTTTCAAGGCACCCAAAGCGCTTTACAATGCCACTATTCATTCACTCTCACATTCACACACTGGTGGAGGCAGGCTACGGTTGTAGCCACAGCTATAATGTTATGCCTGATCAGTGTATATGAAGCAGTACTGAGAAGCCCAGCGTTATAGTTAATGATAGACTTAGAATGTCTGAGTAGTTCCAGTTTTTTCTTCTTCTTGTATCTTTACATAAAAGTGGCAACAACGATATCTTGGAGACCCAAGAAATCACCAGGTTTTGAACAAGTAAATTCATAGTTATTATTCAGGTGGTGAAGCCACTTTATTGACAGATAAAAACCTCAGAAACACAAAATTAAGATGTAAAAATGTTTACAGGGCCACATCTTTGCATTTGGATCAAAAAATAATCACAGAAACATATACATGGGCATGAGTTTTTATTTTATATAATTTTTTTTGCCTATTTCACATTTTGCAAAGCCAATAAATGTCCTTGACAGCAAGGAGGCTAAAATGGTAGCTGGGTGATCTGTGGGCTATTAAAGGTGATCTCTGCTGTATAGTTTAAATTGATCAGGACAGCTATGCATATCAATGAGAGCCTATGGTTGAATTAAAGCATCAGAGTGAGAGGGTCCTGTTGAGAAGTCAAACAGCTGTCGGGGGATCCAATTATGGTCATGCACAGAGTGCACACCTAAATGTTGTGTTCCCCACAAAGCCCTCTCACTACACTCAAGTTAAGCCGTCTCGCCTGCAGCGTTGGTGAATATTTGAAAGTATTGCCGGAGGAAAAGAACGAGGCTGGCATTTCTCCTTCTACAGAAGTGGCCTGGTACCCTGGTGGCAGAAAGTCTCAGTCTGAAAACACAGCAAAAGTCAAATACAAAAATGCCCTCTGCGCCTTTGTCACTGCTTAAGTGTTTAAGAAACTCTCTTGTGCATTGTCACTGCGGGTTCAAGATATTGTATGAAGCTGACAGAAGGTTAGGAGAAAGAAGTAAAAACAAAAGCAGGTCCAATTTAAAGATCAGATGGCTCAAACATTTGTCTTTTTTTAATGTGTTGAGCATATTATTCAAAGATAATTCAGTGACGCAGGTGCAGACTTGAGTTTTTTAAGCAATCAAGTTGATGTTAAACTCAAAATCATATTTTACTGAAACGACCACACCTGAAAATGAAGTGAAATTTACAGGCAGACTATAGCTACCACCCACACACTACTCATCAGACAAAGAGTGGTCTGAAACAGACTGCGGCAGTCGCAAACAACCAGGGAAACCAGGGCCTGTTTTTATCACGTTCCTTTCTCCTAGTCGTCATGATTGACTTTAATGGATTAATGATATATTTGTAGAAATGTTTCTTGCCTTTATAGTGACCTTGGAAAGCACTTTGTTGTTGCTGATGTTGATAAAGTGCTTTATAAATAAACCATCGTTATTACATGATATACAGACAGCATGCTATATAATTCCAATAACCCCTTTAAAACTGACTTGATATGCAAAATACCATCTGTCAGCTTCAGCCTCAGCAAAAACCTTCTGCAATGCAATCAAGTACACTGTGAAACTACTCATTTAGCTCAGCCTGGTCCCTACATTAACCCTGCAAGAGCACACCAGGGAATCAAATCACATACTGTACAATTATCATTAACAATGTCCTGTTTACCTTTTATGCTCCACTTACTACACTGTGAACAGGAACAGGAACAACAGTCCAAACACTGTAAAGCATCTCCCTCGAAATATACAGCTGCAGCATAAACATGCTTGTTCACTGAATATTCAGCTTAGTAACAAATGATTTCAAATAACACGATTTCTACATGTGAATATTAAATGTCAGCAGCTGTTATTGTGTGACGTTTTGGCTCTGTACCCAACCACAGTGAATTTTAAATCAATCAAATTTAAAAAAAAAAAAAAAAAAAAAAAAAAGAATTGTTTTCAACATTTATCCTTTGCAGCCAATGACTGTAAATAGACATCACCAAATACTGCATTTCCTCTGTTGGTCTGAGATCAGGTGGGTGACTTAGTCATTGAAGAATATCCCATTTCTTTGCATTGAGGAACTGTTGGGTTGCTTTTGAATTATGCTTTGAGTCATTATTCATTTGCACTTTGAAGTGTTGTCTGATCAGCTTTGTAACATTTGGCTGAATCTGGGAGTATAGCCCTGTGCACTTCAGGATTAATCCTGCTGCTTCTGTCAGGAGTAACATCATCAGTAAGCACCGATGTGCTGAAAGAAGCCATCTATGTCCACTGTGAATGACCATCTTTGAACAGAGGCGGTGGCTTACAAAACCCACTGTCTGCCATGTTGAATCCAGTTTTGAGATCCCTTGCCAGATGCCTCAACACCCACTCACATCCATTTGAGTGCAGTAAATCACATGATAGTGTGGGGCTAGGTTTCACAACGGGTTCACCCAAAACCATGACTGATTGTGACCCACACCCGTTTTCACACCTTGGCTTGTGTAATTAGGTAGAGGATCAATAGGGGGTCCTTGACCCTCTTGGGGAAACTCCCATAGGGCTTAAATTTGGGACTCTCCACCAATTGCTCTTAGAACTGAAGAAGCTTCTCGGATGAGAGGTGAAACATCTTCAAGTAACTTAAAGAAGTTCAGATGCTTTTCTTTCCAAGCTCCTTAGACTATGGTGACCTGGATGACTGAGAACCTTCACAGACAAGTGCTTACTGTGCTCAGTGATAGAGTTGCACTGGAAAAGTGATAATTGTCCTTCTTTTCCTGAGTGTAACTAGTAGTTTGCAACTGGTAAACTTTATGCGTGGCCATTTGTGAACGGGTCTATGGTTGTACACCTTCACAATTACAGGGCTACATACCTCGTTTATAGTACTGACTTGACCACTCAAGTTTTGCTCTCTCTTTGATGGGTTAATTTCTTAGCATAATGATGGCCTCATTCACTTGCACAGACATCTTTTCCTGGGTAAAGATTCAGAAGATGGCCCGAAATGTACAACACCTGGCCAGTTTTCTCCCAGGCTATTTAAAACCCTGTCTCTGAAGGCCTTCCCATTCTCCTCTCCCACTGCTGCCTTGCTCCTGTCCTGTGACAATAACTGTGTCCAATTGTTGTCAAAAAAGTGAGTTTAAATTCATTTCTTTTAATTAACACAGCTCAAAAAATGGAGACGGGGGCATAATAACAAAAACACTACCCCCCACTAAAACATGACAGTCCTTATTAACTTGACTATGTTTAGGTCAGGTACTACCCACTATGAGGTCATTATCCTGGAAGGCACGTCAGACAGAAAGTTATGGAGTATATACAATATCATGTAATGCTTGTAAGCTGTGCAGCAGAAAATCTTGACTAGTAATTTAAACTGATAAATATGAGCTTTGAGCAGCCACTAACATGACATTTTAAAGCAATGATATGCAAATTAATATACAGTGCAGCAGACAGACTGAACTCAAGGTTGGCAACGAGTGCAACAGCCTTAAATGTTAATCAGCAGCTCAAAAAAAAGGAAGCTAGGACAAAAAAAAAAACAAACAGTTAATATGTGCAAAAATATTCTTTAGGTAATATTAAGTATGCAGTGATGAAGGGGACTGGGAACTTGTGGATGACCAAAGTTTGTTAAGTTTGCCATGAGGCTAAGATGTGTTTAAGGCGAAAATCAGGAAAGCTAATTTCCATAATTATCTTTTGCTGAGATTGCAATGAGTAAGAGACAGCCTCTCCCCGGCTCAAATAATAATCAACAATGAAAGTGAAGTGTAAAAACAGCTTAAAATCAATTCAGCCCACAATACCTGAAGTGTAAATCATGAATACCCTGCTTGTCTATTCATAGCACAGTTCAGCCCGTACAGGGAGTTCATTCAAAATACAAACCAACACAAACATTGCATAGGGGTTAATCCAGTTGCAAAACATAGCCTAGTGGAAGCTTAGAGATCAACAACAAGCAGAGCAACAAAGCAGGCAGCAGACCCGCAACACACAGCAGAGCCAACACATCAAGACACAACAGGCAGGTGATAAAGAGAAGCTGTGATTTCAGCAGACGACATCTCAAGAAGCAAAGTCAGGAAGAGCAGTTTGAGCCCACAGCTGCTATGATTAAAGTCTAACCAGCAAAGAGCACAGTGTAAATATCATTACCTCTTTCCAAAGTCTCTGAAGTTGCATGTTGGAAGGCAAGCTTGTTGGAATGCATAAATATAAGCAACATGTGTCTGGAGCAATTTTCTTTTATTAATTATATTTTTAGCTGATCTGACTTTATTTGAAAGAAAAAGTAAACGTTTGAATAGATCCCCGATTTGAAGGTGGGCGTTAGATATAGGTTATCCTCTCATGCTCTTGGGGAGCATTTTTGCACAGATTTCTGTGGAGTCATTGACGTCCAGTGTGATACTGTGGTGAAAACTGTGCTATCTGCCTGTGATCAACAGATATACATGCACTCATTGGCTACTTTGTTAGGTCAGCTGATCATTAATGCATCCAGTAAGGACCCACAGGCTAGTAGTAGAAAGTCAACATCCACACTGATCAAGAAGCACCTGGTAGCTCAGTGCAATGAGATCAATAGAAGACAGCTACAGAAATTGTTGATACGGTGTCCTTCCGTTAAAGAAAGAAAAACTTGACAAAAGTAATAATAATTAAACATTTACTGAAAATTAACCAATGAAAATCTCAGATGTTGCTTTTGAATTGTGATTCAAGAGAAGAAGAAAAAACTAATTTATGTTGGCCTCGACGGAAATGATGGCACCCCCTAGAAAAGATTGAAAATAAGTGCTATGCCCATCAGTGAAATGTACAAGTTGCCAAATATCAAGAACTTTTCATTTTAGATTTTAGTGAATAATATATTATTTATAATATTTAGTGAATATGATGGAAAGCTACAGTGGAGTGAAAAATTATTTGATCTCCTGCTGAATTTGTAAGTCATACATAAATGAAGAGTCTCTAATTTTTATAGCAGTTTCATTTTAATCGAGAGACAGACTATCAATCAAAAATCCACAAAAACACATAAAAGTTCTAAATTGATTTGCATGGCTCTCCCTCTCGCTATTAAAATGAAACAACTCTTTGAAAGTGAGCAAACTTACAAATTTAGCAGGGGGATCAGTTTATTTACTTTTTTCACTTTTGCACAGGAGAAAATATGGTGTGAGGTGACAGTGTGTGTGTCTGTATGTGTGCAGTAATTGGCTAAAAACTGCTTAAACTTACAGCTGAAAAGGGGTATGCCAATCTTTGGATCTATATTTGAATCTCCACTGAGATTCAAAGAAAAACGCCTCAGATAACAGAGAATACAGGAGTACATAAAGACTAAAAAAAGAATCACATGAGACCATAAGAACAGACTCCTTTCATTCTTATTGGATTTACTTAGCAAGAGAGTTGGAAAAGTTGCCTTCAAATCTAACATATTTGACTACTTCCCAGCGATGTTGGTGCATCGCACTTTGTTTGACCCATTTTTAGTTTCTTAGCCGCCCCACCTACGCTATTTCTTTGGTCTTCTGTGTGGTCTTCTGCTGCTGTGGGCCATCTGCTTCATGGTTCAATCTGCTGTCTGTTGAGAGATGCTCTTCTGCACACCTTGGATGTAATAACAGTTATTTGAATTACAGTTGCTTTACTATCAGCTTGAAGCAGTCTAGCAATTTCCCTCTAACCTCTGACGTCAACATGGCACATTCACCCACAGTACTCCTGCTTACGGGATATTTTCTCTTTTTCAGATCAGTCTCTGTAAACACTAGAAGCATCAGCTGTTTCTGAAACATTCAGACCAGCCGGTCATTTAAAGCCACTTACATGACCTTTGTCTCCATTCTGATACCTGGTTTGAACTTCAGCAGGTCATCTTGACTATGTCTACATGCCTAAATGCATTGAGTTGCTGCCATGAGACTCAGTGTAGAATGTTATAGACCTGTCAGCCTCAAACATTGCCATCATGGTTGTGCAGTGTAAAGGAAGGGACCAAACAATTTTCAGGCAGTAGAAGTACAGGAATCAAAAAATGTAGTCTGTCATGACTAGATGTTTAGATGTCAAATCGTCATTTCTGCTAAGTCCACAGCCTGATGTGTTTGATTTTTAACATTCGAAATTCATGCTCCATGCATACCTGCTCTACTTAGTGTGCTCTACTTACTGTATGAGCGTGCAAGGAGACATGTTCAGTGAGACACACTGAACATGTCGGCCTCTTCTGCACTGATTTTGTTAATCTGTGTATTAACTACGGCGTTAGCAACGTCAGGGTGAATTTGGGGATTAGATTGTATTTTTAAACATTCCTTCACACTTAAATTCCCTCAGTATAATTACTCCACTGAACCTCTGTTCTCTGAGGAGTAACCTGCAGTATGCAATATGACAACAGTTTTAAGCATAGATTTGACAGTCTATGATGAAAGCACTTTAGCTTCCTTTCAAGGGAAAACCTTTTGCACTCCATCTCCCACTTTTCGAAGTTAATGACAGTGTCACGCTACTTCTTGCGCTTGGCAGTCTGTTACCCACCCATCATCTCTGAAGCATGTAACCTCATTATTAAGTGGACTATATGCAAGGTGTCTAGAGGCTGCATGGTTTGTAATGAACAGAGATGCTACTTAGTTTAATTTGACAGGGAGGCATTTCTTCTCAGTGATAACATACTGTAAAGTAATATCTAAGTCTATGTTTGTCTATCTTCCTCTCACAATTCCTATCTCAAAATGAACATAAGTTACATCTATTGTTTGGAGTTTTTTCCCCATTTTTATTTTTTTATTCCCACAAATTTAACATTCATTTTAAAAAGCATTACTAAAAAGCACATTTGGTTTTTAAGCACAATTTATTTCCACAGTAAAACAACCAGCAGACATGAAAAACAAGAAGACCAAAATAAGAATGAGGCTTCAGTTTTATCTTAAACTGAAATCGGCAGCTTTGTTGGTGACATGCGAAAAACATATTACAAATATTAAAGAACCAAAACATGACAGGACTCAAACTGAAAATTAGCCAAAACACCCTCCTCAGCTTATTTGGTTCAAACTTTATTGCTGTCTCACAAGTCTTCCTAGAAAAATATGACTTTGCAAACAGAAACAAACAGGGAGAGAAGAGAGCGTAAAATAAAGCAAAATAGATTTTGTCTAAACCAAGTATCGCCCCTAAGACAGTTTAATTGTCATTCAGCATTAAGAACTAATGTAATTTAAAGTGCCTCAAATTACAATTTTTTTAAATGTCTGATTTTTTTTTTTTTTTTAATAATTTGCATTTCAATAGCTGGTACCACATCCTCTTTAGATTTGAAAGCATTTTTCTAGTAGGTAATGGCAGATAGAGTAAGCATGAATTGAGGCAGAGATTTGGGAAAGGTCTCAGAGGGGGCTACCGGAGGCTCCTGGGCCAGGCAGATCCACATGTACTAATGAGAGATGAAAGAATTGAAGGGTGGGGGCACAAAGATGAAAACAAATAGCCTGTAGTGACAAGAGCATAGAAAACTGGATAGGGAGTGTATGAGGTGTAGCTCCTTAAATTCAGATAAATTATCCCCAAAAAGATTGCTACAAGTACAGTTTAGCACGCCTTCTTTTTGCTCCAAACAGTATTGCACAGTATACTTGAGACAGTGCATAAGAGCTGCGAGCAGCTGATGAAGGAGAATATGTAGTGATAAATACCGTGACCTTGGATATTATGGGAATATGAACTGCTACACTGTGGCGCCTTATCTGCTTACACTGTAAACTTCTAGTTGGTGATTCAGCTGGCAAGTAACACTTGAATGGCGAATCTGCTCTAAAACGTACATCAGCACATCACACCGTGTCACAGAACCACAAGTCAAGTATGACAGCATACAGCTGCTGAAGAAACACTAACCTACATCTTTCAAGATTCAAGCTTTTACTTTAAAAACGTCATCAGAGATGAGAGTGGTTGCTAAAGGAACATCTGTTCCTGATAATCATTTCAAACTCGCATTAACTTTTCTGATTCTCGTTTATTTTTGTTATTTTCTTTTTGGCCAATGAGAGCCACAAAAAAAAAAAAAAATACAGTTGCAATTGCCAACATCTTATTCTTTAAGGTGAAGTAGCGAATTTGTAACTCAACAGAATATTGGTCTTATTAAATATTTCTTTAAAAATAAATAAATGAATGCAAAAAATGTGGTGAGTGAATCAAAACAATCAGCTAAAGGTGCTAAAATGCCCCACAGCTTTAAAAAAAAAAAAAAAAAAGCCTTTATATGAAGCCTTGAGCTGTAAATACACCTTTTTTTCTCTGTGTTTGTTGTGTTTTTTCTCTGTGCATTTTTTTTCCTTTTGCAAAAAGTTGCATTCCTCTTTCATTCAGAATAATAATGCAGAAAATATATATTTTTCCCCTCTTGTGCAATGCAGCTTTATAATTTGTGCGTCCTCTCTGAAAAATAAAGCGAATCAAGTTCCTGCATTAGGACTGATCCAAGTTGTTAGAGTTTTTAGCCCTGTTTTGTTAAAGCATAGCAGGCAAGAGAGATTTGCTTGACTGCTAAACTGAACAAGGACATTGATTTGGAGCTTGGGAATACAGCACAGAGAGGCATGGTACTGCCCTGTTTTCCCTGGCATGGCTTTGCGTTTGGCCTGGGCTGATGGATCTCTCACTGCCTCTGTCTCTCTCTCACACACACACGCACACACACACACACACACACACACTCTTTCCTCCAAGAGCAAAACACTGGCAGCCAGAGGTGTCTGGAGATACGCACACATAAATACACACATACAAATACACACAGCAGGCAACATTGATTTCCTGTTTGGCATTACTTAGCAGTGAATGACACAGCTGAGGGGCGCAGGCTATTCTCTAGACCACAGTGCAGACAAAGATTGTATGCATTCTGTCCTTCGTGACATTTTACAGACAAGTCTGCCAGAAAGGGCTTGTGTTGATCATTAGCACCTTCACTACTTTTATAAATTGTTTTCAGCTTTTCTTTGTCTCTTGCTGGGCACCTATCTTACACTCTGGGTGTGTCTTCCTGTCCACGTTCCATTTTCATTATAAGAAATGGGCTTTTCTTGGCTTCACAGAGCACTGCTGACTGCTTGGCTGGCTTGGCACAATGTTGAGCCATCCAACAGGTAAACATGTATTATCAGCCACATGGATCCTCAATCACAAACAAACACAAGCCTCTATCCATTTCCAGGGTAATCTAGAGATGGGCATCTTTTTTTATGGCTACAGCAGGCAAACAGATGAGTGTTTACTTGGAGACCTCATTTTGTGAGCACTTCCAAAACAACACAGATACACTTTCATGCACTTTGTTAAAGAACTCAGAGTGCTGGCCTGTAGGTGCACTTGTGCGACTGTTGGAAAGTGTGAAATGATGTCTGCGTCTCTTCTGAGTTTCGCGTCTCTTTGAGTTCTGCCAAAGTTCCTGTACATGTGCGTCTATACAACTCATGTGTGTGTCTCTCTCTCCCCCTCTGTCTCACTCTGTCTTTGTAGGGTGCATTATTGGACGCAGTAGACCGGACACTGCCAGAGGCGTACACCAAGCGGTCACGCGGCGTGACAGAGGAGAGAGCAGAGCTGCTGTCAGAAGGCCTTTTTAACACACTGCTGCTCTCCGTTCAGGGACATTTCGAGAGCGTTTGACTGCAAAAGGGCTTCGCAAAGCAGCGATAAACACAATTCTGCAAAACTCCCACAGAAACACCACCAAAGCCCTGAAGGCTCCCCACCTGAAAATACCGCGCTAATACCTTTGATGTTCCCAAAGAGACATGCAAGAAAGTGAGAGGAGAGACGGTGGAATAGGGAAAAAAATAAAAACGACAGCAGCTCAGCGCGCACGCTTTTTCTCCAGGCAGCAGCTTCACACATCTAATGAATCCCCATTAGTTGACGTTTCCACGTGTGGGCGATTAAAGGAAAAGTTGTTTCAAGAAAGTCAGCGTGCATTGTAAGTTATTTAATTAACTCACAAATGATGTTTTATTCAGTTTTATTCACCATTCTCAACCTGAGTTTGACTTGCGATATTTTCTTCTACCACATGTTGATGTTTGAAATTGGGCAGATCACCCTTTGTTTACTCTTTTTCAGTATGTTTTAAAAGTTCATTGTCTTGTAGCAACGATTTTACTATCCAGATATTAACTTTGCTTTTTTTTTTTTAAACATACCATTTCCTTCTCACCATATCTCATTTTACTCTTCAGTCGTTTTCATCTAAAACTGCACAAAGTAACCCTGAAATAACAGTGTATTTTGTCTGTGTTTGCACATATAGATATGAGTGCGCTTCCACTGTCCCTGAGCACACTTAAGTGTGTGAGTGCTTTATTATGCTGCTTCTTTCCACTACATTATGAAAGCTAATTCCTCACTTGCACACTGTTTCTAATTATATCCCCACCACCAGCCTTTTGTTATTTTTCAGTGCCTATATTTCCATCACAGTGCATTGACACAAAAGGTCTGTGAACCCTTCTGCTACCACGTGCATGGTTTGAAAGTTCACTCAGGATGTAAGTGTAGTGAGCTGAACTGGAAGGATGTGAACACCTACAGCGTGGAGCTGTTTTTTAAATCCATCTCTCAACACTACGTTTCTCTATCTTTAAAAAAAATACATATGCGCACACTCAGACACGTTTACCTACACATATTCTCATTCTAGAAGCGACAACTCCAGAGCGCTTTGACAAATTTCTTTTTTTCTGTCTCTAGCCCCATTTCACATTCACTTTCTTGCCTCTTTCCCACTTTCTTTTTTCCCTCGGTTTCCCCCCGGGCTGTCTATTACACAGCGAAGGTCAAACTCATGTCACCACTATGTTTAAAACCAAATGCACCTGTGTGTCAAAGGGCACGGTTGTGTGAGGAACGAGTGAACTTGGACTTTAAAATGTGACATTAGCCAGTGGGTATTAAAAGAAAACAAAACTGGTAACACTCTTTTCTTCCATCTGCAGCCTTCATGTTCATGTGCAAAACTAACTTCCTCATCAAAACCCTTCGATCTCACAAGTGTGGACAGTAGTGAAAATAAGGTCCGTCTACATAATACATTTTGATCAATCATGTTGAAGTGGTTAATTTAGAAACAATAGGCAGTGCTTGAATGTCTCATATATATTAGTAATGAGCTAGGAGGCGAAGGAGATGACTATCAATGTCAGAGTAATTTCAGTTTTAGGTTATGATGGACGGATTTCAGGTCCTCAGGGAATCTTTGGCTTTGGGAGGCATGAGTGACTCAAAGGGATCGGGAACTTGGCTGACCCGGGGTCTCAGTGTACCCTGGTTAGGCTCCTTTAGGCTGTGCTCCTCCCGGCTGGAACTGGTGTAACTTGGATCCCTGCGAGGCTGAAGCAGTGAAGTACAAAACAGACTTTGAGCTTGCACCTGGGGTCCAGTGTTAAAGCAGGGAAGGCCTCTAGATGGAGGCGGCAGCTGCTTCACTTGGTTAGCCAGAGGCCCTAAGGAACACCCCGGCTTCAGAGAGCCAAAGCCACCAGTGCCCCCTGGTTTGAGTGCAGGGAGAGAAACGCGCTTGTGAAAGCGAGGAGGCTGCAGCATGCGAGGGCAAGTCAAACCAGCAGATCTAGCAGTGACAGAGTTCTGCAGTACCGCAGCGGGGGCTCTCCTCTCATGCTGTGCTGCTGATGCTGGACTGTCCCTGGCAGTTATCCCCTGTGGAGCTCCAGAACCCAGGCGGTGCAGGTTGGTGTTCGGGAGATGACTCAGCTTGTCAGGGCCTGTTGGCCCGGACGCATCTGCCACAACTGCTTTAAGAGGACGGTCAGCATCTAAATGGGTTGCTTCCTCTGATTTACTCCTTGTGAGGTCACTGCGGCCCACGGTAGGGGTTGTTCTTACTAGTTTTCCCTGTTGGAGGTGCTCGTTGAGACAGGGGTTGAAAGGCCGTAGTATTTGAGGCTGTGGGGTAAAAGAAAAAGGAACAGTGTATCAATAAGTGAACACTAAGTGTGTGATATACAGGCAGTGTTTTATTAACATGTTTCTGAAGTAGACAGTTTTAAATAAATAAGTGAATAAATATCCTCCCCAAGTATCTTTGAACCTCATGGAAAATTGCGACCCTCACAATATCACAGCCTGTTTCAATTACCAGCCACTGAACTAGTCCTACATTAAAAAGAAGAAAAGGCACAAAGGCAGCCCTGATTCAGCAGAGGAGAATAACCTTGTTGTGCGAGTCTGAAATCTACTGACACTTTTGAATTATTTTGC
Organism: Rhamphochromis sp. 'chilingali'; assembly: GCF_963969265.1. NCBI lineage: Eukaryota > Metazoa > Chordata > Actinopteri > Cichliformes > Cichlidae > Rhamphochromis > Rhamphochromis sp. 'chilingali'. The sequence goes on along the minus strand of NC_137947.1, from coordinate 21,434,218 downwards.
AATCACTGCTGCAGTGGGGCTTCAAAATATTCAAACTGGGAGCTACAATACACGCTGCCTACGTGAGAACATGCTGAGCTGTTGAACCACACAAAATTCATACCAACCATGGTGTTGCCCTCCAATAGGGGACATCCAGTTTATGAGCACAAAACCATGCACACCTGGATGAGAGGAGCTAATTATCCCGTCCAAAAACAAAAGAGCTGCTGACACAGACTCAACGTAAACGTATTTTACTTTGACTACATCGAATTGTTTCAAAGCAATAGTCTGTATATAAAAGATGGACATAGTCGGGGACGTCACCAGCTGGACTGATCTGTTTTTGAAGGCTTGTGCTGAGCGGTTTCGTCTTTGTTATCATAGCTATTTGACACCACACAGAACAAGCGCAGGTTGGATCAAACGGAAGGACGCTGACATTCTACCAGTTCGTTACATTTAAAGTAAGCTTGCCCACACCCTGCATTATCACCCTTATGTAGGGCTGCTCAATTAATCGAATTTTAATCACGATTACGATCTGGGCTTTCAACGATCATTAAAAATGACTGAGCCGATTATTAGCCCCTCCCTCGTGCTTTACTCTCGTGCTGCTCCGTGTGGCAAATCGAGCGCACCTCTCTGCATTTCGAACACGTGTCACAACAATTAAGAGCAGCGGTCTCCAACCTTTTTTGCGCCACGGACCGGTTTATGCCCGACAATATTTTCATGGACCGGCCTTTAAGGTGTCGCGGATAAATACAACAAAATAAAACTAGTACCGGTACCAAAAAAAAGAAAATTTATTCATAACACACATGAAAAGACCAAGGAAAACCGAGTAAACGATAAAAACGATAACAAAATAACGCTGAAAACCACCCTGAAAACCATACATTTCACACCTGAGCCTCAACTCTCGCGGCCCGGTACCAAACGACTCACGGACCGGTACCGGTCCGAGGCCCGGGGGTTGGGGACCGCTGATTAAGAGGACCCGAGGGAAGCTCGGAAAGCTAAGCAGAAGTTATTTGGAGAGGAGAGTGACTGCTGTTGGTTGAAAAGAGAGGTAAAAAAAAAACTTCAGTGGTGTGGAAACATTATGGTTCACGGAGTCAGACGTGGATCAAGTAGACATAGTGTGTAAACTTTGCTACGGTGTTGTAGCTGCACCACAGAGCAACACTGCAAAGTTCACTAAACATAGATGTTTACATTTTTCATTTATTTTTTATATTGCAAACATTTGCACTGTTATCAGTATTTGCACACTATTTTATATTATTTTTTGACAATCTTTAAAGTCATTATTCAATACATTGTTATTGTTAAATAAATATCGTCAAATAATCGAGATCTCAATTTCAGTGAAAATAATCGTGATTATCATTTTTGCCATAATCGAGCAGCCCTACCCTTATGAACACTAACGGGGACTATAATTTGAAAAAACGAACATCCTGCTCTATTAAAGGAGACTTAAAACTAGTGATTGCAACAGTCAGACATAAACTCATCAGCAAAGTGTTTACTGACATCACACAGCAAGGAAGACAAAGACCCTTTTACACCCGTAGGAATCGCCCTCTGCAGGCCATGTGAAAGAATGCAAATTTAAGTCACATCCATATATGGTGTTGTATTCAAACTCAGAAGCTAGAGCTATCTTTTATATACACAGTCTAAGCTGACAGAGCCAGTGTGCAATTAGCTTGTATTTTAAGTGTTTTATTTATCTATGTAACAAACGATGTACGCATCACCTGCTTTATTTGTTTAGATGTAGCCAGGGGAAAGCAAACAGATTCTATATATTATTCTGCATGACTGCTTCACTAAATACATCTTTTTTTTTTTACCAAAGATGAACAGTGACATAAGATAACCTTTTTATAGCAACCACCCTGTAACACAGGTGCAGATAAGCAGCAGATTACAGGACCAGACAGTGGTTACTGTATCTATAAGAAGTCCAGCAAAAGCTGAGATCCTTGCATCAGATGCAACATGAAAAAAATCAATATTCTACTCCTGTACTTGCAGATATCTTATCCAAGTACATTTTCAAAGTAGTTCATGACCAAACGTATATAAAAATGCTTCAAGACATTTCTAGCCTTTCTAGCCTATTTAGTTTGTACTGCCAGTTTTTACAATCAGAAATCAGAAGACCAGCCTTTTGGCTCCTCTTCTTTGAGCAGTGCCTGTAGGATCCAAATCCACCTGGAACCATCAAAAGCTTCTAAAAAGCCTGAACTCAGTTTCAGCAGAACATATTCACTGTGAGTTCGAAGTGAAGGGATCTCAAAGGACAGGAATATATAGCTGCACTGGTCAGGATGCTGGATCTGTTTGTACCATCAGTCATTTGTATTGTAAGTGTGAGAGAGCATGTCTGAGGCCACAGCTCCATCTCCTGGTCCCCTGCCACAACACGTCCACTAGCGTGTTACAAAACCCTTGTTCACCTTTCGTTTTCAGTTTGCTCATTTAAAAAAAAAAAAATGCTGCTTTTATACTTCTAGATTCAAAGTCTGTCATTATGAAGTCTGAATAATGTCGGCTTCTTTTGCATCTTACAATAAGCTCCGATTAGTCCACCAGTCGACCCATCAGCATCTTAATATCTCATGTATATCACGACTCAGTGTGAGACATAATCCACAAATTAGAAGTGATGTCACAAAAGTAATTATCATATGAATCAAGCATCATCTAAAAAGGTGAGTGACATTATTAACATGACCTTATTTCCATTGTGCCTCTGACTCATTCAGAGCAAAACATACTAAAACCAGACGAATACATGCATTGTACTATTTCTGACAGTGTGCTTCACATTTCATACAGACTGAAATGTTTGTAAGAACTGCAGTCATATTCTACGTCTAACTGCAAGCTTTGTAATGAGCCCATATATTTACAGCTTTCGCTAGTAGAGATATCCTGTATCATTTGGGTCATAGTCAGCAATTATTTGCATCTGCAGCTATCTGCTACAGATACTAATAATTAGCAGCAATCACTCTGAGCAGTTCACTGCACTGCCAAGAAAATATCACAGCTCACTAATGATAGCTATCACTTTTACACAAAATCACCAGTGGAACCCCAAAAAAAAAAAAAATCATGTTAATTTGTGACACCTGGAAGATCTCACATCCCACTACAATAAAATCATCTCCACCCACCCTCAACATGTCACGAGAAATGGTTTGTTATTAAGAAAAGCAACCTGCAAGAATGTGAAGTGAAAGGATGCAAATAATTGCCATTTAGCAAGAAGACTATGTGATTGCTGCACATAAGCAGATGGGATCGTCAATATGGTGGCACTCAATTTTAAAGCAAGATTAGACTTCATGTGTCGCTCGTGGTGGTGGATTGTGTTGAAATAAGAGCTGTGGAAAGATTGAGAGTATGTGTGAGTACTTAGATTTGCCTTGTTGCGTAGCTGCATTTGATAGGGGAGCTAGAAAGACTGTGATTACTCAGGACAGCAGTAAATATACACTCACATCCAATAACATGAGGCTATTTGAAAATCTTACTCCCTTTAATACCCTTCATCCATCAAAGTGAGCGCCTAATGAGTGAATAAAATATAGAAAAACCAAACCACACACAGAAACATTAGCCAAAGCATGCACAACAGTTCTTATATAGTTAAATTACAGAATGGAATTAACTAAAAGACAAACAATAAAAGCAAAAGCACAAAAAATATTGCCGTAATAAATTTGTAAAACATGACAGAAGACTCAAAAAACTGTGACAACTCTGTGACCCCAAATTTATATCCATTAATAAACGCAGGCATAGAAAGAAGTCAAAACTGAAACCCAAACGCTAATCATGCAAACGCAGAATTACAAAGACATGCTTCTGTCATGCCATGTGTCACAAGACAACAGCCCAGCGAGCAGGAGGTGGGCAGCACGTCCATTTCATGTTAAAGAGAGGATTACTGTACCACGCTGTGTCAGTGAAGTACTGCACTAGGTGCTCCACTCCTTGCATAGGCATTATGTGTGAGGAGGCAAAGGTATAGAAGAAACACTGTGAGAGATTCATTTTCAGACTTTTAACAGACAAGAGTACAGAGATGAGGAGAGAGAGCGGGGTTAACGGATTAGAAGACAGGATGAAATGAGATTCGGGAGAAAGAGAAAGAGAGGGTTACCGACATCTAAGGCACATATTTATTGTGCCATTTAGAATTAGAACAAAGCCCAAGAGAAGGTTACACATTAGTTCCACAAACCAATTTAATTCATTTACTATGACCTCCTTTCATTCGCACCGCTTCTCTTTTTTCCTATTCTTAAGACCATTACTACTGGCAGGAACTCTTTGCTGCTTTGTTTATAGCCAGGGCTCCCTGAGGGGGGTCAGAGCATTAGTGGTTTATCCAGTAAAATAAAAATACACTTTTTATTCATTCCAGTTTCAGTGTCTCATTGTAATATCTAAATACATCAGCCTACCAATTATATTCCAGTAGGTTTAAAAGTCATGACCACTATCCTCCTACTTTTTTTCTTCAACTGTGCATAGCCTTTTTTTTTTCCTTTTCGCCTTTGTTTGATGCTGTTTTGTTTAATTAGACCACGCAATTTACTGGTTGGAGAAAATGCACTTTGACTGAAGGCTGGGGAATAAGGACACAGCTGTCAAAATGTGATTTTGTAATAATTTGAAACATGCCAGAAAATATACCTGTGTCACTTTTTTCCCCTCTTGATACAAAGCTAAGTCCCACTGAGGTAGATCAAAGAAACACAGCGTGGGTTCTTTTCTTTGTTTGTTTTTTCCATTTTGTGCTCTTCACACTCACATATGTGCATTTTCTGAAGTCTATTTACCCATTGTCATTCTCTTTATCTGCCTCCTCTACTTGCTAGCTTGTCAGCACTGCATAATACAAAAGCCATGTGACAGCTACTGAGATAGGTGAGGTTGTTGTGACCAGCCTGCCCTTGTTTCTATAGTCTTCTCTTTCTCTATAGGCAAAGACAATGTTATGTGTGTTATTTTTTATTTCTCTTCCCTGCATATTTTTACAGCATTCCTGTAGAATGAGTATAAGAACTCGGACTTAAAATACAGGTGTCTACGGGTTTTAAAAAAAGACAATAAATGATGTTATTTCTGACTGAATAGAACTAAAAAAGGAGAAAATAAGTCATACAGGGGAAGCAATGGAAGAGGATGCATGAGGATTAATTGTAAAGGACCAAAAGTCAGACTATGTATAGTAAAACAAACAAGAAACAGCTATTTGTCCTGTTTCTAATCTTGTCCCATATTAATCTAAAAGCAGACAGACCACAAACAGCTCTGGAACATCATGAGGCGAAAAAAATCCCTTCTACTAACTGGAAACAAGACTCGGTAGATTAGAAGGCTTTAACTTGAGACAAAGTTAAACTTTACAGACCCTATATGCTGTGTTATGGAAGGACAGAGAATAGCTGCAAAGGGTGTTAGTGACTCACTCTGTCTGCGCTGGGGCATGCTGGTACGGGTCAAGCCCTGGTGCTGTGCCTGCCACGGGGACAGCAAAGGGGTGGGCAGCACACCCTACGCAGAGAAAAACACAGAGGACAAAAGGCATGACATACCAGGTCGTCCACACACACACACGCACACGCACGCACACGCACGCGCGCACAAAGACACACACACACAGTGAAGCATGCTCACATAGGAAAGCAAACTCACAGGCATAAACACATTGCTTAAGGATACGGATAGACCGCTTCACAAAGCACACAAAATAAACGCACACACACACACACACACACACACACACACACACAAATGCGTGCACAGTGCACACGCAGACAAACACGCTTATAAGGCACATTGAGGCGGGTGCATCACGTCAATGTTAAATCCATTATAATAAAAGTTGTGATGCAATGAAAACTCGGGCTTAGTGTTAGTGGAATAAACAAAATAAATCCCTTAATACTAACATTCACTCTAATCTTGAGAACTTGAGGAGCCTTTTTGTTTGAAAAACATGAAGAAAAAAAAAAAAAGCAATGTTTATACTGAAATGTTAAATAAAATATAAATAAATTAATCTAATGTTTACACTGAATAAAACATTAAATCCAAGGCTCTGTTTATGGCATTCATGATAGTTCAACTGAAAGGTCATCACAACCAGATACATGGACCGCTAAGTTAAATAATGATTGGTTTTTAAGGCAGCGGGCAGGAATGAACAGTTTTATCAGTGCTGATATCTGATAGCTTACAACCTCTTGTGGATATAATTTGTTTTCCTTATAATGTTTTGTGATGAGCAGTTAGAAATGTCAGACTGAAACTCAGGAGGTTATTTTATTATTCATTATCCTTTTAAGCACCCCCCTACCTAGAGATTTCCAATAATCTTTATGTTGTTTTTCAGCTGTGAAAACCACTCTTTTCCTCCTACTCTAAAATTGTAATACTGCTTACATAAAAACTATTAGCCACATACAGTATCTCAGCCCACCTTTGTTGCACAACTGTCACATTACATTGCCATATGAACATTTTTTGCACAAGGCTGAGAAAATACAAGCCTCATTCTATACACTGCGTTTTCCCTAAGGTTAAGCAATTCAACGTTTTCAGCCGTCAGTGGAAGACTCATGGTGAAGAGGCAGCTGTGCCATTTTGTTAAGTGGGTAGAGAGTAGAGCTATATCAAATACTACTTCTTCCTCGGTTGTAGAGAGGGCTCCTTCTTCTCTGATATAAGGGAGAGGCACAAAAATTGTCAAGTAAAAAGAACAAAGAAAGAGCGATATTGAAGACATGAAGGGAAAGGATGCAAGTTCCCAGCAGGTCCACCCCAGATTTCAGAGCCCTCCTAGTGTGACTGCTGCAGCGGGGAGCAATAAGCCTCCCTGATCTGTGCTTGTCCGTGTCCTTCCTTTAACACCAACAAGTTTTTCAGTGGGAGGTCTTCACAGAAGCTTTCTGTTGAAGCTTCATTTGGGGAGAGGAAACTTTAGACGACGAGAACAAGAGAGCGTGTTGGAGGGCTCTTGAATGATTCAGACAGTATCTGGCAGCTTTAATAGAACTCGGCAGCTTAGCCTTTTTTACATTTTCCACAGCTGTAAAAGGTCTCCAATAAAGGGCTGACAGAGCTTCACAAGAGCAGTGAGACAGAAATTGGGAAAATTATACAAGTTATTTTTTTATATATGCCATCCATCAATTTCATCATTTCTCTCCCACCAGCACATAGACTGCGTCTGGCAACACTTCCTTCTCAACTCTTTCTTTAAAAAAACAACAATGTTAATCTCCTAAACCTCCTTGCGGCTGACCTCGCCCCCTAAATCAGCGGTCCCCAACCCCCGGGCCTCGGACCGGTACCGGTCCGTGAGTCGTTTGGTACCGGGCCGCGAGAGTTGAGGCTCAGGTGTGAAATGTATAGTTTTCAGGGATTTTATCGGTTTTCAGCGTTATTTTGTTATCGTTTTTAGCGTTTACTCGGTTTTCCTTGGTCTTTTCACGTGTGTTATGAATAAATTTTCTTTTTTTTCGGTACCAGTACAAGTTTTATTTTGTTGTATTTATCCGCGACACCTTAAAGGCCGGTCCATGAAAATATTGTCGGGCATAAACCGGTCCGTGGCGCAAAAAAGGTTGGGGACCGCTGCCCTAAATGGTCAAGCCTTTATGGATTGGACCACCAGTCCTTGTGGAATAGCTTCAGCAATGCATACATAACACACTTTTGGTATAACACAAGATTAGTGGTGGAGGTATGTGTATGCTACATGTATAAACTACAGCATTTTAAGATACCAATATCATTGCAACAATAGCTTTTTAGATGTTTTAACTTGTTTTCTTAAATAATGAAAGTTCTCAAAAGTTAACAGATATTGTGATATCCCCTCAAAAATGTTAAGCCAAATGGGAGATGCTACACCTGAACTCATGTAATTTCATAATGGAAGGCCAAATTAATTCCAAACTGGGTGTGAGAGTGGACTGAGGCTTCCTCTATAGGGGAAAAAAAGTTAACATTGTGATCTCTTGATGAAATAGAGCTCTACAAACACAGAAGTACAATGGGTGAACATTTCAAATGAGAATCTGCAATGAATGTGCTCATATACGTTTCAACTGTATTAGGTAGGATTGTCCCAGAATCACTAAACAGGATTTGCTGGAAAGGTCTCACTGTGCTGAATCCAGTAATATACGATATTGGTTAGGCTAATTCAGACTTTCTGCCTGAAAATAGAAAATATTTTTTCTTTTGGTATGTCAGTTTGAAAATACAGTAGTAAGTGCTTCACCTCCTATTGTACCTACTTCAAATCTAGCAAAAGAGCTTGATTGAGCCAGACTGATATTTTTCTGGGAGTACAGAGAAATGAGGGGGATGTACAGTAATAAACAATTTTTAAAAATGTGTTTGCATGCGTAACATTGCTATTCTCAGTGGAAATAGCCATATTAGTATTGGTGGTAGTAGTATGTTCACAAGAGACCCTCTCAGACTGAGATGCACTCTACCTCTTGTGTGCACAGTCCCCAAAGCAGATGGCGAAACTTGGGAAAGTAGGACAAGAATCTAAAAGTCGAATAAAAGTTTTTCTTTGTGATCCTACAACCTTTCTTCAAATAACAACACTATTTCACGAAGTTGGTTACAACTAATACTCCTGCCCTGGCCCCAATGTTTCACTTCACCGACTTTGGCAATTAAATCCTCACCTGGCAAAGATGACTCTGTCGTACAAGCTCGTATTAATGAACATGCGTGTGGAATGTGTGCCTGATGCGAGGGGGCAAACTGAGAGAATGAGGAAGGGGAAGTAACACTCGCATCTGAGTGGGGAACACCTTTGGCAGCTTAACACTAATCACTAACCCTCTTCCCCATCCTCTCCCTCTCAGTGACAACAAAATGATCTAATTGTAACTGAGGTAAGAAGTCAAGAAGAGCTGTAATGTCAAGGAAAGAACGACAGACAAAAAAATACAAAAGAAAGAAAGAAATCAATGAAGCAAATAAGAAAGATAGAAGAAAGAGCGGAAGAGATAAAAGAGACACGAAGGGAGGTGTGAGAAGAGAAGAAGAGATGAAGAAGAGGATGTTTAAGAGGCAAAGAGGGAGTGGGAGGATAGCCGTAATTATCCTCTGTCTGCCACTGATGAAACACTGCCTATTGTGTTGTCATTGTTTCACTGCTGTGGCTCATCTGCGTGTTTGTTTATCTGGGTTATTAACAAGGTCGGCTCCCCAGTCCTCAGTCGGCTGAACTCATTGTTCAGTCACATTGAGTGTGGCCCGCACTTGAGTACAAGAGATACATGTGGCACAACCCACTCACACACACACAAACAAAACGCAGACAAACAGGGCATCTCTCACATACACATGACAGAAAATAATGCAAATATATAACCACAAGGCTGTGTAGTTTTCTATTGTATTACATCTGAAATTACTCAAATCACACTGCTCATGTTTTATTTGCTGCAAAAGGAAGAGGCAGACAAAACATTTCTCCTGCTGAGATTGCTCTGGGAAGCTATTCACAAAGATTATTTTTCTACAGGCAACATTTAAGTAGCTCCTACTGTCACACTACACTTGCGTCATGCTGCGACAACCGTGTACAATCGTTGTCGGCATTATGTTCACCGACAGCACTATACACATTCCATAATGTAAGCCTTTCTTATCTTTTCTTTTTTCTTGAGCAAGTTTTGGCCTCAAAATTGGATTGCAAGCAGATCTAAAAAAGAAGCTGTGGGAGCCGGCGGAGAATATGTTACCACAGCCTTCGCAGAGGCTGCGAAGAAGTCGGGAAATAGGTGAAGAGGATGGGTTAAAGCAGCCTGAAAAGCAATAGCACAAGTTCTGGTCACTGACAAAATATAAGCGGAATGACTGAAGATGCTGCATGAATAATAAACGACTCACTAACAAGTAAAAACACTCATGTCCAAGGGTCAAAGGACACAAGCTCACTCTTTTGTGATACTCTTAATCTAAGTTCAAAGCACACAGAGAATTTTCAGTCCATGTCCAAGCACGGACATCTAGACCTCCCAGAATCAGAGAGCACGTTTTGCCCCTTGGCTACAGATAAGGCAACTATATATCAACATTAAAGCTTTAAAAGATTATAGCTACTGGCCTTTGACATCAAAATTAATCTTGACCAAGCCGTTCAGCGTAGCTTTCAAAAATACTATTGCGGGGCACGAGGTACTCCAGTGCTTTGACAGAGCACCCCTTTAAATGTCAGAGGAGAAGAAAAATCAACAAAAAAGGGCATTTTTGAGAGCAAGAGAGAAAAAAACAATAACAATGACACCATGTTTGTGTGTGTGTGTGTGTGTGTGTGTGTGTGTGTGTGTGTGTGTGTGTGTGTGTGTGTGTGTGTGTGTGTGTGTGTGTGTGTGTGTGTGTGTTAGAGGAAGAGCATTGGAGAGTGAAATAAAGACAGCCAGACATGATTAATTTGTCAGTAGGGAGGAGGGAAAAAAAGGCAGAATAGCTAGTCTAGGAAAACCACACACATAGAAAACTGTGGGAAAAGCAAAGTACTATAAGAGGAAAACTCTTAATGAACCCAGACTTGCTAAAGGTGCTAAACCTGTCAGTGTGCTACCGAGAGCTTCGATACCAACTAAAAAGACCAAGGAAAAAAAATCTGTTTCTTCCTGGTATTTGTTTACTCTATGTTCTCTTTTATTTTTACTTCTCAAAAAAATGAAACAAACTCAGAGCTAATCTTTAGGAGCAATTGCAAGCTCTGGAAAGTAACATGCTGTAAAAACATGCTGAAAGTAGTCCAAGGCTGCAAAACAAGAGCGTAGGAAATGGTCTTCACTCTGGTGATGACACCGTAATGTAGATTAAAGCAGGAAGAGTGGAATGTGGTGGCCAGTACAGATTACTGATGAAACAAGCAAAAAGAACAGAGATAAAAATCACAAGAGAAATCTGTTTTGATTTTTTTTGTTTTGTTTTTGGTTTTGTTGGGTTTTTTTAATGTTTTTGAGCATTAACACACACCAGGTACTACAGGTCACAGAAAGACGCTCCCACCACGGAGACTGTTCCCATCAAGCTCTGCTAGCCCTTCTTTGATGGTTACCATAGCAACTGTTAAACCATAAGCTCCTGTGGCAAGCAGGGACCTTCTATAGTTGGTAAGCTTGCTTGTTTTGTCTTTTATTCTTCACCTGTAGTCGGTATAAGCCAATTTAAAAACATTTGTCCACTCTTAATAATCATGAGTTTGGCCATACCATGTGTTACAGTTAAGCAGATATCAATCTTAAAATTATTTCCTTTTGTGTCACAGTGCTTATATCTGCCTCTTTGTGTGAGTGGGTGTGTGCGTGTGTCTGTGCATCACACCCTGTTAGCTGAGAGCAGGTCAATTAAGGGAGTGTTTACTAGGCACACTGCCTGTGGCACTCCCACCATTGAACCAATACTTGGCTGCCACACATCACGCTGTGCTGGCTATGATAAACACAGCGAACACATATCTATCCATCTGCCACCTGTCTATCTGTGCGCCTCTATGTCTACTTCCTTCCTCCAATAAATCTCCTTCTTCATCACTCCGACATTAAGACCAACGTCGCAAGTCCCTGTTCAGTGACATCTAGCTATTAAGAGTGGAGGACAGTGTGACAAGCTTGCTGACAACCCAATAAGCTGTGCTCCACAGAGAGAGCACAGTATAGTGATTTAACCCCTCCAGCCAGCAGCTGGAAAAGCGTTCTCATGCTTTTTAGATTGTTACCTGAAGCTAAAGATTTGAACGACCTCACACAAACACCTATATTTTTTTTTTTCCTTTACATTATTCTTTGCCAGAGGTGTGGACTCGAGTCACATGACTTGGACTCGAGTCAGACTCGAGTCATTAATTTTATGACTTTAGACTTGACTTGAAAAAATGTTCTAAGACTTGTGACTTGACTTGGACTTTTACACCAATGACTTGGGACTTGAATTGGACTTGAACCGGTTTACTTGAAAAGACTTGATATTTTACCCCAAATATAAAATTTAACATGCATATTATATAGAGATTGAAAATGTGACGTCATTCACGGGTAGAACCGCAAAGGATTCTGGGAACTCGTGGCAAGAAGTACTAGCGCACGCAGGCTTTCAATTAAAATCAGTTACACAGCGATAAAAAGAAACACAAAAATGTCAAGAAGCTGTTGTATTATTAACTGCAATAGCCGGTCGCATGACAGCCACGGGAAGCCGACGGGTAAAGAGATCGGTTGTTATCGGATTACGACGTTTAAGAGAAATTGTTCGAGCCATGTTTCCGAAGTGACAAACAGGCGACGGATGGCCTGGATTGCAGCCATTCAAAGATCAAATATAACGTCCCAGAACACTCCAGCTCACAGGTTAGTCTGCTCCAAGCATTTCCACAAAGGTCAGTCTGCTGTTGTAGTTAATGCGTCATTTTCATAACATAATTAGTGATATAGGTTACAAGCAAGTCTGGCGCTGAACAGAAATTGTCGCGCTATGCTCCTTTATTTATTGTGCATAAATAGTGAATTGTCCTGACACAATATTGTGTTTCGCTTCTGTTATTATGGCACATTGACAAAAACATATACTTTTATTCACAGGATAAAACAGTTGTTTTGTATCACTAATTGTCCAGTACGATTACAGCATACAGTATTATTGTCACTGCTACATTTCTGTGATGCGTACCAGAAATTATTTCCACTACTAATTAATTACCGTTGAGCTCAAAGGTTATATTAATAAACGGTTAACGAATCTGTATTTATGACGACGATTTGTGAGACTGGTAAACTTATATGATACGTACGATGGTCTTTACGTTCTACACGGTGCATTTCAAGGTCCTGTACCCATCCGGCGGTAAACTGTACCTGGGCTTTTTGCAGTGACCTGAAGTTACTAAACTTCATGAGTGTATGCACTCACTCCAAGAACCGTATGCTTATAAATATGCATATAAATATGAGATAGCTGACTTCATCTAACTAGCAAATGTTTTCCAGGCTACGTTGGTGATGCAGTTTTTTTTTAATGTGTGTGATATTTTTGTCATGCGATTTTAAAGCCGGTCCTACAACCGCATCCAAGAATAACATGCAGCTTATCTCAGAACTGTCAGTGAAAATTATTCTTGGAGCTAAGTTTAATTGAGCTGCATTCTAAAGAGGTGCAATTTCACAATTTGTGTATATTTTCTAAGTTCACTATTTTGTCATGTGTTGAGAAAAACACAGATTTAAAAATTACATGGTCTAATATTTACATTTAGCATAACTGCAACATTATTTTTTTCGTTTTTTTTAATGACTCGAAAGGACTTGAAATTCAAAATTTCAGACTTGTGACTTGACTCGGACTTTTACACCAGTGACTTGAGACTCGACTCTGACTTGCCTGACATTACTTGAGACTTGACTTGAGACTTGAGGATAAAGACTTGAGACTTACTTGAGACTTGCAAAACAATGACTTGGTCCCACCTCTGTTCTTTGCATTAAATAAACTGTCAAATTATGTTTTATCAAATAGAGGTCAGCAATATGCTGTATGTATGCACTCATCATTGTATCCCAAAGTGAGGTCTGATGGTCACGACTGCACAGAAAAAATGTTTTTTTTTAAATTGATGAATTGATGTTTCAGACTCACAGCATGGTTTGGTGGTCTCCAGTACGTCTGGGTGGCCTTATCATAGTGGTGCTGCATACGTTTGTCCACCTGTCTGTCGCTCTGTCTTAGTGAAGAAGGAGCCCTCTGGTGGTGGCACTGACACTTGACCTGCTGGCCTGTAGCAGACTGAGGGAAAGGCGGGAAGAAAGGAGGGAAGGAAGGCCAAGAAAGGGTTTTAACTCTGGTGACTTCTTTTCAAGCCTCTGCTCTCACGCTCTTTAAAAGCTTGCCACTTTATACGCAGTCAAATAAAAGTACTCAGAGAGAAAACTGAATAGGCCTTAATATACTGAAAGCAAGTCCCCTTTTACTACAACACCCACTGTGCACTTGGATTCAGCTCACTTCAACTTTTAAATAATAACTGGGTTGAACTTAAAAGAAAACATCTCACTAGAAAGTTAATTGAAGCTTTAAGAAAAAAAAGATACGTTTTTTTTTTCCCACTGGGATGAATCACAAACATTTAGCATCACCAGTCAAAAACCTAACTGATGTGCTGCCACACATAGCAAAAAGCTAAATATATCAGATGTAATCACTTGAATGAACAGAAAAAAGGGTCTTCAGCAAGGGTTCATTTTTAAATTGATAAATGTAATTTATTGTTAAAATATATATATATATATTTCTCATCCAAAGCAATAAAATTCTATCCACTTTTTTTTCCAGACGATTTGAATGTGCATGAAAACTGGGAGCCAGCAAATTATCACCCTGCTCTGATTAAAATTGATGCACATTAGGGAAACCCAAGACCAGGTTGTAAATGGCTACAATTACCTTTACATAGTAATTAAAATATCCTGCAGTAAATTAAACTCGCTGACATTTACTTTAAGCGCATGTTCACCCAATATTGCCTCCTTTTTTCATCAGTCAAAACCTTTCCTGACAAACCACTTTCCTAACCTTCTTTTTAATTCAAACGATTAACTCAATCAATTATTGAATCAGAAGGTCAGAGCAACTAATGATGTGCACAACATTACATTTTTGCTTAAAAAAAAAAAAACTTGAGCTTGATATCACATTTTTTTCATATGTGGCTGAATAGCAAAGAAATTTTGGCTGTGAAAAGGCATGAAAGGATCTGACATGAATCGCAGGTGTTTGCCAGCCTTGGTAAAAACTTCAGTGCAGTGAGCATGAGCAGTCTACCTCAAGTGCAGCAGAAGACGCCTTCAAAGCTACATACTGTCAAGCAACACTGGGAAATCAGTTTTTTATCTTTGATAGTTCCACTTTCCTCTCTCCCATTATTTCATTTTCACTCCCATTTTCTCCTCTTAGCCTTATATGTACACAAACACACACATAGATACACACTGTATACAGCAAGAAACCGTCTCCCATCCACACGCAGCTCCTCTATTGTTTTCTCATTACTGCACTATGTTCAATTTACTCATTTTTTTCCACATGTCTGTTTCTCAGCACTTTCTAATGCTTTACCTCCCTCAACTTTACTTGAATCTTTACCAACTTTAATATTACCCCCTACCCAATTTCAAGGACATAAAGCAGGTCCAGTCGCCGTTTACTCTTTAACTCTAGTTCCAATATGAACCAAATGACCTGCACATAAATGTTAGATTTTCACCAAACACACTTGACAGAAGAAAACTTCCAAAACTTTTGTGTTTCTTTGTTTTGGTTTCATCATTTAGCCTTTTACTGCGAGGACATTCTTCTGACATTCTTCTAACAGCTGCACACAAAATGCTTGAGTACAGTCGGAGGAGTAAAGGTTGCTGTTTCCGTTTTTATTTTCTTTCTGCCATCGTCCAACACTTTCACTCCTTCAGCTTCTACACTCATTAAAGTCAGCTAAAGATCTGAAAACATGCCCCAGCCTTTTCTTACAGCCTCTGCTTGTTGAGGCTAAGGGTGGAACAATATCGTTCTGACTGAAGAACCTGTGGGTGGGTGCTTATTCTAATTGGAAGAATGCTATGCAGTGGCAAGACAGGAGAACAGACCTTGCTTTGACATTTTGGTATTTCTTGATATGGCGGGGATTTGAATAATGTCAGCTAGGCATACTGTTGTTTGGCTAACAAGGGAGCCTGGTCAGGACACTAATGAATGTTAGAGAGGAGATGGAGCCAGCTAAAGGCAAACAGAATGGAAGTTGTTGGCAGGCATGAGTAACACACTGGTGTGCATGTAGGAGTCCAGCAACATACCCGACTCCCACCTATGATGAAGGGTATTGCAGTATATCTTCTTTGATCACTTGAACACTAGAAAAGTGGGTCTATCAGACTTTTTCCACTACATATTTTTATCAATCCATCTGTCTTTTTAAACCTTCAATTGTAAGATCTGATAGAGAAGAATAAGGCAGTAGCAATGGCCAGACATGCCTAACTATCGCAGATCAGTAAAGAGATCTGATGTCACAGGGGTGATCTCTCAGAGAGAAAACACTTTGAGCGCTACATGAATGCAACACGCAAACATGAGCCTTGAAGCCATTTCAGCTCTGCCTGTAAATCACAGAGGGTCTTGTAAAACCTAGATCTCATCAAACTGAAGAAGAGCCTGTATTGATCTTCTGTATGTTATACTTGCATTTATAGTTTATGAGCACTCACACCTGACTTTATTATTTCTTTCCTCTTTCTTTTTTATTTTATTGACATTTTCCACTGTTTTTCGGACTAATTCATTGATACTTTGTGTCAAAATCTCTACTGTGTTTGCATTTTGCCAAAAGAGGATGTTATTTCTACTAAACCTGTGGTCAGTCAATCATAAAAGCAAATAAATATTTTTAGTTTTTTCTGTTTACCATACTAAAACACATTTTAGTGTAAGGGTTTTCCTTTCCTTCCTTTTTAATTTGCTAAATAGTTTTTTCACATATGTTTTTAGTTTTTAAATTTAATTTCGTCAACTATAATAACTTCGATGCAGAATAATTCATGACACCTTTAAACACAATTCAACAGCAGATATGCCTCACATACTATGCTTGGAAAAAAACAAAACAACTATTCTGTGTAATTTCTGTCTCAGCTTTGAGGCAGGGCGACTGAACGGTTACACTCCAAGTATATCTATATGTGGCACAGATTCCCCTTTTCAGTTGTATAAGCCATGTTTACAACGACTCACAATCTGTTCCTGTCGATGTTGTTGTTGTAGTTCTTGACACTGCAGTGTGAGCTGAGCAATGATCTTGTCTCGACTCCTCAGTTCCTCTCTGAGCACCTGCACTTCCTTTACCAGCACCTCCAACTAAAAACACGCACACAAACACATACATACACACCCTTATTTAGGAACTAAAAAAAGAGCATAATAAAGTGATAGATCAAGAGATAGATATGTATCATAAACCACATTTTCAGTCAATCTTCACTGTAAACTGCAGTCACAGTTTCTTACCTGTGTTGCAGAGGTACTGTCTTCAGATTCCACAGGAACATCTGCTGGAGTGTCTGTATCCTCAAGCTGGAGACAAACAAACACACACATTCACAAGAGAGGGCACGCACACAGACAGAGAGTACACAGTGAGTTAAATCAATGGCAACTGCCTACAGCATGCCTCAGGAGCAATATTTCACTATGGTGGAATAATTTTACTCTTTAGCACATACACTCCACTGACCCTGAACTGTCAGCCACAAGTGTTAGATACCAGAGGCAGAGTTTGTTTTTGAACTAAAGACATTTATTTTATATCCAAAAATGTCCTTGTATCAGTGGCTACTTGTGTGTTCAACTTTTCTATAAACTCCTACGACATTAATGTAATTATTATCCCAATTATTTAATCAGTGCCATCCGAAGGTTTTTAGACACCAAGCATATGTACTTAAGTGGCTGGTATTTAATGTTTAATGAACATTTTGTCAACTAGCTTGGTAACAATTTTCACTTAAAGGGTACATTCCACTTCAGCCTCATTAATGTTATGTAGAATTATCCAATTATAATCTGCAGGTATAAAGAGAGTTGTGCTGGATTTTAGCCTTTGATTTAGGATTTAGCACAGCTGGAAGCTCATTCTACAATTGCTTTGAGTTCAGGATCATATGAAGAAAAAGCTGCACAATTAAGAACAAAGTTGCTAAAAAAAATATCTTCCCTCTTGAGGCTATACAGCCCAAGTGTTTGACTAATTGCAGCGAGCACGCTGAACAGATCTGAAGGAGACATTTGGATTAAACGTAAACATTACTTTTTATGCTGCTGAGGCTAAATTGAGTCGAGGCATTCGAGATAATTTTGTTTTACGGAGTGTGAAGTGCCGGTGCCGGTGCATTTCTGCGATTGCCTAAAATCGGCTGTGTTTCAATAGAGAGACGATTTTGTGTGTTCATCGTACATGTAAGTGCACATTTCCTCGTTCAGTTTCTTCCATTTCCCTTTTCTTCATCCCAGTCACCCAATCTGTTTCTTTCCTCTAAGTGGATTTCTCTGATTGACAGGGGTGCATCTATTAAGTGATCGCCTTCACAGATGCACATACTGTATATACAAAACGGAAGCACAAGTGTACTGTTGCACACAAGCCTTTTGAATCACACAACTTAATTCATTTTACTGAACTGAATTGCAACAATTCACAATGGATGAGGCAATATATGAGCAAAAATAAGACTGGCCCAGTGCATTAAAACAAATAGCAAAGTCTTGTCTTGTCTTTTATGATCTCGCTACACTGCAACAGCTACTGGATTTATGTAATTAGACACAAAAAAAATCCCCCTAAAAATACTCAGTGTGGAAACCTGTTAAGAAAACTAGCTCCTTTCAGTTTTATTAAGACCCACTTTTAGTGTGTTCAGTGATATAGTCTGCCCCCAGCATACTGAAGAAGATTACTAAAACTAAACCTACAGAAAACTAGTACAAATGTATAATTTATAGACAGAACTGCAGCCAAAACACCCTCATCCCCATGATAAGCAGTGTTTACAATCAGTGTGGATTATTAAGACCCAAAATAAAAGCCTGAGTCTACTGTTCATGTTAAGGAGTACAAAGGTTTCTGTTATTGGACAAAGAATACTGGACAAATATGCAAGTAAGCGTATCGGTTTTTGTGTTTGCATCTGTGCAA
This sequence comes from Rhamphochromis sp. 'chilingali', assembly GCF_963969265.1. Taxonomy (NCBI): domain Eukaryota; kingdom Metazoa; phylum Chordata; class Actinopteri; order Cichliformes; family Cichlidae; genus Rhamphochromis; species Rhamphochromis sp. 'chilingali'. Next base: position 21,415,419 of record NC_137947.1, on the reverse strand, counting down.
ATGTGGGTCGAACCTCTAGTAACGTTTTGAGCTTGAGCAGCTGGTTCTTGAGGAAGCTGCAGTCCTGAGTCATGTGCTCGAGTGCAAGTCCATCTAACATTGGCATGTAGCCATGCTCCCTGCCTTCCTTTCGGGCTGAGTTCTTTGAATCTCTGAAACCATCATAATGTTGGAAGACATGAGCCCTGAGGGAAAAACAAAAAAACAAAGACAGAGAAACAGTGACATATTCAGTGTATTCATATCTTTTTAATTTGGCTTTTTACAGATTTAGACTCATGTTTTGTTTGGTTTTTTGTAACATTTTTATAACATTTCTTACTCTTTCAAACCTGACTGACCTGGTATCATTATGAAAGTGATCTGATCCACTCCAGCGATGGTGTTTACGCCGCTGCCCCTGCCGATTGGCCCGCTCCGGACGCTCAATATGGGACATCCTATCAGTCTCTATATAGAGAGAATATGAGATGTAGTAAATATACATATATGTATGTCTGGAAGAAGAGGACGTAGGTGATGGTTGGGGATTATGACCTAAAATTTGTAAAGCAACTGTTTGAGATGTAGCCTTGATGTAGATTATAGCCTTAGAAAAATCACTTCTGGTGATACTGTTATGTTTTTTTGGGTGAATTTGAGGCATAAAAATGCAAAGATACACATTTTACAACAGCCCTAAGTTACACGCACACAAAACTCTATAATGTATTTAGTCCCTGTCATATGTCAATGTATCACTTCATTGCAAGCAGTAATTTCACCAACTGTTACCTGAAGTCACTGAATATCATTGAGTTTCTGTGATCTATGGTCACTAGATCGCTGCCAGGAGCTTCCTGTGCTGATGAGGGCTAATTCTAACCTTTACTCTAAGCTGAACCTATCCGTACTCTATCCTTAAAAAAGTGTTTACACTAAAAACTAATCATTTAGTTTCATGGGTTTGCCCTCTAGACCTAAAACAAAGAAAAAGTACTAACAATGTAATACAAACATACACAAAAACACAATAGCACAATGCACTACTATGAATGCCCTGTGGTAATGAATACCACTGTGCTTCTTTCAAAAATTTCAAAACATCTGCATGAAAATGATGCGATTATCCATCTCATTCTCTCAACTGTTCCCACTATCAAATGCAAACAACTGCTCTCTCTCTCTCTCACACACACACACACACACACACACACACACACACACACACACACACACACACACACACACAAAGTGACAAGCCATTTCATTTTCAAGGAGGTAAAAGGACACAGTATTTGGCAATACTCAATAGCATATAGCTGTGAAATGAACCATGACTGCAACAAAATTGACAACTAACAGAGCGCCATCCCCAGGAAATCAAAAGGACCCTTGACTTTCTATATACCAGATGCTCTTTGGACTGAAGGAAAATGGGTAGAAAGAGATAAAGAAAAAGAGATTTAAACAAATATTGGCAGACTAAAAGATCCAATCTGAGGAATTCAGCAGTTGTGGTTAAAATACTTTACCCAGAGTGTCACCTCATAGCACAGGAGCAGACAGTCTGTCTCACACTGAGCTGCTACATTCCAGGAAAGTTAACCACGTACAGTGACTGCTTTTCAGCTCAGAAAAGCCTAAAACAAAAAGTAAAACAATCTGAATATGTTCCAAGTGTGGGGGGAAAAAAATCCGTAAATGTAGAGAAACTCAGATGAAGACGAGAGCAAAATAACTCCTTGTCCAGTCAGCTGGTGAACTGTTAAAAGGCCAGAGAGAAAGTCAACCGAGCTCCCCTCCTGCCTGGCCCAGTCTTTGTTGACAGCCTTGTTTTTCTGGGAACTCCCTAGGAACTGGAGCCGGGGAGAGAGGACTGTGGTGGTGGTGGTAAGAGAGCAGATGAGGTGACTGGTTCGTGTCCAAGCTAGGAAGTCACCAGCTGAGACAGGCAAGAGAGGAAAACTCTGGCCCCTCTTTTTGTCAAGTGACCTGACAGCTGGATGAAAAGATTTTGTGAGGCCTCCTTTATCCTCCACTTGTTTTTTAAGTCCTCTTCTCCCCTTTTGCTCTTCCTGTTTTGAGCCGGGGTGTCTTTAGGAGTAACACCCATCCGTATCCCACATCTCTCGGCCTGCCCTGTGGGCTGGGTCAAACTGGAGTCCTCAGCCTGTCTTGCTTTCACTCTGCCTCACATGACACTAACTTTACCCATGACTTACTGAGCTATAAATATGGCTGCTACCCGAAAAGGATTAGGAAGCGATGACATTCCAGTTCACATTCCTCTAGAGTGTCTCTGTGTCCCTCTCTCAAAAACAAGGAGATCACTGTTTATAGACAATATATACTTTGATGCAAATTTCCTGGGTATGCCAAGTACACAATAAATTCTACGTTCATGAAATTTCTAACAGTCTGTTTCTATTCTATTTTTTTTTTTTACTTGGAAGCACAGATTCAAATCTAATCTCATAACCTTGCATGTGCACAGGAAAGCATGCACACAAAATCTACATTGCCTTTTAGGAGGTTGAAGGGAGTCTTGTCAGAGGTATTGTGCATTAAACCTATTATCCTTGAATTCTACTTTGATAAGAATGAGTGATTCAATCTTAAAACCACTCGAGTTCAATAGATTTAATGACATGAGAGGTCAATCTCAACCCTTCTCTCTCCTTGTGACAAACATTATCTGAAGAGTCCAGTAATAATACTGTCAACAGTATTATGAGGTGGTAATGATGTGACCTGATTACCTTTAACACCTACATAGAAGCTATTTTACTCAATCTTAATGAATCTGGAGTTTGATTAAATTTGCAGTGAAAAGTGAAAATGATTAGAGAAAACAGCCAAGACTCAAGGATCAAGGCAGAGGTGGGTGACGTGCTGTCTGAATATAAAAGCATTAAACTAATCATGTAAAACCATACTGATGCTGTCAAGAGAAACATATGTACAGGCAGGTCTTGCTAAGCCTGTATATCTACTTTGGTTGTGTGTGTACCATAGGCACACGTACCAAGTACATGTGCATCTGTTCATCCGTCATAAACACAGCCAAACAGCTGGCTGAAAACTTCTAGAAAGTAGCTCTTATCCAAAGCCAGTTTTATGTCAGACTTGGAGCTGAAATTAATAACTTCATCAATCAAACATTAAAAGAGTCCACCACATTACAGACAACCCTGTATCCATTAAAAGAGTTTGCTGGATGTTTCTGAGGCAAATCTTCACCCAAGGATACAATTTGTTCAAGCCATTATATGCCACATAATGAGACTACTAGAAATAGAAAGTTCTGGCCTTGGCAATGGTTTAATTTACAGTTTTGATCAGAAAAGCTTTGCTGGAAGTATCTGCTTATAAATAAAATAAACAGTTCTAGCCAATAAAGCTGCAGCAATTTTCATGGCCGTAAAATAACCTTACAAATCTGAATAAGATAACTGCAGTTAGGAACTACATGTCTATGTGTGTATGTCTGCAAGTACTCAGGTGTTCTGACCATGCAAGCCATCCTCTGGGAGGTCCAGCATGAGGTCATCATCATCCAATTCTCCTGTTGCCAGAGGGTCCAGGTTGTTAAGGATGTCCTGAAAATCACAAAAATAAACACAAAAATTATAGAAAACAAAAGCATTAAATAGCATCACTGTTATATTACTTATATATGAGTGTATTAAAGTTATTATATTAATTTGCTTCTGGGCAAAGTCATTTTTTTGGAGGAAGACCAGCTACAAAACCAGGGAGAGAAAAAAAAACAAGGCTGAGATGCAGTTTTTGCCTGTGGTTAATACATCCTTGCAAGCATATTTTTTGTGTGTGTCAGATGCTTTTGAAATGGATGCAGCCTTTTATTATTTCTGTTATTTCCAATTAATTCATTTACTAGAAAAAAAAAAAACAGTTAATGCAGCACTATCAATTACCTTGTCTTTGATACCGTTTCAAATGATCGTCTTACTCCAGTGCCACAACAGAAAGAAGATGATCTTATTCCATACATCAAGACAAAGACACCAGAACAAGCTTTCAGAAAAATATTGCCCGTTTATGAATGATAATTCAGAAAGCTTTGAAATTTCAACAAAACACTTCACACAACAGCCTCAAAATATGCAGCTATTCTGATTGCTGTGTAGCTGTCTACCAAATAATTCAAAGCACACCCAAAGCAAAGGAAAGAATCAATAGTTCAAAGCTTTATTTTTCTACAGCAATTTTGTGCCTTACGAAGCTAAATTGACGGGGCTTTGACTAGAAGACAGAAGCATAAAATTACTCATTATTGAATATCTCGTGAGTTGCGCGATAACTGCCTTGTACACAGTGTTTCAGACTTAATGAAGAAGAAATGAATGAAGGAAATAGAATAAACAAAACATATTTTTGCATTCTTCCAAACGGTATCAACCAAAACGTGGGTGGAATCTTTGTTGTTTGAAGAGTCTGTATACAAATCAACCTGTCACTTTTGTTTTTTCTTTTATCATTTCTCGCTTCCTTTTTTCTGATTTTTGACTTCCTTCTCTCCCCCAGCCTGTTGCACTCTTTTCTCTAACCTTGTAACTCCCATCCAGTAAATAAAAGTTTTAACACTAAAGGTAGAGAGAAGAGAGAATGTTTTGTTTTGTTTTTTTTGGGGGGGGGGGGGATCAGCCACCTCTAAATTTGCACAGTTAGAAATGTATATTAGCACCATAACTGTGACCCAACACTGAGGTAAAGGTAGATCCTTCTTTGCAGCAAGGCATTTTAACTCTTTAGCTATTTGATAGTTTCTCCATGTGTGCGCACAAATCTGTGTGTGTCTTGAAACAACTCAAAACATCTATAAAACAGTCACATATCAGAGAGAGTAAAACAGCAGCAGCTGAGCTTGTTCAGCTGGAGCACTGGTGTGCAGTAAGAGGCATTTGACAAAACGCACAGCTTTGTACAAAAATTACACAGGAAGCACAAGTTTTTTATGAAGGATGGTGTTAAAATGCATTCAGTATAGACACCTGAAGCTTTGTGTGATATTATGCACATTGCAGAATCACCTGTCATGACTCCAATATCAAGGTAAATGAAATGTAAAATTATCATCCACTGAGCAATATAAAATTCCCCCTACATCTTTCATCACTTCCTTCTTTTCTTCTACAGAAAATCATTTGGTTTTATCAATATACTCTACTAACATCAGCAACATATTATGGATTGGTGTTTTCTAAAAGGATACTTTGTCACGTCAAGACGAGGAGCAAGGGACTGAACCTCCAAACTGCTTCAGCACCTGAATACAGAACCTCCCTTTTATTGACTGTCCTCAAATTACAGTTTGCACTTCCAGGGGAAATTTCAAATCACACTGGCAGGACCCAACAGCTTAGAGCAGTGAAAAATTCAGGATAATCTCCCAGGAGGCAGGTGGGTGTGCACCCATGTCAGCAGTAGATTGGATTAAGTTATATGTACACTAAAGTCCTCAACTCCACTAAAGTAGTCATTTATGATGGCAATCCATCTCTGGCACAGATCTGGCCCCAGGTTAATTACCTAAAACACAGACAAAAAGAAGGAGCTTTCACTGTTTTCTGTGTATTAAGGATATCTTGTTGAATGCAATAACCCCCGTGCTCTAGCCAACTACTGTATCATCTTGTTAGGTTAGGCTGAGTATGAGTTTTTAAAACTAATTTGATCATGATGACTCTTAAAAACTGTTTTCTTTAATAATCAATATGAAAGTCGCATGATTTGGGAACCTGCAGATTAAACTGGAACATCAATCCCTGCTTACATATAGAACGTAGCTTTGAACCTAATGTAGTATTGTTCACAAAAGGGAAAACTATTTGGCTTGTAGCACATGAATTTGACAATTTGATGCGCACATTTTAAACACCAAGTGTTTTTGTCTCCTGCAATACAAACTCTGTAGGATGAGCAGATTTCGGAACAATAAAAAGCCTCGAGTAGTTCTGCCAACTTAATCTGCTTCACAGTGCTCTGCTTACACAATGACATCAGCTGGATCTTCGAATACACTTCCCCGGATCAAACACTAATTAAAACCGTCAGAGTCACTGAAAAAGGTCAAATGCTACACTTCTTTCTCTCAGTTTTAGTTATCCCTAAAAAAAAAAAAATCCAAGACTGCCAGCATGAAGAGTTGGAAAAAAAAGTTCATGGTAGAAAACTTCATTGTAACCATTGTAACCATAGCTTTTCATGGTCTGCATGTAAATTAGCCTCATGGCACACAGTGAGTTAAAACCACAAACTACAGATCTGGACAAAGTTCATCTTTGTTTTAACATTTTAAAAAGACAAACCTCGGGGCAAGATAAAATTTTCAAACCAACAGTTGCCAGGGTGAAGTTGTAGACTGACATTTTTTGTGGTTTTTTTGCCTCTTTCAATCCATATAAAGTGAACTGCAATCCTGTGAGGAAATCCTACATTGCTTACTTTGGCAGGGTAGCCAAAACAGATCTTTACTTTTGTACCTCACAAAATAGCATCTGAAGAAAAACACTGTGTAATCGCAGCTTAAGTGTCAATGCAGTGCTGTTTCTGGCACTGCATGGGTATCTATTATTGTTGTTGTGTGTGTGTGTGTGTGTGTGTGTGTGTGTGTGTGTGTGTGTGTGTGTGTGTGTGTGTGTGTGTGTGTGTGTGTGTGTGTGTGTGTGTGTGTGTGAGTGAGTAAAATTCAGGAGTAAAATTCAAAGAACAACAACAAATCCTGGGTTCAGAGAGAAAAATGTCATCATCGAATCTAAGTTAAAATGAAAAGAAATATTATTTTTAAATTACTGGTCGAGCTTTCATTCAAACCAACATCCTGTCTAATAACGGAATTCCAATATACAGCAAAGAAGGTATGCGACTTGTTTAATTACAACTAAAGCATTAACACCTAAACTCCTAAATAAAAGCTGGTATTAAAAGCTCATACTTGTAAAAAGACGACTCTGAGCAGACACAAAACTTGTACCTTCTAGCAACTAGAAATGTCATATTAAGAGCTTCTTTGGCACAACCTTGATATAAATTACTCTGTTGCTGTCAATGTGCCTTTATAGCATAAAAATAATTTAATGAATCACTTTTTATACTCTACTTTTTTCCCTTAATGTTCCAGAAATTTACAGATAATAACACTGATCATTTGAAGATGTCTTCCATTCATTATGACCCCTAAAATACTGTCAAGTTTTTTACTATTAGATATAATAATGAGCTTCTTATCTTCCTACATAAAATCTTATTAAGTAAAATACTGTTTTTACATATATAGATCATTTGCATTCATCAAAGATACAATGACATAGCTAAAAGTGGCAATATTCTTCATGTAATTATTTTTCTCTTCAATGATACTATGCACTGGAAAGCAGAAACAGAGGCATTGTGGTGGGAATATACTGACTGCCATTGTTTAATGAGTGATAGCAGCTGCAAAACAGAGTAAAACAGACCTGGAGAAAACTTGAATCAGCAGTATGTCTTTCCAAGATTTATCTTTCCTCCTCCATTTCATTTGGTGCACAGTGTTGACAAAATAACAGTGCTGTGCATAGTCTAGAAACTGTAGTCACAAACACTCGTATAAAAACGATCTTGGTTACAAATAAACAGTATGATAAACAAAAACAGGCTGCATTAATGCAGCAGTTCTTTAATACTTGTGAAAGTAAGACTAGACTCTATTTGATTCTCATGTTACGTGCCATTTCATACCTTTTAAATAATTGTCACAGTTTTACATGTACTTTAAACAGGTATTTTACTTTCAAAACATATGCAATCAAAAACATTCAGTGAATCACATATCCTTTCGTTTGGACTATGAGAATACTTACTAAAAGCCTCACCCTCCTCAAACTAAAACATCTTCCTCCCTCCTTACAGTGCAGCTATAAGGATCTAGACCCCAGCAGCTACACTGTAAGGCAATCCACTTAGGGAAATGCACACATCACAGTGAAAGCAATCTAATATTGGGATTGCTTAATGATATTAAGCAGGGAATTATTTAAAATCGACTCACCTTTTATACTCACTTATTAGTTTGTTGTTAGAACTAAAACAAAGTATGTGCCCAAGTGAGGAAAATTTACCTGACATAGTTTTTCCATACCTTCGTTTGCTCATTTCCTAAAAATGACTGGAATTTATTTATCTGCAATCCCAATAAGCTAGATCAATAATATTGGTAAAATCTTCACAGATGCACTCCTTGGACAGCAAGCAATAAAGCCTGCTAGCTAAATTTAAAGTCCATAAATTGATCACACTTAATCAACCCAATTTTGTCACTATAATTGATTTTGCAATTATCTTGGCAATCTGCTATGTTATTGGCTTTGTTCTTCCAAACAGGGCCCTAATAAGCAGCAGCTTAATTCTTTCAACAGGTGGGGGTATAGCTGGGAATCCAAAGTGTTTATAAAAACATTGTGGTAATGATCACGACTGTGGGTATGAAGCGTGATCATGATTGATAATTATAGATCACATGATATCATTTGACTACCATCTTCACAAGGTAGAACTGTGTGTGTGTGTGTCTGTGCGACGATACCTAAACAAAGGACTGAATGCACCAAAAGAGATGTACACAAAAACCACTATTTACCTCAAAGCGCTGCAGCTGTCGGTCTAAAAATCAAGACAAACAAAAGCAAGTGAGCTATAAGCCTCATTAAAACAACAGCATAGCTGGGGCACTGGCACCATGTTCCATAAATGGCTGAGCAGTCTGCAGACAAAAGGCTTAAGCACCTCACTCATTTAAACACTAATGAATTGACCTGTCTCAACCTGGCTCCATAAAAGCCTAAAATTAGAGGCAAAATAAATAAATCAGGGATAAGAGGCGACGGTAATTCTGCAGCTTTGAGGAAGCCGAGGAAAAAACCAAAGGATTACTAAACAACCATGAGTTTGGTAAGGAAATACACACAAAAAAGGGAGGGAATGAAGGAATAAGGTAGAAAAAAAAGAACAGCTACCCAGGAGAAAAACGGATTAAAACATGCAGAATTATAAGCAAAAAAAAGATAACACTGAAGCATATTTCATTCAAGGTTTCATACTGTGAAGGGAGATGCTGAGCTGTAATTCCAAGGAAGGGAAATATTTTCTTTTAAACGAGAGAAAGTTCAATGCTTATGGCTCAGGAAATCAACAGAACTAATTTAACTTCTCCATTTAAATGTGACCACAAAGTTCAGGTAAATAGGAATCAAAACAAAGCTCAAAAAAGCTCTGATGATAATGTCAAAGAACACAATCTAATAATCCTGCATTGCATGATGAAAAGGTTAATGTGGACTGATTCGACTCTACAGTAATTTGCAAGGCCAAACAGCACAACAAAACCCAATGCCAAATGAAGAATTACACATGACTGTCAAAACATATTATAATACAAATGCGCTTTACAGAAGTAAAATGTTTTTAGAGCCGTTACAATGCATATGGGTTGCTATTATTGTCCACAATGATATAAATAGTAGAACGCATCAATCAGCATGTGAATTTCCTACTGTGTCAGCTTCAGCTTTGTCTTCACCCACTGCGTTTATGATCGGCTGTGAGCTGCTTTAAATCAAAAACAAAAAAAACAACCTTCAAATATTCAAGCAGTTTAAATATAAAATGTTCCCAGGTCTACTGGTGCTGTTGCATTCTATGAAACATTGAGCTGAGGGCTGGAATACATCGGCAGTAACTGTGAAAAGTGGCCCTCCATTTCACAATGCCAATTTTGTAAAGCTGGTACAGTACAGAGCTGCATGGTGCATCATGGGAATGTTATTATGAGCTCAGGTAGCCCACTCCTTGATTTTGCACAGAGGCATATGAATGCAGATAGGGCCACATATAGCCAGAAAAATACTGGCACACACAAACCAGTAGCACTTACAAGCGCACCCACATCGTGTTGTCTAAAGGATGCACAGCGCCTCCAAGTGGACTGAGCATGGCACTGCAGTGCAGTGCAGCGCAGCAATACCGGCAAGAAAGCAAACATTACATTCCAGATGCATAAATGCTATTGTGTAAGCATCAGCTGGACACTAGTGTTTACCTTTTGTTCTTAACTATGAGAGAATGTTTTTTAAATACACCACATAAATTGGGCACAAGTAACCCACCTTTCTTTATTTTTTCAACATTGAATTCAAGAAGAGTTTGTTGAGAAGCTGTGAAGTCAAACTCCCGCAGCATTTAACTCAATTACCCCTTAAATAAACACAGGGTCTCAAAAGGTATTACACAGCACATTGATTAAGCAGGACACCAATCTACTAATCCATTTGGAGACATCCGCTGTTTTGTGACAGGATTATTTCTGCTGCCTTTCCTCTACTTATTACAAATAAATATTTACCCAGTGAACAAGGGGAGAATGATTAATGACAGACAAACAGATGGAAAGGAAACGGTAGAAAAAAGGAGTGGGTTAGAGAAAGCTAACTGCATCCAATTACAGTAAATGGGCTCATTTCCTCTAATCAAATAGCTCAGTTAAATATCTCAAAGGCAGAGTCCCCATAGAGTTAATTTTCACACACCAGCAGTCACCCACTAAGTTTCCCTCTCTCTCTTTCTTTTTGGTCCTACTTATTACCTTTTTTTCTTTTTTTAACTGCATTTCTCTCATCTAGCTTCTGCTCTCTCATTCAAATCATACAACACGCAATATCACCACTGCCCTCTTCACTGACCACATTAGTTCTTCAAAAGAAATGGATACTGCATGAAGGAATTCCTCTACAAACGTCTGGGTTGTTGAGCTTTATTAAATACTCAGTGAAAGTCAATGCATCAGCATCGTAACATCTATCCAGTGTCCAGTCACATCCAGAGATGCATCATCTAGCAGTTCAATGACAGAATGGAATCAAAGTGGATTTTTATTTTACTCTATTAGTGTAAGATCTGATGACTTCTTGGCATGAACTCACTGTCATGTCCAAGAAACAAGTTTAAGATTATCTGAATATAAAAAGTGTTTCTCCCCATGTCTACATGCCTAAATGTTATTGCCACGTGACCCTTTATATCAGGGGTGTCGAACTCCAGGCCTCGAGGGCCGGTGTCCCGCAGGTTTTAGATATCACCCTGGGTCAACACACCTGAATCAAGTGATCAGTTCATTACCAGGCCTCTGGAGAACTTCAAGACATGTTGAGGAGGTAATTTAGCCATTTAAATCAGCTGTGTTGGTTCAAGGACACATCTAAAACCTGCAGGACACCGGCCCTCGAGGCCTGGAGTTCGACACCTGTGCTTTATATGACTCAAGATTAAACAAAAACAACTTATCAAATACTGAAACTTAAAATATGACTGCTTGAATAAAATGCTCCCTGCTTGTTTGAATATCATGCTAGGAACACATTTTTAAAAAGGTGTGAAGGAAAATCTTTGTCATTTTACAGTGCTTTGCATGTGTCTTTAAAGTTTATTTTTTGGGGGGAAAAGGGCATTCATTTAAAAAGAAACAACAAAAAATAATCTTCTTAGTTTTAATATTTGTTGTCTATTTTTATTATTTTCAATTACCGTAAATATAAGACTTCAAAATTGTTGAAATTGAAATTGTGAAAAACAACACATTTTGTTTTTATTTATATTTCAGAGAATCATTTGTTGTACTTGTGATATTTCTGAGTACTAATGAACATATATGTTTTAAATAAACAGGCCAATAAACAGGTTGACGTGGACCACAAGATGACCAAATGCACATGTCATGCTCCGATATGCTGTTCATATTATAGATGGACTTTTATCGAGCCTTTGCTTTTTCAAGAAGTCTCCATCATGATAACAGTTGAACTAATCTATTAGAGAAATGCACTCAAACACACTCATCTGCATACACAGATATACTGACTGACTCCTGATCACATACACATGTCTAATGCACATGTGCTTGTAATGATCACAGCACTGAACAAATACAGGCACATCCTGTACATACACAAAACCAGTAGTGCTTTTTTGCTTTTGTATTCACTCCTAATCCATTACTGTGAGATAAACATGTGGCACTTTCAGTGCCTTGAAGGTTGTGTCACATAATGAAAGTAGTAAACACACAAAGCGTATTATAAAATTTCTAATCCAGCTCATTTTAAGCTCTTTATGCATTCCTGAGATCAGGTGCTTGGGTACCAAAATATAGAGAATCAAAGCAAGGCCAGAAAATTCTAATACTACACGGCTGGTGAGCAGGTTAGTTTTCCTTTGAGACAGAACGAAGCCTTGGCATGAGACGGGCAGAGAGAGCTGACTGAAAACTAGAAAATTTTGATTTTTTTTTTTGTTCTGGCCATTAATGTATAAATATAAAAAGAAGAACTATTTAAAAGTGAAACTGACTACTGAACTTTGGCACCATGAAGGCAGCATAATCTACAAGTAGGGCATAAAGTATATACACCGTATTTTTAGACAAGACAGAACTAAACGTAGACTTGGCTCTTGAAATTAACACTGCATACATTACATTGGGTATATTTTAGTCTTCCATTTCTTGGTAGAAAAAATCAAAAGCCCTTTGAGGTCTGCAAGATGCTTGAATTCTTGTCTGCAGAAGCCACAGAAATGTTAACAGACCATTTCTTTAATGTGTAGCAGGTCATGCTTAAAGGCTCAAAACCTTTACATTTCCTTCAACTCTCTCCTTCTTACTTGGAAAAAATCCAGTTCTCAGTCACACAAGCCTATTCTTTGCCAACTTTCAATCAGCTAAAGCAGAAGCTCTAAGTGTTCTCCGAGGTTTTTAGCCCGAGTAACCACATAATCGCTAAAGGGTTTTGGCTGCTCTCCACCTCTTTCATTTTCTAAAAAATGCTACTGAGCTATCTGCCAGTTGACTTAAAGGCAAGGAGGGGAAGATTGGCAGAAGAAGAACGCTTACTTTTAACACACATAATTGATTAATTATTCTTCAGAAATATGGATATCAAACTATTCCTTAATTTACTGTTAATTAGTTGCTTAAAATAATTTAAATTTCATATTTTTTTAAATCACAATCAGAGTAGAGTCAACTGAAAAAACGAATTGTGGGGTTTTTACATTTTTATGTAAAAACTAGTTAAAGGTGAAATGAGGACTTACTATGCTGTTCAGCTCTGAGTCATCATAGCTGTCTAACCGATGAGCCACAGGCCCCCCAAGGGGCTCAAGCCCCTCTTCATCCCACATGTAGGTTCCACCAGAGCTGTTGGAGGGTGACAGCTCCACAGATGAAATCTGGGGGGCATCAGTCTGCTCTGGAGATAGCATCAGTGATCCTTGGGACTCCTGCATAGGACTTTCTTCCTTATGACCTGCAACCACATAGACAAAAGGCTGAACAAACACCACAAAGGATAGCACTGTATCTATTTGAATTTGCTTTCCAAAGGGTGAATTTTACCAGTCAGATCCACAGACTCCCAGTCACTGGTCTCATTTAGGAGACTGTCTAGCTGGGCATCACTGGCAGCTTTTCTGTTGTCAGGCATGTCCCCATCACTGAAAACATCTCCCACACTGTCGAAGTCATCTAGAAACTCTTCACTGATGTCACCTCTCTCTATAGATGAAGCAGAAGATAAGGACATGTCTTCCAGGGTCTCGGCTGCTGTTTGGCCACCGCTTTCTCCTCCTTTTCCTTCTGCATTCCCAGAGCTTTTGTCACTTTCACTTTGAGATTCGACTTTGTCAGCCTTGTAGGTTGATTCATTCTCCAGTAGACCTACACAATCAGAGGCAGTTGAAGAGCTGATATCCTCCTTAATGTTACCTGGTAAAAGAGACTTCTGCTGTTTAGCCTGCCCAGTTCGGGGCAATTTGTAGCACAACGACACCCCACTGCTAGCCATTGACTTGGTCAACACACTACTGGGGAGCAGAGCCTTCCTTAAAGTACGAGGAGTAGTTGGTGTCGTAGTGATCAAAGGGCCAGGCAGAGAGGACGCAACTGATGAATTTTTGTTGTACTGAAGTCCTCCAACCCCACCTAAACCACCTAAACCTCCAAGGCTGCCATGCAGTCCTAAACCCACTCTTCCATTACTCAGTTGAGGGGGTTTGACAAAACTACTCCGAGGAGGCCGCAGCTGAGTGTTGGCCAGAGGCTTGGCTAGTTCCACAGCCCGATTAAAAGAGAAAGACCGTATCATAGGCTCACTGGTGGGCGAGGGAATCTGTTTAAAGTGAGTGAAACTATTTGAACGAACCATGTTGTCCAGTGCTACAATCTTCAGGCTCTCACTGGACTGGGATAGGCTGTCTTGAGAGTTGCTTCTGGTAGAGCTAGAGCCTAACCTTGGTCGCACAAGCCGAGACTCCAACCCTGTCTGAGTAGGAATGCTTGCACTATTACTACCTGTTTTAGAACTTCCATTCATGGGGCTCTGCCCTAACTTGGTCCCAACTTTGGGAGTCATCTTTGAGGATTGCTTTTGAATAGCCTTTGGGCTTGAGACAGCCACCATCAAAGAGCCTGATCTGCCCATCTTAGATGTTGCTGGAGAGCCATTCTTTACTTCCTTGATCACAGAGGGAAGCTGTGTCTGAGCCTTGTCTTCACTTTCATCCTCAGGGGCAGTGGGAATGGATGGACTAGAGGGGTTTACCCCCTCATCTCTCTTCAATTTTAGGGAAAAGGGTGACGCCTGGATCACACCATTTGGGCGTGTTGCTGATGGAGTAACCTTGCCATCTTGCGTAGGGGTGGCTGGATGTGCAGAACCATTAGAAAGGGCACTGGCGCCACTAGTTGAGGACCGTCCACTGAACTTAGGCAGTCTGGATACCATGGCAGACCTGATGGATGCTTTTTCTTCCATTAGATGCCAACCAAGGCATGGAGCGGCATGGAATTTTCCACAGCTGAGAAAAAAGAAAATTGACATAAAAACAGAATAACATGTGATTAGAGTGTCCATAACTTTACTTAGTGATAAAGTATCACACGGTAAAACATTTGAATTAATCACTAGTCTTTTAATAATTCTTATTTTTATATCCATGCTGCTGTCTAAATATCAAAACAAACTGTCTAAATAAAAGAAAAACAAATCACACCCCTCCCCCGCAATTCTTATTATCTGTTATTCAAAAAAAAAAAAAACTACTTTTATTTTTTTAAATAATGTCAGAAATCAGTATCAGTGAACTCTTGGTTATTTATATAATTACAAAATATGTTAATTTGACTTTCGTGTGTTTTTCTTGTCATCAACACAAACCTGCAGTGGATCTGTGATGTTCAGTGTAATAACCTATTCAGCTGAAAACCATGTTGCACTATCTAACAGATCTGTATAGTCACTAATTGTTTTGATACTTTTCTAATGCTTATCCCACTTGGAGTTGTTATTATAACAGAGCATCTTTTCCTGTGAGTGACATCAAAGCCTACTAATGAAAGCCCAACCCAGAAAGCAGAATGCCAAACGCAGTTAAGATACTGCAACTAGCAAATGCACTCAGATGCACAAGCACACACATGCAATTGCGTGTTCTCATCAGCAATGCTATTATAATTATCTTGTAATTATCCAGTAATAGTGCTAAAGATATTCCTTTCCACCTGTCGCAACGGTTGCAATCTTCTTTTCATAGACTGTTTACTGTGAGTGGAATTAGGAATTAATCTGGCACGCATGGGGACCTGAAACTTTGTCACGCCAAGTTTGTCTTGGTGTGTGCATGCAGACCCTCGGGAAACAAAAAGGCTCTGCCCTTTCAGCTGTCTCATAACCACAAATTTGAATCCCACATGGTAAATCTGACGTCTCTTCACTGAACTCTGCTGGAAACATTTGTGAATGTCTTAGATATTTCTTAGATATAAACTACTGAGATTAAGTAAATGTATTAAGATTAATAACAAGTTCATAGAGTGAGCTTTAATTTTTTTTAGAGGTTTACAGATGAATAGCCCTGCACCTGGCACTGGTTTTGGAGAATTTGCTTCCAAACTGTCTCGCCAATGAAAAAAAAAGAAAGAAAAGGAAAGAAAAAGTGGGTAAATTGGTAGACACTGCCTGTGGGACAGGGGGAAACCAGAGCTGGGAAGGTGGCCAACATAATGAATAGTGAATGGAGGATATACAGTATTAAAGCCAATGAAGGGAGAATACAAGCCTGTTCCCTCTGGCTCATTGTTTGATTCATTCAGTTTCAATCACCCATGTGACAAGTGTACATGTGTTGGTGGTGTACCTGTATGTTATATCCATCTGGCTAGGGAATACTACAAATTGAAAAGTTGGTGATACCCAGATGGCTGGTGTAGTTAGCAGAAAGCAAACAATCTGTGTAAGGAAACAAAGCAGTTACCAAAACTAAGTGCCAACAGAAAAAAAAAACCTACTGTTACACCAAATGTTATTTAAAAATTACAAGTTATCGTTCAAGAAAAGCTTATTGTGTTGTAACTTTGTGGCAGATCAGGAAGTACCCATGAGTGGATCCCCTGACAAACTGTCACACAGCTACAAACACACTTACGGGAGCAATAATTCAATCAACTCTGAAGAGGTGGAGGGGGTGTGCTGAGTCACAATATGGATCTCCTAGCTTGGAAAAACCTCTCTGCTACAGTGTCCCACATTCCTATACAGGAACACATGCTCAAACAGACTCTGCCACGGAAGTGTCTGGCAATGCCGCCTTCCTAATCTGTTTCACAAACACACATGTGTTTAGATGCAAAATGCACACACTTACACACAGATGAAAAAAAAAAAATCAGGTCAGCATGTGCAGGCAGGGCAACCAAAGCCTCTTTGCCCTGGAGGGGGTAGTGACTACGCCTGTCTGTGTTTAATGGGTGGTGATTAGACTAAGGGTTTTTGCAACTGTCAGTGGCCTCACAACATTTCCAGTTTCATTCATATCTACAGTGGCAAGTCACTACCACATAGCAGCAAACTCACACAGCAAATGTGGCAAATACTTGTTCATCTGGGTCGTCTCACCCATCACTCAGCCACTGAAAGTTATAATCAGTAAGCTGCTGCCTGTTTATAGAGATGCAGCAAGGAAAAATAACACCGTTGAGGTTTTGACCTTTTATTAACCGCAAGGCAAGTGTATCAAAAAATTCAAACAAGTGACCTTAAAACATTTAAATAACTACAAATCAACAGGCAAATAATGTCCTATCATCAAGGCCTTGTACGAGTTAGCATTCAGATGGGTATTGTCTATATAAATTTTTCTATACTTTAAAATATACAATAACCCCGTTTTTGTTGGCTGAATAATTTCAAAGTGAATGGCCTTTTACTAATTTCTATGCACAGAATAGCCTTCCCAACCGGCTCTATTCCAATAAAAAGTACAAAGACAAAGGTCAGCACAACAAAGCCACAAATAAACAAAATCCTAACTGACTGACACACATTCAGAAGTAGCGCAGTAAACCGTGCAGACCATCTGTCAAACGCTCATATCTGGAGACTTGCCCCTCCCCCACAGCCAAGTACTGGTAAAAAAGTAAATATCCCTTTGCTGAAATCAAGTATGAGGTCTGAACTATAACTATATGGTTCTTATGTGATTCCAATAGTAAAATAGCCCAGGAATAGTCCAGCTGTCAGGATTATTAGCATCCTTCCCTGAACTGAAAAATGATGTCACAGGAAAGCAAAATATTGGGTTTACAGAGTGAAGCTGTAAAAGATTATGTTCATCTCGATGTCCAAAGCATCATTATATCATTATAATAAATTATCTGTGATATGCAAAAGCAAGCAGAAGAAGGGTTGACAGGAGTAAGCTTAAACTAGAAAAGACAGGGACATTCACGTAAGTGCAATTAGAATGGGAGAAACAGAAGGACGAGACTCGAGGCACACTTTTCCTACAGAGAGATCCTCTGCTGGACAGATAGCTTAGCATCCAGTGATCCCTGTGTGTGAAATGAACAGTAAAGTGACATGACATCTTTTCTTCCTCTCTGTCCCAGAGGGATGGTGCACTTTATTTCATAGTGACAGTCAGGGTATTTGGCCTTCCTTCAATTCAAACTCAGAGGACAGCCATGCAGAAAGCACCCGACAGAGGAGCAGGAAGGCTGAAAAATTTGATCTGGATTAGTAAGGTCGTTCATTTCTCTTCTGGCAAAGCTTTCACTTTTGATGCGCACACATGCACCCAAACTAGAAAGATGCATTCTTCAGGAGTAACAGGATGGATGCAGATAGGATGCGACAGCCTGGAGCGATGATCTATTGGGTCATTGGGGCTACGCATGAATGGAGGTGCTCTACTACACACAGTAAATCCCCCATTCCTGCTGTTTATCCCCATAGCTAATCTGTCCCTAACTCCCAGTGCTCATAGTTCCCTATCATTACAAAGCCTCCATACCATCTCTCTAGAGAGCAGTACGTCAAGCTACATCCATCTTTTTTTTCCTCTTCTAGCTTTCCATCAGCAGACTTAATAATTTAAGGGATGAGAAGTTTTTTTTGATTTTATTCAAACTCTGCAATAAGTATACTACAGCATAAGGGATGTCAAGGAAGATGTAATGTTTCTGGTGGGATTCTTATCAATATTTTTACTAATTGTACTCATGCACTAACCTTACAATCCAAAGTCACGAGATTCATTTTCATTTTCTGTCTTTCTAACGAAAATACTGTTAGGTCATTTTTCAAAGTGGCACATTTTAAGCAGTGTTTAAGTTGAAGGGGTTGAAAGCAACAACTATATTACCTCATGTGGGACTGAACAAAAACAATAACATCATAAAAATAAACAAATCTGTAGCCTACTACACTACTTTCCATAACTCAACTGACACATTATCCCTGTCTGAAGAGCACAGTATGTCATCCAGCCTGCTCTACTGTGTGAGAATAAAGCTCTGAAGTGTATGGGCCACCCCAGCCATGCCCATTCAACCTCTATCTTAAAGCAGTTTTACCATCAACTCAGTCATTTAGGAACTGTGTCAACCAACTAAATTACATTTTAAAAACGAAAATGCACAGCCTAAGCAACTTCACACAGCACTGAATCAAAACCAAAGTGCAACCTCATTTGCATATATTGACTGAGTCTAGAGTCTCACTGGAGTAATAACTAGGCCAGTCATCTGGACAGAGCAGTTGTGGGTCATAGCTGTGTCCCTGAAGAGATTAACAGAGTGCCATTAGAGAAGGCTAATAGAATGAGACAGGGTTGAAAGTAACGCTGGCGCTAGACTAATGTGTATTGAGTGAAAGCAATACTGGGAAGAGCTGCACTGATGTTAAAGGATGCTAATCCAATGACAAAGCACTGAGAATTTGGTAATGTTCTATACTAAAACGTGGCAGATCAAATGACAGAGTGCAACAGAGGAAACAGTGAGTGCAAGAGAGGGGAGCAAGATAAGGTGTGGCAAGCCACGGCACTGAGATCTACAGCTAGACCACAACAAGCAAAGACAAAATCACATCATCACATCAGTGCATCTTTCAGTGAGACTCATCTAATCTATTCCCTAATGTGCATCACAGAAAAGTAGATTAAAAACTATTACCTTAACTTGGTGAATTTATGTTGAGTTGTTCATCATTTTTATCCCCAAATTAATCAACAAGGGGAGAAATAAATGCAGTCAAGTGGATCTACACTTTGTTTCCTCCATCATCTAAACTGAAAGTAAGGTAGCAGCAAAAGAAAGTAGAGCACAGGAAAAGGAAGACACCCTTCAAAGGTTGAGCTGTATGCTGCCCTGCTCTGTCTTTGCATGTGTGCCTGAGTATGCGTGTAAAGTGACGTGTGTGGCGCGAGCGCTGATGGGTGTGTGGGTGGAGAGAACAGAGCCTTTATGAGGGCGTTAATATTTGATGGGGAATCTTTTAGGGATCCTACTCAGTGTGCTGTGAAAGGAGAGGAGAGCAGAGGAGAGAAAACACACCAAAAATATGATCCGCAATATGTTAAAAAGACCAAAGTCACATAATCGCCCCCAACACAGGAAGGCTTATCTACAAGCTGAAGAAGCAATTTACAGAATGCTGCCCTATGCTATCATGAGATCACCAGAGGGAATAATCAAGGAAACAGATCCTGCCTCCAGTAAAGAGAAATATACTGTGGCTCTTGTAAAGCTCCACTGTGAATTCAATTTACTTCCACTCATTTCATGGTCAACACAGCATACTGGTTCCATTCAGTCAACCATTTCTGTTAAGTGCTGGCAGTAAAACCATTCGAGCACTGCCACTTCATCCTGTTGTGTCTGTGATCTCACATGCCTTGATAAGTCCCAGCATGGAGTCTAAAGCAATGGTCATTATAACAGCAGCAGAACTGGAGGCTAACATACAGGATTTCTAAAGCATAAATAAGGTTTTACTTTGTTTCACTCAACGCTTTTGCCAGATAGCTCAATATAAATCAGCTGCTCTGCCTGTATGTAATTACACCAGAGGTGCAAAGTAGATAACTGTCAAGCTATTTTGAGCCAAAAATACTTTCTATTAAGGCTGAATGGCAGTTGAGGATACTGTTGTGATGCGACACTGATTTGGGATATATTTTAAACATTCAACCATCACACTGCCAAAGAAAGTCTGAACCAAACTGAGTCATACTGCTGACTAGTCACGACACACAGAGACACCTTTTGAAAAGTTCTCATAATCTACCCTGAGTCATCCTTTACAAAAACACCCCTTTCTGAGGTGTGGAAGTCTTGGTGGCACTTATATAACTCTAATTATGTTCTCTATCATAACAGGACAGATGTCAGCTCTCCCATTCTACCAACACCAAGCTGTATATTCGAGGTTTGGTATATACGTTTGACATGCATAGAGGGACATTTCTCTGTCTTCTCCCTCCCTCCTTACATGACCTTCACTTGAACCATCCTGTGAGAACACTGCAGTGCAGCTGACAGCCCCATTTAATTCCCAACTTATGATTGGCCACAAGGGTGAGAACGGCTGATAAGTGTCACCAAGCAACAGCGCAGATGTCAGTCATTGTCAGCGAGGTCATTAGAGCTGTTCAAAAGCAGTCAGAGGCTGGTTTTTGAAGTAAGTCCACATAAAACCATATTACTGTGTGGTCACACAAGCTAGGCACTGAATAACTATACCACTGGGCGACCTGCAGTTTCAATTTAGTCATAAACGAGTAAAAATGTGGCTCAAATGAAGTCACTGCACAGTGAGGGGTTTCTGTCAGGGACGTATTTACACCTACGATAAAGCCCGGAGGGTTTCAGTGCAATTTAGCGTTGCACTTGACTAACACTATCCCTCTAGATTAATCCTAACCTGGATTTTTCTGCTGGTACAAGGCATATGTGAAATCACTAGCACGAAATTAGTCATAAACAGGTATCCAGTGCTGCACTGAAAACCTCCTCCTTGCTTTGGTTGCTAGCAGGTTGCTGTGGTCACATTAGATTGCATGGAAGATGCTGACTTGTCTGTAAATACACACAATCTGCACAATCCACCAAGCACAACCTGTACTTTTAAAGTAAACATTCTCCATTTCTGGTTTCTGGTGCATTTTTTCAAGTTTTAACGCAGCTCCGGACAGCAAATGGCATGTGTCTGCAGATAAACTTTAATGCAAACTATGGCCCAACGTGGCAATCTGCTAGCAACCAAAGCCATCACAAAGATATTTTTGGTGCAGTACCTCCTTTGAAACTGATTTCACCTTGTGACAGCTAGCAACCTCCAGAAACCACTCACCATCCAGGTGAAGAACCGGTAAACATTTCTTCCAAGCAAGGGTGATACAGACTGGTCAGTACACCTGTGTACTGAGGCCTTAATTACTAGATATGACACACATTTGATAACTTAAAGGTTGTAGTTGTTTTTTCTAACCCATTCATTAATTTTTTTTTCTTTCATTTATCCAATTCAGGGTTGCTGATGGGCTGTAGCCTATCCCAGCTGCCATTGAACAAGAGGTGGGGTACACCCTGAACAGGTCGCCAGCCAACACAGAGAGACACGTAACCATTTACACTAACATCCACACCTATGGCCAATTTAGGTGATTTAGCCCATGTTATTCTCTGGATGATATCAGAGCAATGGCATAACACTCTTTACTTTATCAACAACTCTTAAAACAGACATGGGTTCTCAAAATTTCCAGCTTATCTTAGGGCCTCCCCCATGGAGTCGTTGACTGGAACAGTCAGTTAGAAGAATCCCACCTAAAAAAAACCTGTTCCTCAGTAAACTGAGCCTTCACCCACACAAGGGGCGAAGGCTGATGATGTGAAGTGAAGTGGATATGCTGCTACCCACATGACATATGAACAGAGTATTCTCTTCATCTGTCTCAAGTAAGCTTGCTAGAAAATTAACAAAGAACACAGGGCATACACACTTTACAATGTTACTTCCTGGCACTAGACTTTATTTGCTGTATACATAATGTTTGGCACAGCTATGCTATCTTGTGGAAGAAGGGGATTCTCATTGTACACAAAAGAGCAAAGAGCAAAAACAACTCTGACTCATGCACCACTTTGCTGAGAGAATAAGCACAAAAAGCACATTTTGTAGATGCAAACAGGCCTGCTGTACCCTATACCACCTCTAACCTCTTCCTTACTAACCCTCATGGGACATACATAGCAGAAAGAAATCAAGATAGGAGAGAACTGTGGCTTTTAAAAAATAAAGCAATGTTTTCCATGACAGCCAACAGAAAGGTCGCAAAGATGAGACATACGTCTAAACAGTAAGCTTTTAATAGTTGTTCCTATTGGATTTATCCCGTGAATGGATGGTACAATGCTATTAGGTCAGCTTCCTCTATGACCCACTTCCCTCTTTCCTGTGCCGCCTCCTTTTCTACTCACTCTATCAGGCTGGCTGTCTCAACAAACACTTCTCCCAATCACTACTTTTTTTCTTTAGACAGCACATTTTTATTTAGTAGTTATCAAACAGTCTCTGTAAAACCAGGTAGAACAAAGCATCCACATATCAAATGCGGCCACTGCTGGCAGTTAACGTTCGCAAAATGCTTTGTGTCCATTTTCTCATCGTCTGTAAATATTAAGTCAACTAGAGGGGAACCAATCTAAAAGAGTCCTGAGATAATAGAGAAACATTTCCATTCACCTCAGGAGCTTTGTGGAATAAAGTGAATGGATACTCGTACTTCTATGTCCCCCTGCTGTGTAATTTTCTTTGAAAAACAGAAAGGCACCACAGCACAATGAAATCCATTATCTGCTCAAGTAAGATGATGCTATTGCGGCTGTGCCTGCCACGCAAACAAGAGTATCTGAATATCACATTCATGTCTGTGCAGGTAATTGCCGAGGCTGACATTTAGAACTGCATTTCTTTTTCCCTTTAAGGAGGGTATGAGTAATGAGTCAGATCTCACAATTACACAACCATCAGATCCAGAAAAGGAAATGCACTATGTAAAATAATACTACTTATAAAGTGAAAGTTTCCCTAGGGAAATAAAAGTTTAAGAGTGACATGATATGGCACTGCTTAAAGGCTAAAAAGGGACGATGTGCCAAATGAAACTGGTGCAGTAACATGAGTACAGAAACACTCTGGAAATAAGCCATCGTGTCTGAGAATAACACCCATTTTCAGCAGATGCTTGCAAATTACAGCCAGTCCCATATGGTAATTGAGAATGACTCAGCAGTGATTGTGGAGGCAGGCAGAGAGCAAATGTTCAACCTCATAACAGAGTCCACAATCCTCAGCACATGGCCGGTGTCTGATCCTGGGGACATAACCACTCTATATCACATGACTCAAAGCCTTGAAGGATTACCGAAGGAGACTTAAGAGTTTGAAGGAGAGTGATCGCACGACCTGTTGTAGTGAAAGTTAAAATCGATTATATCACCTGATGCCAAACTGAGAGTAACTAAAGGAAGGCCATACAATCCATGCACAATTCATTCAAATATTCAGATTTTGATTTGTTTGGTATTCATGTGGTTTCAGTTTGTCACTCACTTTTCCATGGCTCACACACATAAGCTCATTTGTTTCCAGGAACTATTATGTTAAAAGTTATTTGTGTGTCCCACATAACCAAATGAGCAAAATTTAACAATAATTCATTCATTTTTTTTAATTTATTCAGTAATTATTGTACTTGGCAGGTCAGCAGGACTTTTTAGGGGGGGCTGTAGATGAACGTAGCACATGTCAACAGAGACAAATACCAAACATGCTTAAAAAAAGCTTAGAAAACTGTCTAACTATTTTTTTAGATGCTGATTTTCCATAAACTCTGATATTATTCAAAAGATAAACACCAGAAATGTTAATTTATGCAGTTCTGTTGTTTTCTCTGTCATCCTGACACCAGGATCATGCTACAAACGAAACAGCATATTCTGTGTTTTGTTAAACTTGTAATGAATGTACAGTATACACATTTAGTAGGTTAAAAGTTATAACAATGTTTTTTGTTTTGTTTTTATGTCATAGAAAGCAAAGTGTGGCACTTTGTCACACTGACTCACTGAAACACATGAACCGACCACTCTAAACACAGCCTTTGCTTTTCCACATATGCCACATGGATCTGTCTGCTGTAAAACATACCACTTCCATTTTAAGTCAATATCTTAATAATATTATGACATCATCCAGCCAGCAATTACACACATCTGCTGTCAACGCCCTGCACTGTGTTCATAATTATGCCTGGTTAAATACAATTTTTGGAGAAAAAGAACACAAGGGCTCTTCAACCAACTGAACCACTCCCAAACACTTAACTGATTTTATTTACTGATGCTTTATAGAAGAGAAAATATCAACCTACACAAGAAATTTCCAGCACATTACCTTCTAGTGCATGCAAAATTAGGATTTATCTCCCAACTCAGCCATATGATCGTTCATTCTTATTCTCTCAGTATTTCGACGTTGTCTTTTCATACTTTCAAAAGCTTTCCCTAAAGATGCCTAAAAGGGCCTTGCTGATCTTTGAAGGACACTTTAACTCCAAGGACTCTGTGTTTATCCATCAGAGATTCTGTGTCAACACTTTACTACGTATGGAGCTATTCCAATCCTGTAAACATCTGCAGTCTTACCGAGGGAATAACAGAACTGATAAGCGTGGCTAAGTATAGCTCTAATGACAGGCCACATACAGCGAGAGAAGAGGGCAAAGAGGATCAGAGAAAAGTCAAAGTCAAATCAAGTTCCTTGGCTCTATGAGGAACACGCATGAAAACCTGCACAATGTGGTTGAGCATAAATGTCAGAAAACCAGAGATGTGGACTAAGTATAACACCCACAGCAGACAGGACTGGAAACAGCTCATGTCTTAAAGTATAAGGAGTTGTGTAGGGCTCATCTTGCTTAACGCTTACGTCTTCATCCTCCACCTGTGATTTCTGGTATTACTGTATAAATAACACTTATCTGTGCTGTACATAGTGATTTTTCAGCATTTTACGACCCTGTCACCCTCGAGGTTGCACTTCAAGAGCGCTATGGTGTCTTGGAATGACTGCTACTCCCAGGGTAGTGGGACAAATGTGTGATTTCACAAACAGCCACATTACAAAATACACTGACGCTGACAGTTAAGGCAGGCCAAAGAGACACAGCAGTTTGGGTGGTCCACTCTTCAGCAGACGTTCAGCTGTTGTAGAGTGGAATCAGATTGTAAACACACCCTCAGCCAAGGTGGCGCTCCAGGATCCTAGCCAACAGGTGTCCAACGTACACACTCATGGATCAGCATGTGCGTTCGTGTTTGTGTGTGCGTGACCCCACCCTAACACCGGACAAACCAGACTGATGTTCATCTCGCTTACACTAAGGGCAATCGGTCACGCCTTATCCTAATGTGTACTGGCGCTGATGCCACGGCGCTTTACACTGTCTGGCCTGTTATAGATCACAGCCTAAAATGGCACACACACACACACACCTCATGGTAAAGACTTGAACTGTCAGCAACTACAGTCGAGGTATAAAAATATGAATTTGAAGGCTCCACTGCACGGTCGCTTATAAAAACCCTGCTTGAATTTACACCCTTGTCTGCTGCATGTAACTTTAAGATCATCTATGAGTCATCTTCAGTTACCCTTAATTCCTGGCATGTCCATGAGCAAGGTATCTCAATGGTAAATCTCAAGGAAGCCAGATTTCCCTTTAAGCATTAACTATTTAGGTACCCAACAGGCTGTGAGACACTTGACAAGCAGCAGTGCTCCAGAGTAGCTAAAAATTCCAATTTCTGTTTGTATTATGCAATAAAGAACATTCCTATGGTGCACAAAGGTCTTATCATCCTTATTCACGGTACAGTGACTCTCACGGCATGTTATGACTGTGGAGGGTGTTGTTGGAAAGCATGGCCTCCTCTGCCTCACAGATGAAGACCAATTCACATCTTTGAAAATAAGGGCTCTATAGGCACACATACTGGAAACAATTTCTATTGTTGTCACGTCATTTCACAGCTAAAACAAGACTTGTGTAAGCTAATACGGACTGTCCATTGGACTGTCATTAGACTTACCTAAATGATGCCGTTACAAGCGTGTTTATCGCCTCGTGGTTGGTTGAGGGAACCGTCTACTTGTTCGTTGTCTTTTAAACAACATGGTGTTACAAAGTGAGCGGCCGAGAAGAGGTAGCAAGTCCTACAGTTTCGCGTTTGAAACTAGCTCACCGCGGAGATGCACTGGTGAAGTTAAGGCTAGCCCGTAGCCTGTAATCATGACACAAGTTTAACGGTTATCGCTACAGCCGATGCATCACAAAGAGTTATTTGTACTAAACAAATCAGCAAGCTTACACTAAGTGCTTGAAGATAGCTTATAAATAAATACATTTTAAAAAATCGTCTTTCTCTTTAGTATTTCCAGCATACCGTTAAAAACAGCCCGAAGCAACTGTACCACTATCCGTGAGTTACACTGACAGCAAACATCGACCAACTGATGATACCGACACTGAAAACGGGTCGTCCGCAAAGCGGCAGGCGAGCTTTAACGACAACACGGCCATGTGGACCGAAAGAAATCCTCACACGAAGCAACACCTGGGCTTGTAAATAAACTAACCACAGCAGGAACCCCCCGCAAAGTTCAGTGTACAGACGGAGTCCCCCCAAAGCGCCTTCTCATTCGACATCCTCCCCTCGCTTTCGAGGGGGCGGAGCGTGTAGATGTCACCTGGGACTTTGCACGCTAATCTGCAAGCTTGGGTTGCATCTCTCTTTGCTAGGTGTTATTGAAGTCCTGTGAGTCAATTTCTGTCTCTGGCATTAATTTAATTCGCTCTTATGAGTTTATATTAAGTTGTAAGCTTTCAAATAAAAAGTAAACTACAGCTTGGTAGCCGCACGTGTGACGTCAGACCCATAGCTGAGCGTGCAGGGCTGTGCTAAATCTGTTTACTAGCCACAAAGGACACTACGTTTGCACCAATGACTGTAGAAAACAAAAGGGGGGTTTTAAAGGCCCAAACTTGGGCCTTTAAAACCCCCCTTTTGTTTTGAACCTCCATTCTGAAAGGGAAATAGTATTAAGTGTATTTTTCCCAGTTGGCAAGACAAACTGAATCTTAAGTGTTAAACTTACAGGGGGCTGAGTGGATGTGCAAAATTTGCGATTTTACTCTTTTTTCTTTTTCTTAATAAAATGTACTGCTAATTGCTTAAAATAATTCTACCTCTGAGAAAACTGAGAAATGATTCCTTGAATTACTACTTATTACAACTAAGGTATGGAGAAGAACCTCTCTGAATACACAATGCATTAAACCTTGAAGCAGGAGCAGAAGACCACATTTCTTCTGCAAGATTCAGATTGTACGGTGATGGTGGTATAATGTGTGGAGATATTTTTTGGCACATGTTGGGCCTCTTAGTGACAAGTGAACATCATCTAAACAACACAGCCTGCCTGAGTAATGTTGCTGACCATGTCCATCCCGTTATAACGACTGTGTACTAACTGTGGTCTTATCAGTGTACAAAGCTTAAATAATCTCAAACTGATTTCTTGAACATGACAGTGAGTTCACTCACTCACATGACTTCCTTTGAACTCTAGTGGACTTTATTGAATCTATATTACCAAGAACTGAAGCAGTTTAAAAGGCAACGAGGTGTTATTCAACAGCTGACGTTCCCTAAACTATGTAAAAGCTTGGCCTGCCTCAATAACACTCTGGATAAAGACCTGCAACACAATTTAGCACACTCAAGTGTCACTGTGCTTTGAGGGCTCAGGTGGAGTAGCAAAACACTATTTAAGAACCAGTCCATTTGCTATTTACCATGTCAACTTTTTCCATTATCACAGTTAAGTAGTGGAAACTGAAAAATCAGAATGCAAGCCAGAAAGTGAAATAGTTTTTCTTACATGAGACTACATCCACATTTGTATGATGTGAACTCAAATAAACGAAAAGGTTAAAGGTCATTAACTGAAACCCAAGGGAGTGTGGATCTGAAAATGAAAGTTAAGATAAAGAACATAGTGGGTGTTTATAGTGGTACACATTTTAATTGTTTGAGCATCTGTGTGCTTGGAGATAATCATCTGAAAGAAAACACAAAGATGATCAGAATGAGCATCATCAGCCTTCATTTTAGATACATTTAGAATCTTGGAGATGATCAAATGCAGCATTATGAGTGGGCTTCATCACATTTGTCATCCACCAGTCCTTATTTATCCAGAATACAACTCAGTTCTTTCCAACAGCTGTGCGGTTAAAATTTACAAAATACCAATAGCTTGTTAGTCAAAATCCATGCACATTAAAGACAACTGTTCATCAAATTCCAAGAAAAATAATTCTATTGTTCTTTTTCACTGTAATAAATGATAGACAACCATAAATAACTTCATAAATAAGTTACATGTCAGGAATGAAAGCCTTCCTCAGCTTGTTAGACCTTGACGCCCTAAGAAAATAAATCATGGATGCAGTTTTAGAGGAAGCAGTATGACTGTAAAATTATGCATATCTCCAAACTTTCATCTAAAATGAAATATTAATTATTATCTTACGTTTCTGCTTGTATTTAAATGAATACAAATGAAGGTAATGCAAAACAATAAAAGCTATTTGAAGGGTTTATTTCATTTCTTTTTTCGTCACATAAATGTGTTCTTCTAATTGAGAATTAAAAAAAAACAGATGGTGTTTTGCTCTTTTTCGACACATAGTGATAAAATCTTTCAAAAGACATGGAGATTAAACAATTTAATTAACTATTTCTTGGACTCTGAAAAGTGCGCAGGGCTTATTGATCTCAGCAATCAAAGAGGCTTACTAAAGCTCAGCAGATCTGTACCGGAAAAACTAAATAAACTGCTTAAGCAACGTAAATCACCCACTGTGAACACTGCTGCAATGCAGAATCAACAGCACTAATCAGGGCTAAAAAAAAAAAAAAAAGTTTGCAATTAAATTGCTGCTCATGCAGGCTGAGACAGTGTCTCTTTAGAAAACTAAGCAGCTGGCAGAAGGAGTACAATGCTGGAATTCGGGTCTCTGCAATAGCTATGACACCATAATTTTAGAATAACACCTTCACTATGGAGAGCCCACTGGAGGAACTGGGGGATGAGGGCCATTTTCCTCAAACCATTTCATTGCCTTCAGAGAGACTTTAGAGACTTTTGGGCTTCGCTGCTGTTCTAATAACAGGTATTGTTCCCTGAATTTTTTTAGTCTATAACTAGTGCCTGTGCTTCTATTTTCTCTCCAGGCTGACATCTCAAAGTGTAGAAAGCTTCTGCTCATCATGGCAGGAACCCCGATTTTCTGCACAGCTCACTTCTCCATCTGGATTCTGTCTGAGACCTTCCTTCTATAACCACCCCAGTGGCTCTCTGGTAAAATAACAGTGATTTGATGGTGATTAATGCCTACTTTGCTGCTAAGAAGTTCTTAATTTTGAATGACTTATTCTGTCAAGAGGAACTAGATTTTATGCTTCTCTCTGAGAAGCATGAGAACGTCTCAGATTTCTTAAAACTACATTCAACACACTGTTCATTTTTCTCTGCACCACAGATTTCTAGTTGAGGAGGTTGAACTGCCAAAGAACTTTAAAAATAGACATTTTTGTGTCAGTTGACTTTTTCAGTCTCTAGTTACTCCATCAAGTTGATTATAATTATAATTCTAGAAATTCACCCATTGTATGGTATTATAATATATAAGCAACCTGGTTCTGCTGCATATTTTCCCTTGGACTTTAAGACTTTAATTTTCTACCGTTGAAAGTAGGCAGAATTATGATAATCAGACATATCAACATTCCTGCTGAACATATATCAAACACTACTACTACTAAAGAGTCCTTCAGCATTATAAACTCTTATTTTGGTTCCAAGTGTTCTTTTGTCCATCTAATAAGTTCAGCATTTGAAATCTTGAATGTTGAACTTAGCCCAGAGGGGAATATTTGATTCCTCTCTGAGCTTTAACTCAGATGTAAAATGTATTTCCCATTCTTGTTTCTTTCATTTAAATTGCTTTTTTTATTTTGCTGATGGCTTCTGACTACTGACATATTCTAGTAAGCAATCTCAAATTACTTCTATTTTACATTCTTTACAATGGTTCCCAAAATTAGAAATTGTTGAGCCCTAAATAGACATACTGTAGAGTACTAAGCCTACCTTATACTATATTGCTTTCTCACTCTGAAATCTTAAAAAAGACAGGTCTTCTATTGAGTCTTATTGGTATTTGCTTGAATTCATCTATTCTCTGCCTTAAATTGCTTTTAATATTTTTATACTGCTATTAACTGTACTTTCTTGTATTTTTCTTGTGATTCATGCTATTTTTAAAAAATTATTTTAGTCTATTTTGTTGTATAGCACTTCATTGCTATTCGTCTGTGAACAGCACTTTATCATTAAACTTTTTGCTTACTTTCCATTCTGCCTCTCTGTCATGTCTCTCTACCTTTTTATTCTGTCTCTCAATCAACCCTGTCTCACTATTTCTATGACAGACAGACAAAGGGATGATTGAGAGATAGAAGCATGACAGACAGACAGATTACAGAGTTAAACCATTTTCACACAAGAATTTTGGCCACTGTCAGGAGAGTCAGTTCAGGATTTGTCTGAAGTTTTCTTTTGTCACGTGTAGCACAACGTGTGTCTGCTTCAGACATTCTCCCACTACTGGAAATGCTGTCTGGTTTAGTTAAGGGAGCTTCAAGAATGCATGAGGCAGAACACATGACACCAACCAACTTTAGCTCCAGCTGCACCATTCGCACTTTTTGCAATCTTTGCACTCAGAAGCTGAAGCAGAATCCATTTTATATTTGATTTTTTGTCAGACATTTGCAAGTGTACATATCTGTCTGTTGGGTGAACAAATGTTCTAGACTGTGAAAATGAATTTAGAGAAAGAAGCTGGACGTTAGATATAAGGATGCTACGTACATTTAAAGGCCTATGGATACAATTAAATAATTACTTCCTACTAACTTGATAATGAGCTGGTAAATGCATTTGGTGTTTTTAGGTTTTGCTTTTAATGTTGTTTCGTGACACAGTAAGCGTTCACTGTTAAATATCTTCAAAGGAAAATGAAACTAAAGTACATGACTGCTTTTTCTTTTCAAAAAATTTGTTTATCCATTAGTTTACACAGTAGAATGGACACGTGGATTTACTGGCAAAGTCAGCTAGCATGTTTAAAGGTCCTTTTTCCTTTGAGGCCTTCAATCTTCTCTCTGGATTACTGCCTACAAAGTGCCTAGAAAAAGAAACACTTTTCCTAACAGAACATATTTTTTTACTTTAGTCAGAATCTAAATGGGAGGTTTTGAGGGTGTTAAAATCCAAACTTCACCTTTGAATGAACTCAAAGGTGGATGCCATCTCCTCCTGGTATTTGAAGTTAAATACATACAAGCCTGCAAAAATGCATGGCCTCACCTTTAGTGCTGAGCATCCAGCACCTGTTTCTGCTGAAAACACAATGCCAATACCTTTTAAACATGTTTTTTGAAATTAAAACTATATATTGTAGAATTCTGAACTGAACTGATTCTTTTAAAATTAGGCTACACTCAAAATATGCAGGCTCAAAATGCTGGCATTAGGTAATGTAATAGGGCAGCTGTTTGCAGCTGGATTTACAGTGAGGAAGACCAAGACACAGTATGGCAGAAGCAAGAGGCATTTATTTGCCCACATATAGCTCTAAGGCCATGACAGTCACTGGCATGTCAAGCCTTCTCACAGCACAAACATTCACTCTCATATTTAACGACAATTATCAGCCTTCTCCGCTGTTAAGGACTAAACCATTATTTTACTGTCAGGTGAGTTTTTCCAAATTCCAACCTTCCACAAACATTCTACAATACACAATTCTAATAAATAAATATATACATACATTGTACCATTTTCATATGATTAAATATTTTACACTTTGCCAAAAACACCAAAAACCTAGTGCACAGAGATTCCCCACACTCCCTTAACCCATGGCCTCTCCCAGAACCTTTAAATGTTGTCTGGACCCCCAGAGAAACATTTTCCCAAGCACCCTGGAGAGGACACAGAAAAAACAGGTGAGTAATCACATCTCGACAGCAACTTTTTGCACCAACCTTTACCTCTAGACTTTGCACACACATTTGCCTAACTTTTCCTTAATACTAGACCTTATTTGCTCCCAGTAATAATTCTTTCCTCCTCACAGAAAACCACCACACTTCTTGATGCTAAATAAAGTGTTAGTTAAAGTGTTATTAATAAAGTGCAAAGGTGCTCCTGTACAAGTTATAATTGTATATAACTTTATTATATAAGGATAATATAAAATATTAAAATGTTAAATTTAATAGAATTTGGTCTAATTAAGTTTACTTCACTGGCATCCCTTCAGTATATGTCAAACATATGTTCCTTAATGATTTTTGATTTTATGTATCAGGAAAATGTACAAACATGATAAACAGACAGACTGAAAAATAGGTAAATATTCTATACAAAGGTTTTGGTCCTGTTAACTCATGAGTGCGTACACTGTCTTGGTTTATACTTCCCAAGTGTAATGAGTTAGGGGCTCCCAGTTGTGTGCATCAGTACAACATGCTGCTGTGACACACCTATGTCAAGGACACCCCCCCCCCCCCAAAAAAAAAAACAAACAAACAAACAAACATCACATTCTTGTTGCTCTCTTCAAGATTATGGCTTTTGTGTCTATCTATTTAAAGTTGCTGAGGATCTGAAATTCACACAAAATGACCTGAGAAGGAACAGAGGGCACAATAAAGATACAAAAAAAAGAACAAAGGGTATTATTCTTAAAAAGTGGAAGTTAAACAGGTAAAACAAATCAAGTCAGTTCTCTCTATATATGGCTTATCTTTTCAATAAAACACCAACATATTTTTTTAAATTCTAACTGGCCTTTGATCGAATCAACAAGAAAATGCAAAAACCTCCTAACACAACCTACTAGCTAAAATCAGCTAGAACCAGTCACTGCTAGAAACAAGAAATACAAATACAAAATATCTTTAGGTGTACTGCCTCTGCCTTATGCTGTCAACTACACTAACTCCAGCTGACAGCTGGAGAGTTTTAAACTAATCACTGTATAAAAGTAGACGACCTGGCTCCACATTTCCTGACATTCTTCAGTTTGAATGACAGAAGCAGTCATTTTTCCTGCAGCTTCAGACAAAAGAGGGTTAGATCTTTTAAAGAACATGACATCATCTGGATTTTCAGGCCAATTATCAGTATCTTCCTTTGCCATTATAGCTGAGGGAACCGCCTGGCAGCTGAAATCTAACTTAATAACAAGTTGCTGCTTTACAAGCAATAAATACAAGCACCAATTCAAATATAAGTAATAACTTTAGGTGTACTGCCTCTGCCTTATGCTGTCAACTGCACTTACTCAGACTGACAGCAAGACAGTCTTAAACCAATGACTGTCGAAGAGATGGATGATCTGGCTCCACCTTCTCACAAAAATGAAGGCAAGGTTTCCCGCTTACAGGAGCTGCAAGCCAAGACGGAGATATCAGTGGCTGGACTTGTTTTGGCTGGGAATCACTTTGAGGTTTTTCCTCATAAAACTCTAAGCTAAACATGAACTGTTGCACTCAGTGGACTTTAACTCTTTATTGTTAAATTAATTTAGGTTTTTCATTAGTTAACTGCTAAGGAAACTTCTAGCTTGGTCTCAGTCTAGTGAGCTAACACCTATTAAATAGCTAGAAATGCCACACAGAGTGGATACATGCTAGTCACAGATGAAGTCAATGAAATAAATATAGAAATCAAGGAAAGACAAGAGACCTGGGCGTGATCCATCCTTGTCCCTGCAAATCTAATATGTGAGTGTGTACCGAGACATAAAACACCACAGATAGGACGGCCCGAATAAAATACATCCATTCTAATTCCACCAAGTACCCCTCAGTTGAACCTATGCTGGCCAAAATCCAGAAGAACTTAATTTGAATCCTTTGTTATGAAATCAACCAAAGATCAGATAAAATTGAAAACATTTATATATTTATTTAATTATTTAAAATTCTCTTTCACTGCTTGTGTAACAGATTCAAGCAGAGCACATTCATTAGAATTAGAAATTAGATTTGGATGACATTTGTATTCTTATCTACTAATATTATTTTATTATTATATTAAAATGGCAGAAGACTCAGTTTCCTTTTCATAAAAATGGATGGTAGAATTGTCCTTCAATGAGCTAGTTTTTACTTTCTTACTCCAAGTACATTTCAGAGCCTCTACTTTTTTTGCTTTTGATTGAGTAAAGAAGTTGATTCATTACTTCGAATTTTACGAGTATTTTCTTTTTCTTTTTTTTTGCTATTTTCTGCCTTTTTCAGATAGCATAGTGTAGAGAAGACAGGGAGGTAGGGAAAGAGTGGGGAGGGAACACAGAAAAGGGCCTCAGGACTCAGTCAAACCCAGGCTAAACTGTTTAGCCTTGTGGCATGTGGACTCCTGCTCAATCTGTGAGCAACACTGGGACTGGCTGACACTGTTTTCCAGAGAATTGATTGTTCAGTAAGCAGTGACTTCATACCTGTTGATCTACAATTTGGAACCTCGTAATATGAGTTACTATAGTGATCACATCCACTTTTGCAGTACAGAAAACTCAAGGTTAACCCCGAAGTTACTTGAATAACATTTTGTAGTGCAGTGTAGTCATTTGCTTTTGCTCTCTGGTTGGATTTTCACCAAGGTACAAACCTAACTCATAGCAGTGCCACTTGTTTTGCATACCTTGTCTCAATTCTCTAAAGCTTGTCTTTCTTTCTCTAGTACAGCATCGCTCTCACCAAGTGGGAAATCAGACTGTCATTATGTACGTCCACATGCTGTTGCTCTCTGCACATATGCAGTGTTGTCTCTATTAAGATGCTCAACATGAGTTTTTATTTCTTTTTGGAGGGAGTGGCGGGAAATTTCCTCAATCAAGCATAAACTGGCATACTCAGAAAAGCTCTTTGAATACTGTTTGACTATTTTGTGAGCAACAGCACAACACTGTGCTTTGCTTTGCTACCTCATTTCATCGACAAGGACGCAAATCATTTTGCAGTGATCGGGGTTGAGAAGTCTACTCCCATTTGCTACTGCACGGCATAATTCACTTGGTATTTGGCCCCAGGGAACCCGAAATGAGTCAGCCCACATAATGGCAGTGGCTGAACAAAAGGTTGGTGAGCTCATGTTGTCCGAGGTGACAGTGGAGGAGGAGGAAGATGGCAATTTTGCACGAACATCACCAGATGCATTTGTTCTGTAATTAATAAAAAAAAACCCCGAAATAAAACGCACCAACAAAGATACTACAGACATTACAGTAATAAAAATGTAATATTTTAGGACATTTCTACCTTCATAAAATCCACAGAATACCACAGTAAGCTGTCTTAAAGCAGCCTAGGAGCTAACAAATCTGATTGGACAGGAGTATATCTGAAGGGTCCACACCAGGAGCTTCTTCCACATACTTAAGATCGTCTGTGCATTCCACAACCCAAGATAGAAAGAATACCAGGCAGCACTCTGGAAATAGCCATCTGTACCTCCTCCTCCAAAGTTTAGGACATCCTTTTAGGTAAGAAAAAAGGGATGAAGACCAAGTACTGACAAGCCACACAGCTTGTACCTTTTTGCATGTGCCTCAGAAAGGAAACGAAGGCCCTGATCAGCCAGCATTAAAAAATAAAGCTCTCTAAGATAACTTGTACAGCATCTCTCTGATGATAAGTCCATCGCTTGGATTTCTCCAAATACAGTTCCCTCGTCACATTTATAAAGCATAAGAAACATGTTTTGTTGTATGCAGTCCCTTTCAATTCTGCCTCATGTCTAGCTTACTGTTCAACTGGGCAACAGCTTCTCCCATATCCTCACTGTAATGTGAAATAATCGGTTCCCTTATCAGCAACAAGGGAAGGAAACAGACTGCCAGCATTCAAGCAGGCTAGAAGTAGCTGATGTTTTCAGCAAGAGTAGAACACGAGTTTTTATAGTCGTGCTATTTTCTTGAACAACTGGCAGTTTAACACTGGCAGCAATCACAGAAAGCACCATTTCTTAATAGCTTATCACTTCTACTATTTGTCTGTTATGGGTTGTTTTGCGCATCATTGCCTTGGTACCTGAGCTAAAATAGCCTTCTGTTCAGATTCACTGTGAAGTGCTTCTTAACTTTAACCAGATCTCACATAATATGTAGTATAGTAGTATGATTTAGCAGTTAATCAAACTTTACCCCCTTTTCGCTGTTCTAAATTATTGACCTGGACACAAATGTGGGTGGATCAATTTCATAAAACCTGCAAAAGAAGAAACTGTAGCTGAAAGTTTCGACACAGCAAGCCAGCGTGGCGAAAGTCATGTATTTTTCTTAAACTCCTTTGAATAACAGGAACAACAATTTCCCTGCAATGTCAGATAAAACAGGGCCAGATTTTTTTCTTTAAGAACATGGCATTTCCTGATTTTTCCAAGCAACTGTCTGTATGTCCCATTGTCATTTCAGCTGACCAGTAATTCTACTTGGAAAAGTTTAGCTGCTGGCGATCTAAAATTCACAAACTGTGTGAAGAAAAATAGCATAATAAGCACCAAGATACAGTTTGCATTAATACGTCAGACATCAAAGGCAGAAAAATCATACTTGTTATTCATCTCTGGCTATTTTCCACCGCATGTCTTTTATTCTGTCTTTCTGTCTCCCTCCCTGAGCCTGGTTCTGCCAGAGATTTCTTCCTGTTACAGTTTTTCTCAGTCGCTTTGGTGCATTTCTCACAACAGAATTGAACTCTCCACCACTACTAAGGCACTTCTCAAAACAATTAGTGCAAACTGCAAAACATGGTGGATAACTTGCAAAAGTGAGTCACTCCATCAAAAAGAAAAGTCAGGTGTCCAAAATAAGTTGTCAATGCATCAACAACAAATCCCTTGAGCAAAACAGATAATACATTCATCAAAAGCAAGTACTTATATCAATCAAAGTGTCAGGGCTGTCACAATTACAAGTCATTACACCAGCACCTTTGGTCACAAAATCAAATGGTTTGAACATGTTCTCATTGTGACGGATTTCTTTGTAGGTGCTTCCCAATGACATGTCAAGTCTGGACAGCATGCATGGCATGTTGAAAACCATAAATTGTAAAGGAAAATCAAGACACTCCATATGCACTCTTGATAATATTTAATTGAAACTGTTCACAGCATTGTGCAAACTGGGGAAATACAGTAAATCAAACATTTTACAGCAAACATAAACTCACTTAGACAGTAAACCTCACTCCAGTGGTTATGAAACAAAAAAACAAAACTGAAAAACAGACACTGCTGCATATCAATCATTGATATCTAGACGCTCCCGTCTGTCTGCCCACATATTTGCATCAACATCACAGCGAATGTCAGCTCTATCGATGCATCGGGGAAAGTATCTTCTGGAGTGTCAACTCCACTCTCTGCAGGACTCTGCTGTGATGTCATCACAAGCTGCATCCATAGCTGCTAGCAGGGTCATTTGGGTATGTGGATGCCTGTCATATACCTTCCACCTCCAGAAAGAGAAAAACTCCTCAATTGGATTTAGGAATGGAGTGTAAGGAGGAAGAAACTCCATAAGTATCCTGTCGTGTGCTGCAAACCACTGCCCGACTACAGCAGAGTGATGGAAGCTAACATTATCCCAAACCACTACATACATTGTCCGATTGTCACCAGGATCATCCCTTTCATTTTGTGGGATTAGGTCCCTATAAAGAGCGTCCAGAAAAGCCAACCGGTGTTGTGTATTGTATGCACCAATACGAGGAATATGGGTGTGAACGCCATTTTCTGAGATTGCTGCACACATTGAAATATTTCCTCCTCGTTGGCCTGGGACATCAATGGTGGCTATTTCTCCAATGTGATTTCGTTCACGCCTTTTGCAAGATTGAATCCCGCTTCGTCAAGATATACAAACGTGTGCAGGGGTTTCATGGAAACTCCTTAAAAATAGGGTTTTCAAAATGGGTGTACAAAGTGTTTGACAAGATGTTCAACAATTTTGAGTGCACTGACACAAGCAATGAAATGAAGACTATTAGTTGTGAGGACAATGACTATTCAGCCGGTACAAGTATGAATAATTGTGACATTCATGATAAAAGAAAGGAGATAGTGATGAATAGGAAGTCAAACGTGACCATTCTTTAGATATTTGTACTCACTCAACTGCTTCATGTCCAAAGGCATTTGCCTTTGGACGCAGTGAACGTGAAACCGCCACAGGGTTGTGCCAAAACGACTACATGTTGTGGTGGTTGAACTAACTGTTGTGCAATGTTTAATTCTGTTGTGAGAA
The DNA here is from genome assembly GCF_963969265.1 of Rhamphochromis sp. 'chilingali'. Taxonomy (NCBI): domain Eukaryota; kingdom Metazoa; phylum Chordata; class Actinopteri; order Cichliformes; family Cichlidae; genus Rhamphochromis; species Rhamphochromis sp. 'chilingali'. The sequence goes on along the minus strand of NC_137947.1, from coordinate 21,376,527 downwards.
ATGCACCAAAGCGACTGAGAAAAACTGTAAGAGGGATTTTTTCCTTCCCACTGTCGCCAAAGTGCTTGCTCATAGGAGGCCATATGATCGTTGGGTTTTTCTCTGTATGTATTATCGTAGGGTCTACCTTACAATATAAAGCACCTTGAGGCAACTGATGTTGTGATTTGGCCCTGTATAAACAAAACTGAATTGAATTGAATTGAAACACCCCCATTTCACCGCAGTTCTATATTTTTCATATCACTTATCCATTAAAAGCATTCAAAACAAAAAGATTATTATTTTGTTTTATAGTTTTTGCTTTATTCATGTCAGCCATTAAAAATATGTATATGAATAATTCTTAAAGTAATATTCTGTCAAGTGGCAAAAACAATGAAAAACAATGGCTCTAAAACAGATTAAAGGATACATCAGGTTTACAAATCCAGATGAAGTGAATAGAAACAAAGGAAGGATTTTATGTAACATGAGCATGAAAGTGAATGAAATCCAGCATTAGTAGGCAGCGATAGCTCAGTAGGTAGAGTGGTCACCCCATGATTGGAAGGTTGGGGGTTTGAATCCACTGACTACTCTAAGGTACCCCTGAGCAAGGTACAGTCCCTACAGTCCCTGCTCCCCAGGCGCTGGATTGGTGGCTGCCCACTGCTTCACTGAGTGAATGGGTTAAATGCAAAGAGTAATTTCCCCACAAGGAACAATAAAGTATGTGTTATTAAATTGCTTGTTTTACATCTTATGAGTTATGCCTCTTTTTCATTCCAACCCCAAAGATAAGGGAAGTTTAAAAAAAAAAGAATGTTAAAAGATTTCAAGAATCTGCTCCTTAAATCAACGGTTGCACAGCAACTAGCAAAGATGGCTTGTAGTTGTTTTATTTGTTTGCTTAAAAAAAAAAAAAAGATCTGTGATTTTTGGAGATATTTACAAAGATTATTTTAAAAAGTAGATATAAAATTCAAATTCAAATTCAAATTTTATTTGTCACGTACACAGTCATACACAGTACGATATGTAGTGAAATGCTTGGACAACTGCTCGTGACCTAAAGAAAACAAAAAAGGAAAAGGCTATGAATAAGCTAGGGAATAAATATGAAAAATTAAAAAGGGTAAATTTAACTAGGAAGGAATAAAATATAAATTAAGGTTAAAAATGAAATAACTGTACAACACAAATTAGAATGAAGGGTAAATTTAACTGGGAGAATAAGATAAAATATATAAATTAAAGTTGAAAATAAAATAACTGTACAACAAAATACACAATATAGAACTATATAAGAATGTATGAAGAAATATAAATAAATATATACACAATAACAGCAATAACACAATAATAATATACACATCAGTCATCAGATATATGTTTTAAATCTTTAACTTGTTCTATCTTTCTGGGGTGCAAGAGTAGAACAGTGTACACCTTTATTAATTATTGGTTCAATTAAAACACTGTCTTACTTATGTAAAGAGCCTCATCTGAATAAAAAATGCTGCTGCAAGTTAAAATGGCTCTCTTTGTCTACCTTGCTAGTACTGACGGCATCACAAACTTCCTGCAGATTTGTCGGCTGCACATGAACTGAATCTGCTGTTTCATCGCATCTCAAATGTGCTCTTTTGGATTGAGATCTGGAGACTGTGGAGGCCGTTTGAGTGCAGTGAATACATGTTCGTGTTCAAGAAATCACTTTGAGATGATTTGAGCTCTGTGACATGGCGCAGTAAGCTGCTGGAAGCAGCCATCAAAAGATGAGTGCACTGTGGTCATAACACAGTGCTGTGGTCAGCAACAATACTGAGGTAGTGGTGGTGTATAAGGGGCTTAAAGCGTGCCAAGAAAAAAATGCCATACATCATTACACCACCAACAGCAGCCTGAACAACATCCTGGACACTACTATCAAAATGTTGCAGCAGAAACTGAGACCCTTCAGAGTGGCCCGACCAGATCAGCAGTTTCACATTCAAAGTCACTTAAATTAACTTGCCTCCTCATTCTGATGCTCATTTTGAATTTCAACAGGATGTCATATGATTGGGTTATAAGATATTTTGTTAACAAGCAGTTAACCTGCTAAAGTGGCCAGTTAATTTAAAAAACAAGAACAAAAAAAAAAATCTCATTAACTTAACTTACATTTTATGGGCTGTGAACAGAGACTTAACTTCAGGCTTGGTAATTGGTGCCAGTTGTCTGCTGGGTGGGTTTAATTCGCTTTCCAGTCATTGACTTCAAGCTTTTTCTTTACTGGTGTAAACAGACCTGTGTGTCTTCTATCAGCTTTTCTTAAACCAGATATCAGCACCTAGTTCTCTTGATCTTGACCACTCAGTTCTTCTCTGTGCACCATACTGCCGATTGTTGAGTTCCTCCCTCTATGAACTAACTCACTGTTTATTATCCAGCAGATAATGCTGTCATCTGCATACCTTTTTTAAATAAAAGGCAGTCCAGTAAACAACCAGCACTCACTGACAGCTCAACAGTAAACAGTAAGTAAAGTTTCTGACATTGTCGACAAAGCGGCTAGTTTACAAGCTTAGTAAAAGCAGAAGTCGCGGCATATATATTTTGTTGGACTGCAACAGTTAGCTCTCAACCCGAATGAACAACCTGTTTAAAATCATTTTGGTGAAGTATTGGTAAGGAGTGGCTTTCCAAGAAAGGTGGCTGCAGAAAGGAATAAACCCCTGTGCCCTCGTCAAATTTACCAGACTATGGACACTTGTGTCAAAAATGCTTATAAATCATCATACATTAGCCTTGTATATTTTTAGTGGTAGTCACATAATGAAATTGTTGTTTTCCTTTCTAACCACTAGAGAGCAGCCTTTGCTATGTTATTGCGTTTGACCGGTCATATTTTTAAAGGTATTCTTCTTCTGCATATACTCTCTCTCTCTTTTCTCTTTGGGTGTGTGTGAGCGTGTGTGTCTGAAACACAAAGGGAAATTTCAGCTTGAGACAATAGTGTGACCATATGGTCTCCCTGGCTTGTAAATCATCATGTGGTCCAGTGCCAGCTTCCATGAAAACTACTCCACCTTCCTAAATTCTCTCTCTCTCAGATCTTCTTTACGAAAACATTCAAGTGCACATGGTCTTAAACTAATACTGACTTCAGATACCTGTTCACTTCACTGCAATCAAAAGCGGGCTGATGCGAAAGAGACTCAGAGAGGTAAGGAGAAGGGGAGCTGAAAAAGGGGCGAATGCAAAGAAAAGATATTCAATCAAATAAAAGAAAACATAAAGTCTGTTAAAGCCAGCTGCAAAAATATTCACCCTCAGCGGAGGAGACAGAACAAGGAAACGAAGGAGAACGCTAACAAGGGAATAACAACAGAAGGAAGGAGTGACAGAGGCCCTGGTAAGATGTTTTTCCTCAAGCAGTCAGGGGATAGAAAATGACTTGCTATTCTGCAATAACTTCCTCAACTGAAAGCTGAATGTTCTCTCAGTGTAATTCAACCCTCTGCTTCCTCTCTGATGGAAAATCATTTTCTTTGGTGCTTAAAACTCAATGAGCTGCATTGTTTCCCGCTACATTATGAGAATGACTGGAAACAGGGTAAAAGTCAGTAAATTACAGCACAGCAGAAAGAACAATTAGATTCAAATGCACTGATTAGCTGTTCTGGGTTCTGGGTAAACTGATCATTTTCTGCAACATTTATCTTTATTCGATTTTAACTCAATATGAGGAAATGTAAAGGAAGATACTGGAAACATAAAATATGTCGATTCGTCATTTTCCTCTTACAGCCCCACTGGGTGGCTCAACCATGAAGTTGAACATCATTTGTAGCTTGTTTCTGCTCCTGGGTGTTCAAACAGTAAAGGTATGTTTAACTTAATCTGCCTAATTTCGGCTTTCCACAAAAAAAAATCGTAAAAAAGGGTCAAGGGTCAATGTAAATATTACTAATGAGTGAAAAGTAAAAATATTTGAAATTATGTTCTCCTGACTTTTTTTTCTGTTCCACTCATCAAGTCTGTTTTGTCACAGGTGTTAAAAAGAAAATTTCCGAGTTATGGAATGTGGCTCCAGTATTTTGGTCACCTGTTTCACATTTGATCTGGGAAGAATTTAGGGGCAGATGTGGACCTGGCTGAGACTACAAAGTTTGGAAATATCAGTATGGAATTGAGGTGCACTGTGAGAGCAGATTGATGTTGAACGGATGCCCATTTTTATTTTGGGTTTATGATGTGTGCTCTTTACAGTACAATGATGCCAAGAAGCTGACTTTTCTAATGGTACAGAATATTAGTTTAAAATGAGCCCGGGGGTTTCAATGAAAGGGAAATTTATGCCAGAGTTCGGTGCTGCCACTAATGATTTTGGCCGCAGATAAAACATAAATGCCCGCTTTTTTTTTGTCTATTAGAAAACTGTGTGTGTGTTTCAGGGAGGCAGAGCCCAGCGCAAACAGAGACAAGCTGAAGAGAGCCTGAGACCATACATTGGCAGAGTTAAACCAGGTAAGAGGAATGCCACATGACTGCATGCAAGTCCCATGCACATTCCTCTTTTTCTAAATGTGCAGAACTAGAAAGTGATCAAAATACATTAAAATTTTCACATACCTGGTCAGTATTTGAGTCACCATCCAGAACTGGCAGGAACTGTCATGGATGCATGATACACATAAACACGATGAACGCTCTTAAGCATATATTAACATAAAGAAACTATAGCCAGAAATTCTGAAGACAAAATAGGGTCCTAACCTAGTAATATCAAGTTGAAACTAATAAAATGGCTGGTGAGTGTCGATGTAAAAGTAAAAACTAAGCTGACACAAGGTTGTTTTTCTATTTCTGCTTCAGAAAAGCTTTGTGAGCTGCTGAAATGCCTTACTCCAGTGGGGTCTTGGTGCCAGGTAGTTCAAGAAAACGGAATTCTCATCCCCAAGTGTGTTTGTCCTCAGTCCTGTCCTCGGTAAACAACATTTGGTTCTTTAATCATTTTCAGGCTTTAAAATATTTTGTCCTTACAGGAAGTTTATACTTATATGGGATTCACACATATATGTAACTTTTGGAAAGACATGTTAAGGTAAAGCAGTAATCTGGCACATTGTACACTACATTCTCACATGTGAATTTTGTCTGTGGGCACTCGCTCATGGAATCAGGCAGAGGGCACCAGTGTGCAGTGTTGTGGGAAAGACCTATGAGAATGAGTGTTGGCTTCATAAAGATGCCTGCAGAAAGAGGCGCCGCACCGGACTCGCGCACACAGGACCCTGTCTGGGTAAATAGCATTAGACATTACAGACTGTTTCCACTGTGTATCACAGTCTTCCAAATTGGCTCTGATGTGCCTTATGATCAGTCCCCAAGGGTAAATGCACCGAGGAGGAGTTAGGCCAGTTTCCATATCGTCTCCTGGACTGGTTTCTGCTCTTGAGTCGTATGGGGGAATCCTACGCACCTGCTGCCCCGCCCCAGAGCTGCCTGAGCCACACCCAGAGGACACAGCTGGCACAAGTAACTCATACTTCGCACTTAAAGTGAGCCTGTTCAGCAGGTTAACAGGGATAAGAAGATAACTGTGAAGTAGTAAACGTAATTCATGATCTATGATGACCTCAGCCAGTGATGATGGAAATAAAATCATTTCCATAAAGTGAAAAGAAACTATAGCCAGAAGGCAAATACTCAAAGGCATCATTTTCCCTTTCACTGTAACCAAACACTGAACATAAAGCTGTTTTTCATGATAGACACCATCTTTGTGCTAGATACAAACTGCCCTCCATGGGTCTAGTGACTGATCGATGTTAACAACCTACCGTAAGTGGTAAGTTCTTATGTTGCTTGTGGTGTGGTTGTCCACAGACTGGGACAGGGGCTCTTAAGACACCACGTATAAACAGTATTTGGTCAATATTCACTAAATTATTCAATAACATGGTGAATAGGGGGATAACTTAATATCCTCTGTGCATTCTCTTGACCTCCTGGCCTCAAATGAATTAAGTGAAAGCTCACTGCATTATTTCTATGATACAAAAACAGATGTAGAGTGTTTTGGGATAGTGTTACATCATAAAATTCCAGCATTATGGATGCTGATTCTAGCATGAGAGAAATAGAACTGCAGCCTACTGTAATACTGTAATAGCAACAGTGCGAGTGAACAGGTGAAGCATTTACCGTGTTTCCATTTCCTGTTTAGCTTGGTAGCATGCTAACAGTCTGATGGGAGAAAGACAACAGGAAATGTATATATATATATATATATAAACACCCAGCACGCCCCTGCGGGCGGTTTATCCTTCAAGCTCGGGTCCTCTACCAGAGGCCTGGGAGCTTGAGGGTCCTGCGCAGTATCTTAGCTGTTCCCAGGACTGCGCTCTTCTGGACAGAGATCTCCAATGTTGTTCCCGGGATCTGCTGGAGCCACTCGCCTAGCTTGGGAGTCACCGCACCTAGTGCTCCGATTACCACGGGGACCACCGTTACCTTCACCCTCCACATCCTCTCGAGCTCTTCTCTGAGCCCTTGGTATTTCTCCAGCTTCTCGTGTTCCTTCTTCCTGATATTGCTGTCATTCGGAACCGCTACATTGATCACTACGGCCGTCTTCTTCTGTTTGTCTACCACCACTATGTCTGGTTGGTTAGCCACCACCATTTTGTCCGTCTGTATCTGGAAGTCCCACAGGATCTTAGCTCGGTCATTCTCCACCACCCTTGGGGGCATCTCCCATTTTGACCTCGGGACTTCCAGGTTGTACTCGGCACAGATGTTCCTGTACACTATGCCGGCCACTTGGTTATGGCGTTCCATGTATGCCTTGCCTGCTAGCATCTTGCACCCTGCTGTTATGTGCTGGATTGTCTCTGGGGCATCTTTACACAGCCTGCATCTGGGGTCTTGCCTGGTGTGATAGACCCCAGCCTCTATGGATCTTGTGCTCAGAGCTTGTTCTTGTGCTGCCATGATTAGTGCCTCTGTGCTGTCTTTCAGTCCAGCTTTGTCCAGCCACTGGTAGGATTTCTGGATATCAGCCACCTCCTCTATCTGCCGGTGGTACATACCGTGCAGGGGCCTGTCCTTCCATGATGGTTCCTCGTCTCCCTCCTCTTTCTTGGGTTTCTGCTGCCTGAGGTATTCACTGAGCACTCGGTCAGTTGGGGCCATCTTCCCAATGTATTCTTGGATGTTCGTTGTCTCATCCTGGACTGTGGTGCTGACACTCACCAGTCCCCGGCCCCCCTCCTTCCGCTTAGCGTACAGCCTCAGGGTGCTGGACTTGGGGTGAAACCCTCCATGCATGGTAAGGAGCTTTCTTGTCTTTATGTCAGTGGCTTCTATCTCCTCCTTTGGCCAGCCTATTACCCCAGCAGGGTACCTGATCACGGGCAGGGCGTACGTGTTGATGGCCCGGATCTTGTTCTTACCATTCAGCTGACTCCTCAGGACTTGCCTGACCCTCTGCAGGTACTTGGTGGTTGCAGCCTTTCTAGCGGCCTCTTCATGGTTCCCATTTGCCTGCGGGATCCCCAGGTACTTGTAACTGTCCTCTATGTCTGCAATGTTGCCTTCTGGTAGTTCAATTCCCTCAGTTCTGACTACCTTCCCTCTCTTTGTTACCATCCGGCTACACTTCTCCAGTCCGAACGACATTCCAATGTCATTGCTGTATAGCCTGGTAGTGTGGATCAGTGAATCGATGTCTCATTCACTCTTGGCATACAGCTTGATGTCATCCATGTACAGGAGGTGGCTGACAACTGCTCCGTTCCGTAGTCGGTATCCATAGCCAGTCTTGTTAATGATCTCACTGAGGGGGTTCAGGCCTATGCAGAACAGCAGTGGGGACAGAGCATCTCCTTGGTAGATCCCGCACTTGATGGTGACTTGTGCTATGGGCTTGGAGTTGGCCTCTAGTGTTGTACGCCACATCCCCATTGAGTTCCTGATGAAGGCTCTTAGGGTCCCATTGATCTTGTACAATTCTAGGCATTCCAGTATCCAGCTGTGGGGCATTGAGTCATAGGCCTTCTTGTAATCAATCCAGGCAGTGCACAGGTTGGTCAGTCTGGTCTTGCAGTCTCGGCTGATTGTTCTGTCTACCAGCTGGTGTTTTGCGCCTCTGGTATTCTTGCCAATTCCTTTTATATTGTATATATGTGTATATATACATATATATATATATATATATATATATATATATATATATATAGATATATATATATATATATACATATATATATATATATATATATATATATATATATATATATATATATATATATATATATATATATATATGTATGTATATATATATATATATATATATATATATATATATATATATATATATATATATATATATATATATATATATATACATATATATGTATGTATGTATGTATATATATATATATATATATATATATATATATATATATATATATATATATATATATATATATATATATATATATATATACATACATATATATATATAATTTCTGTAATTAAAATTAGAAAAATTTCCGTATTTTTATGAGACTTTAATGAGAATTTCTGTGGTGAAAACTGCAGTAAATCCACAACAAACATGTTATTTAATAAACAAATCTATGTAAAATTAAAGAAACTATAGTTTTGTTACTGCCATTTAGTATCACTTCTGTTATCTCATATTTAGATATGTTACACTATTAAACTAGGTTTTAAAAGTTTAAAAGTTTAATCTATTAAATAAACACTGTGAAATTATTTTAAATTTTGGGCTGTATTTTTGCAGTCTTTTTATGCCCTTACACATTTTTTTTTAATTAAAATTTTTACGATTTTTACACATTTTTCATGTTATTTTTGTTCAGCATGTTAAATCACCTTTCATTTTATTTTATTTTATTTCACTAGAATTTTCATGTCATTTCATGTATTTAAAATAACAGGAAAATTCTGTTAAATTACAGAGTTTCATGGGTTTATTGATTGATTAATTTGTTTCTTTTTGTTTCTTTTATGTTTTCGGAGCATGAATCATAGATGCGTGGGACGTTAGGGTTTGAAAAGTAAAAGGCAATGTAAAAGTACCTTCTTTCTAACTTTCGAACTACCTTCACTAACTAGTGTGTGATGTCACAATGACTCTGTCCATCTTTTTATACAGTCCTTGACCAAAACCACCATTGTGGTCGGCTGAATCTCCTAGTTAACATCACACATTTATTGTATTTATGTGATATGACATAAAGAAACAGAAAACACAAGTATTGAGTTGAGTAGTGTGCTTTCTCTCTCTCCCTCTTTAGAAAAGATTTACCCTGTTGGACAGGAATAAAGATGGCAAGTTGAGCCGCAGGGACCTGAAGAAGCTGCATTATAAGAGGATGCCTTTGGAGCACTGTGCTACACCATTTTTTCAGTCAGTCCTGCCTTCAACGGCCTTGCTGCATCACATAATGATTAACTTTCTTGTCTGATATTTAAATAAATTAAATATTGGGCAGTTTATTTGGGGGGGGGGGGGGGGGGGGGGGGGTTAACATCCCACTATAGCAATCTCACAAGTTGTGTGTTACATGCATGTACTAGAAGCGAGCAGATGATAGTGAAACATCTGGCCAATTTGATAAGTATCACAATTTTAAATATGGCCATTTTAATGAGTTGATGAAATCTTACTCAAGACCATTGCTATTTCCTATGTCCATATTTCATCACCTCATGTGACACAAGAGGTTTGTTGTCCTAATTGAAATCATCTGTCTTTTGCAATATGCTATTGTTTGGCTAATTACAGAAATACAGAGGGTTAAAAATGTTACACCGAGATGCAATTCGCCCCCGCTCTGACCAAGCTGCACCTCCCACCATGCTGTTCTCTCTGCGTGCCATCTATCCATTCATTTCCATGCCAATCCTGTATCCTCCTCCCTTTCGATCTCATGACCACACCATCTCTCCATTATCATACTCCTCCTCCATGCCGAAGTATTTCCTCTTCTTATCTGTGCTTCCTGTTTTTCTCTCATCTCTGATACAAATGCGTTTATCCTCAGCCTCCCTTTCTGTCAGCCAGTTATTCATTTTCACTCTTCCCTCATTCTTACTTCCTTCCATCTCCTTTTTCTTCTCCCATCCGTACTCCCACCCAACCCCCCTTTTCTCTGCCAGTCTGCAATGACAAGTTTTGTGGGAGCAGGGCTGGCTGTGTCAATGTCAAGCCATTCCCAGCAATGATAATGTTTATTACCAACTGTGCCTCCCGCTGCCCATGGATTAACACAAATTGAAGGAGTACCCTTCAGAGATAACGCTGCACTGTGAACTGAAAGACAATGGCTGCTGAAGAGCCCCAGTGCAGTTCCTTTGTACACCTATAGATATTTAAACTATAAACTACATCTCTGTATCCTTGTGGATGTGACTGAATATAGGATGTGTTTCTGTAAATCATCTGTTTTCTTCTGCGCTATGTTTGCAGGTCATGTGATCGTAACAGGAACAGGAAGGTGACCCTCAATGAGTGGACAGCATGTTTGGTGGATCGTTCTGAGGCCTGGTTCTATCAATTAATGTGTCAGTAACAAGTTCTTACCTACATTTTGCTGTAATTCTTCATAGTCACACACAGCGGTTTAATTAGACTACAGATTAAATTTCTATATCTGTAATCAAAAGTCCAAGTTAAAATCTGCAAACTCTATTTTATGCTGTTGATGAAGAGCAAAGATGCTCCATAATTATTCTAGACAGCCTGCTTCCAGTTTTTATCTAAAATTACATCTAAATTATGACTATTGTGCTTTTCATGAAGCCTTTCCATAAAGCTGGTGGACTGCCTGAAACATGGTCAAAATACATGCACAGGAGAGAAATATCACTCCCACCACAGCTGGAGGAGGGACAAGAGTAGTAATAAGACTGATTAAATGTTTGAGGTTTAATTGTGTCTTCTTTGTATCTGAAATGTTAAGATGAGACTTTTTTTTCTTGAATTTAAATGTCTGAATTTGAAGAATTTTGATTAGGAAAAATAGTATACAGTGTGCAGATTTTTTTAGAAGAGTCAGATCACAATAAATCTGTGGATATAGTTTAAAGCATTTAAATGCTAGCATGGCAGTTTTAGGTTCATTCTTTACCAGCTGCAGTTCTCACATTTTCTATAAACCACAGATTATTTCAGAGCTATTTTCTTTTAAATATGTTATCCTTTTTTCCTGTCAAAACAGCCAGTTGTCTGCAGGGGGTTTATTTGTCTGCATCACTGCTATTTCAAAACCTAAATTCTTAATTTTTGTTTTACCCACAGCAATGAGAATGGGTTCTCTGAAGTTGTGTCCTACAATCAAAAGGAACTACCTCTGACACGTCTACTTCTTTGTGCTGTTAGGAACTTGCAGGTCATATCATGACAGTTACTTGATTTTAAAGCTGATATTAAAAGATGACATCGCTACACACGCTGACTTAGTCATTGATTTTACCTCTTCTGACATGTGATTTATGGTGTCGTGAAATCTGATGGTCTGCTGGGTGCCCGTGGGTTTTTATGTGTGCGCAAAGGGGACAATTAAAGGTCTAGACAGGCTGAATGCTAATCATATTGTTGTTAATTACATTTGCTGACATCTGTAAAACTGTTAAAAAACACACACACGTATCGGAGACAAATTACACAGGATGCTTTGGATAACCAATTAAAAGGAAGATGTCACAGACAGACAGTGTGATATGCAGAGAATGTCAAAGTAGATGGCGAAAAAAACATGGGGAGAAGAAACACTTAGTGGGGGAAGACGTGACCAGAAAAGAGACAAAGAGTTAATAAAAGAGTGAAAGGTAGAAGTAGCGAAAAGTGTCATAATTCAATGGAGGAGAGCGAAGGCAAAGTGACTGAAGAAAGGAGAGAGCAGCGCAAAGTGTGTTTGCGAAAGACGGGAGGAGGTAATGCACTGTAAATGGGAGTTGAGAGTAATGGAGTAATGCATAAAAAATGGATCAGAAATGAGGGAAAGACTGAGAACGGGGAGTGAGGGGAGGGGGAGGGATGGCTGAGAAGGCAGGAGGAACTGAGGAGACGGGGAAATGCAAAACATTTTCTTCGGAGCCAGCCCTGTAAATAGCATCTTGGAGCATGATGCGGAATGTTTGAAATACTTGACCTCTGCTAAGGTCAAAAAAACTTGCATAATGCAAGCTTGCTTACTTTTTGTGCCTGTGTACCATTTATAATACATGCTGCTTCTAAAACTCTTGTTGCATCTTGTTTGTTTGTCACTATTTTATGTGCAAATCTGTGAGAAGTTGCACATGTATGTGTTGGTGCTTCTAGATCAATAGGAGGGCGTGTGTGCGTGCGTGCGTGTGTATGTGTGGCCTAGGGTGGGCTCTTTGACATGACTGGATTCTCTAGACTAATTAGCCTTTAAATTTACCATGCCTGAAGGATGAAGAGGAGAAAGACAGACACTGAAAAGGAGATGAAGAAAGGCGGAGAGATTTCGCTACCCAATATGAGATGCAGATTCAGTGCAGACATGGGGCAAACGAGGACTAAAGACTGCTTGCAGTAGATGTTTTCCAAAAAGTAACAGTGTATCATCATAAATATCAAAACAAGATGTTTTCATTCCATCTGATTTTTCACTCAAAACTTTTGATTAAATGAAGTGGACCACTGGAGGGATGCAGTTTTCCTTGGCATATAGACGGAAAAACAAGTCTGAACTGGGAGGAGAAGAAGCATGAAGAAAGAACAAAAGCAAAGAGATTAACTGCGCTGAATAGAAGAGAAACTATCTGCTAATTGTGAGTGACCTGCGGAACGGTGAGTTGTTGGTCCAGGCTGTTCACTTTGTGGAAACAAAAAAAATGAGTATAGTTCCCAGCTTCCACCAGTAAACATCTCTTCATTCTCGCCCTTCTTCCCCAGGGACGAGTCTCTTTATCCAAACGAAACACATAATATGAGCTGCTGGGGCCACCCCTGAAGGTCCAGCATAGCCTGCACACCTCCTCCACCTCCTCGCCAATGTTCTTTCTTTGTCTTCATACCCCCTCCTCTGCTAATAGATTCCCTCTCATTACCTCTGGACCACCATCTCCACCTCCATCCCCCATCCAAACACAGAAAGGGCAGTTGCAGATTGACCCACATAATCCTACTTTACCTTCTTCTCACACCAGCCACCGCAGCGGTACACACACACCATCCACCTCCACTCCTACTGTCCTTGCCCCTCCTGTCTCACTTCATTTGGATATTAGAGATATCCGTGAGCCACCCACCTCTCTAACCATGTCCTCTCACCCTCATCCTTCTCCTCCTCCTCCTCCTTTGGATGCTGATCAGTGATTTGATCTGTGATGGCTTGCTTGCATCTCTTTTGCTTTTTGTCTTTCGCACACACATTTACACACACTCCCATGGGACTCTGACAGCATAGGAGCAGATGGGCGGCTGGTGATGACATGTTGTTAAAAATAAAGATTCCTGTTAACCCGTTGTCGGCTTGCACACCCTCTGTCCCTCCCTCATGTCCCCCCATTTCATCTCATCTCTCCTGTCAATCTCTCTCTATCGCTTTTCACACTCTGAATCCCTAATTCTTCCTTTTAGTTTAGCTTGTAACAAACAGGATGGGATTCAAATGCTACAAAACCAACTAACTTTGGCACTGAAAGCATGCAGCTCAAGACCCCCCGACCCCCAGAACATGATATTTAATACATGGCTGCCATAAAGACGTCCCCCCTGCATTATGCATGACTTGTAAGCACACATCAATAATAGATGAAAAGGCCAGTTTTGCAGTTTCTTTTCATGCAATTATGCCAAATGAAATTTTTATTCTCACTTTCTGTTTCTTTTTCTGCGAGTGGAGTTTGTCCTGTGACGATTTCATGATAAATTATTAAAAGGCAACACAAGGGGGTGGGAGGGATCAAAAGAAAAATTCAGGCCGGTCATGATGGCAGTGAAACAGAGAGAGGATGTGTGTGTGTGTGTGTGTGTGTGTGTGTGTGTGTGTGTGTGTGTGTGTGTGTGTGTGTGTGTGTGTGTGTGTGTGTGTGTGTGTGTGTGTGTGTGTGTGTGTGTGGGAGAGCTTGTGTCACCCAAGCCTGTTCATCCATTCCAGGTCTGACAGATGTCCTACAGATGTCCATAGTCTGAGGAAAACAGACTACAGCATGATTCTCAAATCAAATTCTTCACCAAAACAGCATAAAAGTTGTTAGAACACAGCTCATACACAATGTTGGAGGGTATGCATTCATTAATCTCTCTAAGGTTAATCACCATCCAACCTTCAAAAGAAGCCGCCATATCGTGCTCTGCCAGATTGCCGACTTTCAAAACTGCAAAGTGGGCCAGCTTATAGAGAACGATACAGAGAGAAAGACTGGTGCCTTTGAAAGAGAGTCCAGTCACTCAAAGGGTCCTTACTTAAAAAAAAAAAAAAAAGGAAGACCAGTTGTGGGCACTGAAGTGATACATTTATTAATAGTGTTCATGTGCCACATTTTTTATTCCACTTTGAAGTGATGTTGGAGGCAAAAAGAGGCAGAAGGAGACAGGGAGGAAGGGAGAGAGCGGGTCTCTCGGATTCTAGCCTGTGGTCACACAATATTCCCTCTGGGTGGAGTGGGTCCCATTCAGAGCGACCTCAATAGCCCTACACTGAAGTACCTATAGTGAGTGAGTGAGAAAAGGCCCCATCAGAAAATGGAAAAAGGGGAGTTAACACACAGCTCTCTCTATTTTCTGATGATATTGATTAAAGAGCTCAGAGAGACCAGGGTGCCATTGTGTGGAGATAAGAAATCTGGGTGGGGTTGGAGAGCCACTGAGTCTACTGAGACCTGCACTTGACCTGTGGGTGGAGGACAAGAAGCCTCCAATATGGTTGTCTCGTACAGCCTACAGAATAAATATGTCTCTGTCTGGGCTTTGAGTTTACTGCATGTACCCATTGCAAAGTGATGAACCTGTTAAACCAACTGTGAAACTAACAAACTAAGAAAGTGCTGAGACCAACAGTCAAAATACAAGTACAAATAGATGACTGATGTCAGCTATTTAAAGCTGGGAACTGATGGGAACGTTTTTCTTTCTTTCTTTTTACTGATTAATGTTTCAGTTGGTATCAATCCACCTCTTCTTTCTGGGAAAATATGATGCCAGAAGCTAAGCAGGAAGAGTACCAAATGGGGCAAAAGGATGGACAAGTTACTGCCTATAAAATATTTCTTCATTAGTAATGCATCAATTTGCAGTTTAAAAGAAAAGAAAACAAGAAAGGGTGTGTTTATTTGTTCATTTGTGTGCCGGTGAGCAATTTTTCAAGGAGAATCAGGCCAGCAGTTTGCCTGCTTCCCATTTTCATGTTCATGCAGACATGCAATAGCATCAGATAATTACATTAATAGTTTTGCAAGGCACTAAAAACACAAGCTTGATTTAGACGTCCATTTAAGTTACCAGCAGACAGAAACTGGCTGCAGCTACCTGCCATTTAAACTAGCAACAAGAATAATAGCAATAACAATCTTAAGTTCCATAAAGTTTAAACCGGCCAGGTTAAAAACAAATCGCTGACAGTGTAGTTGCTTGTTAGGGAAAAAATAGCTACAGAGAGAAATATCGATAAAATTGACCATTTTAACATGAAATTTCACTGCGATTTGCTAACTGCTGGAGCCAGCCTCACCTTCATTTTTCAAACTTGGAGGTTGAATCGTTTCAGATAGGTATATAATAACAATTAGCAACCAAATTAGGCATTTTTTGGTATATATTCTGTGGTTTGATGTGTCCTTTAATCTGATCATTTCCTTTAATTATAAGAAAATGTCACATTAAAATCAGTTTTTGGAATCTGAAGCCTATTAGAATTCTAAAATTTAATGAAACTCCACAAAATAAATATGAAAATAAAGTTTAAAACCTTATCTCTGAGTAGTACAGCATAACAAAGGATATCGTAAAGTAATTCAACCAATGAACCAAGAGCTACTGCAGCTCTTTAAATAATGAAAATATGGCAGAAAGTGCTGAAATGATTTTATTTGCAATCCAAAGTCCCTTTTCACTTTTTTATTTAACATTTGATATAAACATGCACACTAAATATTTGCATAAATCTATTAAGGGACTGATAAGCTGCTCTCCTGTTTAAATATGTTCATTTAGAGGCAGACTAACCACCTGACTGAACAAGCGATAAGGGCACAAAGACAGTGTAACCTCTAACATGCTGTCTGAAATCATCTCCTAATGCAGATGTTATCAGACCAGCCAGAGACTGGCATGTATTGTGAATGCACTTAACTTTTACATCACCTCCCTATTCCTTGACGCTGCTCTTGACAACACATTCTCTCTCTCTCTCTCTCTCGCTCTCTCTCTCTCTCTCTCTCTCTCTCTCTCTCTCACTCTCTCTCTCTTCTCATCACCACCCCCATTCAGCGACCTCACCGTCATCCCCCTCACACTCACCCACTCGCTCCCTCACTCTCAGATTGCACATACAGATATACAAACACACTCAGTCACACATGAGCCTATTTGAATTGCAAGTGAGCTCTGTTCACTACCAGGAGCAGGTAAACAGAAGGAAGAAGTGAAAAGAACGGGAGGAAGGGGGAGAAAAAAGAGTGACAGTGGGTAAACAAGAAGCGAAGAAAGCATACAGGCTTCACTGACCAGATGACATTCACAGAGTATTTAGCAGGACAAGCCTCCACGTGTGAAGGTCTCAGAGAGACGGAGGAAAAGAGTGTGGAGAGTGCCTTGGGAGCCTTGCACCACACCAAGGCACACTGGAGGTGGGACAGCCCTGAAGGAACACCTGAGCTCTGAAGAGACATCTCTTGAAGTAAGGGGTGAGCAGCACCTCATGGGAGACGGAATCAGTGGAACACCCAACAACAACCTGCTGTCGCTCCTCCTCTCCTCGCAACCGACTCTCACCCCCCTTCCTCCTCCTCCTCCTCCATCCTCTCTCCCTCTCTCATTTGATCCCATCCCTCACTCCCTGCACCAGAGAGGGAGAGCGTGCACAGAGAGAAGGTAAGGGGATGCATGCATGCATGTTGTCCTTGCAGAGCATGTGTGTGTGTGTGTGAGTGTGTGTGAGTGCGTCAGCGTTTCAGATTTCAACTGGTTGTGTAAGTCAGCAACTTGCTTCTTTGAATCAGTTGTTGTTTGTGTGTGTGTGTGTGTGTGTGTGTGTGTGTGTGTGTGTGTGTGTGTGTGTGTGTGTGTGTGTGTGTGTGTGTGTGTGTGTGTGTGTGTGTGTGTGGTCTCTGGAGGGTTGTTAATAAAGCTGAGACAGATGTAAAGCACTTTTAGTACGTCTTATGACTGCTTTTGCACGTTTGAAGGTTGGGGTCATCTCTCTTTTCTTTTTGACAACTAGTAGTTTTTTAAATTATTTACAAATACACTAGTGTGACTATGAAGTGGGGCAGTGAACACAGCGAATGAAGAGCCATAAACTAAAGAAAGAGTGTGATACTATATAAAAGTGTGTGAACGACAAGCGGCATGAGAGGTGCAGGCGCAAAAGGAGAGTGAAAGTGAGGAAAACGAGGGAAGGTTTATATATTCAAAAGTACGTGCATCGAGTTAGAAAGTGAACCGTAAAATCCTATCAAGTTGCATGGTAATTGCATGTTACCCTTCCATCATTTCATCAACCCCCACCATGAATCACAGGCCAGTTCTTTGCTCGTAGTAGTTTGGGGGGGACAACGGATCCTGCAGGGACCACCCCATGCCATTTAATCTGTCCCTGCCCACAGATAACAGAAGGCAGATGGTCCTGCCAGAGCCCAGGGAGACAGAAGATAGCTAATACAATGTGCAGACAGATAGCACACAAAACTCAACCTGTCCCCCTGAAACTGAGCCTGCATCAACTTCTAAATAAGGGGAACAAATGAAGTGGAAAAACAGACAGAAAAAGAAAAGCATAAAGAGGAAGAAAAAGATAAACAGAGCCGAGCTCAAGTATCTTTAATTAAAACTCAAGCAGTATCCAGAATAAATGCAGTCAGTTGACAGTTTGGGATAAACATAATGGAAAGAGGAAACTCGTTTAAACAAAAATAACCACAAAAAAAGAGCAGAGAGTGAGCAGGACCATCAAAGTCATGAGCTCCTGTGTATTTATTTATTGAGGGTGGTAGTTAAGTTCACTAAGCTCCCTCTCGCTCTAAGACCCAGCCTTTTCGCCTTATGAAAATTCAATTGGCCATAATTTGCTGAGGAGCCGTATGCATATTTTATCAGCGGGTGCGTTTTGAAGAAACAAGCCCGCCAAGCTTTTTTGTGTCTTCATCTTTATCAAGATTGAATGAGGGGACGTGTGAGAGGGGCTATGAGGTTGTGCAGCCATCTGCTAATATGTGCCACACTGGGCATTTGACATGGGAGCTAAAGTAAACATCAATCAGCTTCATATGTCTGAATGAAGCACAGAGAGAAATCCATTGCGACCTTGTTGCCTGACTAGAATGTTTTTCTCTTTTGATTCTAACCATCTTTTTTCTAGTTTCACTTTCTCCTCTCTCCATCTTCTTCCCTCTAATTACTCTAGGATCCAACATCCTCCTCTTCTCGCTCTCCATTTCCACAGCCCTCCCTTCCTCTCTTCCCTCTCATTTCAATCAGTTTTTCTCCCTCTGCATGTCTCTCAGTTAAAGCTTTATGGGTCGTTCACTCCCCTCTTTCTTTGCAAGGATAATGAGCAGGCGCCTCTGTGTGACTTTGTAGCTGCGCGACGATCTGTGAGTTTGAATCTCGGAGCGTCCCGGGGCCCAAAAGACTCAGATGTACCTTCTGTAGCTGCCTCCGTGGTTCCACTGCTGCTGTCATCTGATCTATGGGGCACAGCACTGACATAATACACCTTGTTAGGGGAAGGCGGGGAGTGTGTTGGCGAAGGCTGTGTGACTTTGAACAAATGTGTTTTCTCAGGAGAGAAAGAAAACAGTGAGACCTGTAATCATCTACTATCACTAAATCACAACCGCATGCACACAGGAGCACGCCCACATATAAATGTACAGATAAAAGGACTGTGAAACACTAACAGAGTGCGAGAGAAATAAAAATAAAAAAAAAACGGGGGAAAAAGACAGAAAGAAAGCCTGAAAAATCTGATACCAGTTCTTCTGGTTTAGGCATTGCATTAATCTATGCTGAATGGATTTGACTGCATCAGAGCACCTCCAGGTGTTGTTTGCACACTCGTCTCTGCATCAGCACGGCATCGTTTTCTCAAGATAAGTCCCCTAATAATCATAATCAAAGATATTTCGAGAACAGACCCATTCAAACCCTCAAACTAAAAATAGAAATGTAGATATAAAGGCAGCGACTTCAGAGTGATATTAGCAACCCACTTCACACTTTGAAAAGTGGTGCGATGGGTGATTTTTTACAGTGAGTGTCAAGCTGTGCTACACACACATCCCAGAGTAATATAGCATGGCAATTTCTTTTCCCTGGTATGAATAATTCTGTCTGAATAGGATAGGATGTTTCTTCATATCAATGAATCATCAGCCGCTACAGCTCTTTAGTGTCTGCCTGAATGGTACAGTAGAAATTTAACTAAGTCTGCGTGTGTGTGTTTGTGTGTGCGTTGCTGATGGGCTCTGATTGATGGTCTTGACCTTTCCACTGTGCATTTTCAGAGCCCGGGAGCCATCCAGGACGTAGGGACGAAGACTAAAAGGCATAAGAGAGTGTGAATCCACTATGGCGCTGTCTTGGTGTCTTGGTGCAGCTTTGGCACTGGTATGTGGATCTTTGTGGCCCCAGGTGCACTCAGGTGTGGCACCTGAGAATGAGGTGCCACTTCGCCCAACTACGTGGTTACCAGAAGGAAAGATCACCTCTGTAACCCTACCTAAAGGACGAACTCGCAGGTAACAGATGGAAAGCATCCATGTGGTTGATAGCTTGTTTCCACTGAGAGCATAGCAAGATTGTTTTCATTATATTTAATGATGTGGTGTCATAAGAGGTGAAAAAGGTGCTCCTATCTTTTAAAAAAATATCCATTTTTCAGCATACTTTATTCTGAATTATCAGTACATTAATATGTGTACCAAATAAACTGTGCCTAATGAATGAAGTGGGTTGAAAGCAGTTTCGAACTAAGCAGAGCAGACTAGGTAATTGCTAAGAAGTGACAGGTGAGTGAATCACCAAACAAAAAAAAAGGCACCAATCACGATTAAGATAAATTGAGATTAGGATTAAAATTAAAATCTATTCAAAAGATTAAAAATATATTCACCCCATGATGACATGAAGCTGAAATAAATCAGCAAGCGCCACATAATGAATTCCTTGTCAAACTATATCATTTCCTTAATGCATACACTTAATATTTTTGTCTAATGATTAGACTTGAAATGAACTTAAAGTACCATTTTAAACAGTCAGGTAATTCATGTGTTTCTAATCCAAACAAGTCCATGATAATCTCAGCACTTGTGTAACAGCTGAATTCACGTGAAACTAGATGCTGTCCCTGCTTGACGTTTTTCCTCATTTGCATTTCATTTAAGACCCACGATTAAAAATGGAGGTCTGCTCAGTGAGGTCGGAAACAGTAACATATCACCACCCATTCCCTATCCACCTTTCGTAAAGACAGAGGCTGATTCCAGCAGCGCTGTAGAGAGAGCAAGAGGAAGTGGAGCCCATTTGGCTTGAACCCTACACAACAGTGCCAGTTGCTTTCTGAAAGCGGGAGCAGAAAATTGCGACATGCATCTCCCCGTGAGCTGCAGTCTGTCCACCAGTGCAGTCAAGCAGGACCACACGGCAAATAATGGAGAGAAAACACTGATTCAGAAATTAATCACTCTATTAAATAATCCACAAAGTGCCCTTGAGAAAGAGTGCTGCACATCTGTTTGGAAACAATCACCATCTGTGCAGAATAATGAATAAACGTGTTTGTGTGGCAGGAAATAATTATGCTGTTAATACATTTTCACATAGCACGACTAAATGTAAAGAAATGTTAAAGACTTCTTCTATTCAGTCGTCTTTGCTAAGCAATAAAGAGTTGAATTGAATTTTAATAGGCCACCACAGAATAAGCGTTAAAATGCCCTTCAACAGCAATTCAACTGCCATATAATATGCAAATCTAACATCCAACATGCAACAGCACAACCATGTCCTTATAGTTTCTATGCTAAGCACGAGCTGAAATGGTTACATCAAGCAGACAGATATCCATCTGAAGCCGTCAGTGCAGCCTTATCATCTGATTCTGAGGTCACCTCTCCTGATCTGCTATCAAATGACTGATCAGCGTGTAGGCAAATGGAAACACAGCAACTGGCAAATGTCTGAAACGGCTGTAACTCGTCAAACTTTAGTAAATGAAATTATAACCGCCCCACCTTATCTAAAAATCATCCAACAAAATGAAAGAATGGGCACCGAACAATATCTTGTCTTCTCGTCCATCACCTTGCAGCTGAACAGAAGCAGGATGCTATCTTTCTGTCATCCCCGGTGAAAAAGCAAGTTGGTTCTCTTTGGTGTTTCTCCACAGGTTATACTTCACGCTGAAAAAGAAAGCTCCGGGGATGTCGGTGACAGTCAGCCCTTGTGACCTTCCCATTGAATGGACCTTGGCTGCTCGCACCCTGAAGGACAAACCCCTCAAAAACCTGCAATGTGAGTGGACAGTAAGACCACAAGCTGCACCTTTTGATACCCACTTAACCTGAAGACCTCACTACATCTGGCTTAGCCAAGGACATTGATTAGAGATTATCATTGCCATATAATATGTAGGGATTTAGTGAAGGGCAAACAGTCTAATCTTACTTAAGCTTCAATGTGTAGATGAGACTTTTAAACCAGATATGTGACCAGAATTAGTAGCATAAGGTAAAAAGGTACATTCTTGCTTTGTGTTTTCATTATTTGTAACTTCAAGGTCATGCTTTTACTGCAACTGTTACACAAATTTATAGGCCAACAAACTGATTTCTGTCAAACAATAATTTCACTGTTGAAGCCTGAGTGTGTTTCCGTGTTATGAAAAGTCCACAAATTTAACAGTCCTACATCTTATCAGCACATTGTACCCATTTGTTGAAGTTCAAAGCACTGTAAAACGCATATATTTTTTTCTAAATGCCACCCAATGTCTTTGACAAGGACAGAGACAGCGAGTGTGATCATATCTGTGTGTCACCTGGTGATAAATTTTATCTGAGGCTTTTCATTTCATAAAACACACACACCAAAAAGCTCTGCCAACTCCCTGTTCAAATATTGAATAAAACAACAAACTAAAACTGCACTCTGTAACAATCTGTTTCTTGCAAACCAAAGCAATTAAATAAACTCAAAGGATTAAATATATTCTGGCACAAAGGCTTAGAATTAAAGACAGGCAATCAGTGCTCAGAGGAAACAGAAGTAATCACATTTCAGTCCTAAAAAGGTAGAGATTTCTGGGAAAGGAAACAGGCCTCAGTGTTTTCCAAGAGTATTTTTCCAGGTTACTTAAACAAGCTTCTCCACATGCTAAAATAACATTATGTTATAAAATGACACATGAATCATTCAGACCCTGAGCTCATGGGTCCCCATTGCCAGCCTGAATAATTCACTTTGATTCGGTAACATTTGGTCTCATTTTTCATCTCTAGGAGACATGAACAGTGAAAACAATTGGTGATTTATTTATTTTTTGTCTGTGTTTATCTGGCAGTAGTGTCATTTAAGTGAAGAGTCTGTACTTCAGAATGAAAACACTTTAGGTGCTGAATGAAAATACTGCCAACCATTTTTGAAGTGGCAATTGACATTTTAGATATATATTTGTTTGTTCATTTACAAGGGGCTTAGGATTTTCTCTGTCAGCGAGGTTCAGTGTGATCAATTGTTATAATGTACAAACATAACGCTTTTGGTTTAATAACATGTACTATATTTTTTTTAAAACAGCGACACCTAAATAGTATAAAAATTGTGTCCACTGCTTACACTTTGGTGAAACATAACATGATTTATTAACCAGTAAATTAAAGTTCTAATTTAGCATTAGCCTACTTCTCAGTAAATCGCTATAGCTAATTTCTTAAATTTCAACTCTTGTGGCATTGCTAAAAACACATTACATTACTACTTTATGGGAAAGCAACTCAAAAACACCAAATAAAGAATTTAATTTTGGTAAACATACTTATTTACATACTGCCAGCAGTAAAAGAGGAAGATAATATGAAACCAGTGGTGATTAGCTTAGCATAGGAGCTAGCCAGGGGGACCTGCTATGAATTGAAATTAACGGGTTAGCGCAATGACTGTTTTCTACAGTCATTGGGTTAGCAAGCTACGTTGAGCTAAAAGTCAAAGCTTTCTGTGTCACTATGGTAACTTACCAAATCACCATGGTAACTTAAGCTGAATACCTTTGGTTTTGAGCAGGTTATGTTCAGATTTTCTGTTTGAAGTCAGCTGGAAGCGCCATGTTTTCATTGATTCTTTTATTCAAAGCATATTTTTAAGTGCAATATAGATTATCTGCAGCAGGAATACATTTTATGTATGCATTTTGTTAAGCTATCCGGTTGTTCAGTGATGACGCGACGAATCCTACTTCCGGGTCTAAAGTAGTCTGCGTTTAATATGGCTTTTGTGTTGTTAACATGTTTAATGTTATGTATTTTCTTCTATTTGATCTCAAAAAGCTCCTAAAACAGTCAGTGATCCCTGTTGACCTCCCTCGGCTTTTATTACCACTAATCATTTATTTAAGCTCAGTCTTTAAAACCTTAGGATGTAACTACAGCCCAGCCTATGCAGCAGTATATGAATGACTAACCTCGTATTGTGGATGGATTATCTCAGTTGTTCTCCTGGCTGAAGTTTGGTCCTTTTACAGCATCCTGCCATGCGATTACATTTGTTTCTGACCACCGAGAACACTCACGGTAACTTTTATCGAGTGGAAAAAAAGTTAGCTTGTTTATATTATGCTAACATAGCTGTGTCGCTAGCGGTCACCTAGCACATCATTATATACCAGCTAGCCCAACTTCAGTAACCCTACAAACGTCACTGCTGTTTAGTTTTCTGTCTTCATTTATGCTGGAAGTGATAGCAGAGCTGTACGTTTTAATTTGTTTCCAAAACCCCGCAGTCAGGACATGCTATATTGTATTTAGATAGAAGCTAGCGAGCTAACTCCCTGCTAACTTCTAACTCCGTTAAATGTCATAAATTCCGTTTTCATGGATGCCTGGATGTTAAACTCAATTGTTACACCTGGTAGAGCAGAACGCTGATCATTTTATTAAAGATGAAAGACTTTAGACAGTTTTTCAACTCTCAGTAATGCCATAGTGATCGTTTGATATGTGGACCTGCAGCGGAGTTTAGACCCAGACACAGCTAGTGACGTCAGACTGAACAACCGGATACCTTACTAAAAACCAAGTCATTAGGTGGTGATACAGAATGTTGTTGTTCTTTTTTTTATTGCCAACTTTCTCTTAATATGCTACTATTTCTGTTTTACACTGCTGGAATTGCAATTACTACAGGATAGATTAGAAAATTAATTAACATGTGTATTACCCAGAATACCCACACAATTAATAAAACGGATTCAATTTGATTTGGCAACAGATTAAAGCGATTTCCATGCCTCTTTTTTTTCCGTTACGGGACAGTAACCTCTAATGTATCACATTTAAAGTTTCAGATATCTAATGTGCAGCTGTGACGTTGTAAACAGCAATATTAAAATAATTAAATTGACTTAAAATGTTTATTTTTAGTGCTCTGTGCATTAAATCTAAGAGTAATTAATTTTCTGCAGTATTAATCTCTTGTCTTATTTGCAAGAAGAAAGGTGAAAAGCGCTGTTGTGTTATGTTTTATCAAGTTGGCTAACACAAAGAAAGCCTGCATGTGTTTCATTCATTTGTAGTAAGAGTCTACCCCTATGACCATGTGGTAAATGGTAAATGGACTTATATAGTTCTTTTCTACTCTAACTGAGCACTCAAAGGGCTTTTTAGTCCAGTCCTCATTTATCCATTTACATAGACATTAATCTATACCTAAGCAACATGTCTCACACTCACACTCTAATGAATGCACTGGGATCATTAGGGTGCCTTTTTGAGGGCCCAAAGTCAGGCACACAGACTGGTGGAGCTGAAAACAAACCACTGACCGTCCAGTTGGTAGACAACCGGTTCTATCTCCTGAGCCACAGCTGCCCCCCATATTATATGCTGTTTATCTAATCTGTACAAAAACAGACTTCTAATAACGTGGTGTTTTTGTGTAATTAATTATGTAATTGCACTAATTGTATGAGTGCACTGACTTCAAGGAGGCTACATTAAGCAAACTCCATACAGAGTGTGGCATGCATCTTATCCAATTCAGAGCATGAAAGTAATAAGCATTTCTTACGCAATGACAGCTTTATTTCTTTAACACTGTAAAGAACCTAATATGAGATAATCCAAACTTTATAAGGTCTCCTTCAGGCATGTTTTGATATATAATCTGAGTTATTGCACTTGTATTTATTGTTGGCCACATTTAATTTGTGCAGATTCTAACATTGATTTATATTGCATATTAAGTTGTGCAATATTATTTTATGACTTTGCAGGATAAAGTTTATTATAACATTAATTGCTTCATTTAGGGCACTTTATAATTTTATGTGTAACATTTAAGTTATTTATTATCACCCCTTGAAAAAACGTTAGCTCCTATCTGCTGGTGTGTATGTCAGGATATAAAGTTCACACTGTTTATTATGGAGAATACTTTTAAGAAAACCTATAACCCACCATTCATCTATAGCTCAGGGAAACTGGAGAACAGTACTGAAACAAGACACCAGGGTTACGCATATAAGAATTATGCTACTTTAGATAATAATGTTTGTCTGAAAATCATGTCTAATTATTCTTCCTGATTTAAAAATCCCAAATCTGAGAATGTACAAATACTACCAGATGTGCAAAAACTACCAGATGCAATTCAAGTCCTGCTTCACTCTAACTAACTCCAACTGTGTGCAGCAAAACATTTATCCTTCACTGAATGAATGTGAAAACAATCTTCTAGTATCAAACTTTGTCATTGTCCAAAGTGATGGTCAAATGCACAAGTGAAGTAAGAATAAGCAAAACATATTCAAGTGTGTCATTGTGATCTATTGTGGCTAGCTTTCTTTTTTCTTCTTTGCTCACAGGGAGTACTAAAAAAAGCATGCCTGAGGTGTGGTGGCGAGGTCCTGGGACGGAGGAGAAAATACACAGCAATACTGGCAATACAGTGGAAAGCTACAGTGGTCCAACCTATCCAAGCGCTTCCATCTACATCCTAAGGCTACGCTCCAAACAGCAGAACACCAGAGCAACAGTGTATCTTCATGAAGGCCTGGGGCCTTCAGGCATCTTCCCTCTGCTCCCAGCTGACCCGCAAGTTCACACATTAGGTGTAGGCATGACCAGCGTCACCCTCAGCTGGGCACCCAGTGCCTCCATAACGAGCCTCCCACATACACAGACCAGTTATGAATACTGTGTCCTTGTCAACTCACAGGAAAACTACCCCAGCCTTTGTGCTGCACAGAAGAGTATGAGGAAAGAGAAAGACCAAAAACAAGAAAAGAAGGACAGACGGAGCAGGGTGACGGTCTGGCCCATTTTGAAAGAGTGGTGGTGGCAGCAGTGGGACACTTATCCTGAAAGTCCTCAAAGTCCACCAGCTTCCCTCACTGATGAGTATGAAGACCTCCAATGTGTGTGTCAGGGGACAGAAAGTGTTTGCACTGTCTCAGAGCTCCTGCCTGAGACCCAGTATTACTTTGATGTCTTTGTGGTCGACAGGCTGAATGGGACCAGCATGGCATACAAGGGGACACTTGCTCGGACACATGAGGAGGCTCGACCTGCTATTACCGCCCTTAGAGAAGGAGAGCTGAGGTGGGTGACTTTCCAAGACAGAGGCTTCAGCTCGGAGCAGTTCTTCAGTTTCCGTCCTCGGGGTTGGCAACAGAGTGGCCTCCTCACCTTGCAGAGCTGTGGGGAAGGTGAAAAGGTCAAGGTGACTGTATCTAGTAAAGGTCAGGTCTTGACCTCTCAGGCTGCTGGGCGAGAATTAGCGCACATATGGCTCCAGGGAAGTACTTCCTATCTCATCCACCTGGAGAGAGAAGGAACCGCCATGGACCACACCTCTGCTGTTACAGACCCATCGCTACCAGAAGGTCTGACAGCTTCAGTCAAAATGCAGACCTCATCAGCTTACCACCGCAGAGGAGTCCCATCTCTGCCCTCCACCTTACAGATAAAATCCTTCAACCGATTGCGTGGTTGCAGTAGTGTCACCCTAGCATGGATGGGAACAGAAGAAAGAAGCCTTTACTGTGTGTACCGCAGAAAGCTTGGAAGCCATGAAGCAGAAGCTGGCGGAGCATCAGCTCTAACTGCACCCTGTCTGGGGCCAGAGTCCCGCTCTGACACCGAGAGAGTTCTCTGCAAGTATTTCCAAGAGCTGAATCCTCGGCGGGCCGTCACTACAGCTGTGATTGGGGGCCTGGAGCCAGGAATGGCCTATGTGTTTGATGTCTATCTAATGAGACGCTGGGGGATCCCTATCAAGTACACCGGCAAGATTGTGAAGACTAGAAAGGAATGCTGAGCTGCTGCCCCCTACAGGAGGTTTTTAAACTGTCCCAGTTAAGGGACAAATGCATCAGCCATGGGCATGCTATAAAGACTGTCCAAGAGAACGAAGCCATTTGACTGTTGTAGAGAGACTGTTACCATAACAAGGAAATATTCCCTCTGGAGGAGCAATGGTTACATTCAAGATCTCCACTTACAAGATCTGTGCAAGTGGATAGAAAGCATATGAGAAGGATCTGCACACCAGCAAAAGTTCATAACATTTACAATACAGTTCCTGTGCTTTTGTCATTTTTTCCATTGTTGATCATAATAATAATGTGTCAGTTGTCCAAGTGCTTATTTTGTGTCAGAATACAAAGAACGGATGAGGTTTGTGATGACAAAAGTCAAGACAAAAACAACAACAGAGACTGTGCCAAATATGCAACAGAAGCAGATGGGGCAATAATTAGATCACATCTGAGACGCGGGGGTTGTAGTATATATCTCCAGTGCTGCATATTGTACAGGCTTATAAACACAGATGGGTGCAATCTACAGATGCTAAGTTCAAAGTCAGTGTGTATCTTTGTGTTCTGCTTTCGCATGAAGCAGTGAAAATACTTAGTGACTTGCCTCATTGTCTTTGATGTATTCTTGTGCTGCTTCAAACTCATTAATAAATACTTGGGTATCCATATGGTTCTGCCTGACTGATGCATGTATTTGCACTATTTTGTGAAATTCTAAATTTAACGCTTCAGCTTTTATCATGAGAAATTAAGTCTGTTGGGTTGCTCAAGGCCACACTAATCTGTGGCATTTAATTAAGGGGAGATTTATGATTTATTTTGGTTAATAGATTCAAAGTAAGGTTGAAATATAAAAAAATTTACTTTACATAGACATTAATCTGCTGATAGATTTTTTTCAGGAGAAAATAATATAAAAAAAACAATGTTAAAAGGGGTCATTTATATATGGCATTATCACTTCAGACACAGCAGCTTTAACATCATTACACAATAATTTGTCTGCAGCATCACCCGTTAACCTCAATCTTAGCATTTGATCATGCTGTGATCATATTTGAATGAGAGGATGGATTTAAATTATTAGCTAGCAATAAGGCTAGCAAGCTTGGTAATCAAGCTCCACCCATAAGCTGTACAGGTTCAACACCTGCTAAATAAAGATGACAGCGATACTGAGGTGAGTTGTTGAGAATATCAACTTTTCTGTAGGTAAACACTGTTGCATTTTTGCCACTGAGCTGCTGTTAGCTGCTGTTGGCTCTTGTTAGCTGCTATTAGCCGGTGTTAGTGAAAATTTCTTTGAAACAGATCAAACACAATGTGAGAGTAAAATCAAACCTTTAATAAGAGGAAAAGCGTGACTTTTAGGACACTCAAACCTAACATTAGCTGACATAGCGTTAGCTTATAACCAGCTGTTGTTGCATAGCTGGCATTTTCAGTTGACCAGATGGGTTGCATGTCTAATCCACTAAAAATAAGTAATTGTGACAATTTGGGGGAATAAATAAGCATGTTTATGCACATTTGCATGTGTCGGAGCCCTGACTTCATTTAGGAGATGAGGCTTAAGGTGGGGAGGAAGAGAATGGTGTGGAAATGAGAAAGAAGAGAGAAAAATGAAAGATGAGTTGGAGAAGGAGAAAGACATAGTGAGGAAGAGATGATGACAATATAAAAGTTTCATTTATTAAATATTCATCTATAGCTAGGAAAGAGCTATTTGTGATCTTTAAATCAAAAGTAACTTATAAGGCGTCCTGCATGTAGGGTGGTCTCCACATAAAACACAAATGGCATTTCAAGTTTTTACAACAGATGCAGCACTTGCAAAGGAATACAAGAGACTGATGCTGATTTAGCTTTGATTGGTGGGAAATGGAGAAATGCTAAGCAGCTGTGGTAAGACAATAAGGGTTTATTCAAGAGAAAACACAAAGCCTTGCTGGTTTGTGGTAGTACCAGTGAAATGCACACATAAATACACTGAGCATGTTTACAGAATCAGTTTGATGAAAGACGTAGTTACATAGTAACTATGAGAACAGCATTGCTTTCTATCTAATAAATAAACTAAAAAATACTTACTTTAAAGTTTAAAGTATTTAACACTTTGCATAATCATAAACATGATATTACTGAATCATAATTAGTGATTTATTGATGTGTATATCTCTTAAACATTGTATTGTTAATGATTTTAATCACTTATATTATTATATTATTAAGTAAAGGATCTTGAATATGCATCTGCCATGCAAAAAGAAAAGAAGAAGACAGCAGAGATTTATGGATGTAGTGAAGGAGAACATGGAAAGGGTTGGTGCTAGGAAATGAGGGTCACCACAGCTGAAGGAAGAAGAAGCCTTATATGCATTTAATCTAAAAAATAATAAATAATGAAAGCTTTAATGTGTGGAGTACAGAGTGCAATAATAGTTAAAAGTAACAGATAAAATACATTAAACTTGAGTAAAGTATTCTTCAACCTTCTTCAACCGCACATCTTCAACCTTTCCCTCTCTCTGTCTGTAGTCCCAGCCTGCTTCAAAATGGCCACCATCGTCCCTGTACCCAAATCCTCCACCATCTCCTCATTGAACGACTGGCGACCTGTAGCCCTGACCCCCATCGTAAGCAAATGCTTCGAGAAGCTGGTCAGGGACTTCATCTGCTCTGCACTACCCGACTCACTGGACCCTCTACAGTTTGCATACCGCCACAACAGGTCCACTGATGATGCCATAGCCCTGACACTACACACTGCCCTGTCACACCTGGAGAAGAGAGACACGTATGTGAGGATGCTGTTTGTAGATTACAGCTCAGCATTCAATACCATCGTTCCCTCGAAGCTGGACAGGAAACTGCAGGATCTAGGACTGAGCAGCTCCCTCTGCAGCTGGATCCTTAGCTTCCTGTCTGACAGACGCCAGGTGGTCAGACTAGGCAGCATCACCTCATCCCCCATCACACTGAACACTGGTGCTCCACAGGGGTGTGTACTGAGCCCTCTCCTGTACTCACTCTACACCTACGACTGCACAGCCACTAACAGCTCCAACATCATTGTGAAGTTTGCGGACGACACTACAGTGGTGGGTCTTATCACCAATGGTGATGAGACGGCTTACAGGGAGGAGGTCAGCGCCCTGACCCACTGGTGTCAAGACAACCATCTCACCCTCAACGTCGCAAAGACAAAGGAGTTGATAGTGGACTTCCGGAGGTGCAGAGAAGTACACACCCCCATCACCATCAACGGCGCTGCTGTGGAGAGAGTGAGCAGCTTCCGGTTCCTTGGAGTACATCTGGCTGAGGATCTTACGTGGTCAGTACACACAAACAAAACAGTGAAGAAGGCCCAGCAGCGCCTCTTCTTTCTCAGGAGACTGAAAAGATTCGGCATGAGCCCCCGCATCCTCAGGACCTTCTATCACTGTGCCATTGAGAGCATCCTCACTGGATGCATCACCACCTGGTATGGCAACAGCACCGCCTACAACTGCAAAGCTCTCCAGCGAGTAGTGCGGTGCTCTGAACGGATAATTGGAGGTGAGCTTCCCTCCCTCCAAGACATCTACAGGAAGCGCTGCCTGAGGAAAGCGGGGAGGATCATCAAGGACTCCAGTCACCCCAGCCATAAACTGTTCAGACTGCTTCCATCAGGAAGGAGGCTCTGCAGCATCCGGTCCCGTACCAGCAGACTGAGAGACAGCTTTTTCCATCAGGCCATCAGACTGCTGAACACGTCATAGACACCTCAGCTTCACTACTGGAACTTCAACATTATGCACTCCACACTGTATATAAATGCCACTTGTTTTGCACATATTCAACTCTGTATATTTTATATATTTTATTATTATTATTATTATTTATTTATTTATTTTTATTTATTTTTTTACTATTTAATTTGTAAAAATGTGTATACACACACACACACACACACACACACACACACGTAGGAAAATATTTAGTATACACATCCAGAAATGCATACACTATTATATATTGTACATATATTTATTAGTTTCAGGTTGGCCATTCTTGTATTTTGCTCGTTTGTGTTGTTGTGTTTGCACATCTCTGTTGCTTGTGGGGCTCGCACACAAGAATTTCACTCGCTTGTGCTGTGCCAGTGTGCCTGCACATGTGATGTGACAATAAAAGTGATTTGATTTGATTTGATTTGAGTTACATTCCAACTGGTCCTATCTATGTATTCATTTAACTGAGTTGGGGACTGCAAGATTATGGGTACTTTAGTTGTACTGTTTTAACACCAAACATGTATCGTGTAAAAATGTATTAACATTTATAGTTTATAACATACTGGCAACACATTGAAGATGTTAAGTACATGTATACACACTATAAATACTATCTGAAAGACGTTTGGAAAATAAGTAAAGAAAAAAAGTTTTAAAAAGTTGTTCAAAACTATCTTTCCCCAAAGGATAAATCTTGTGTTATCTCTTGTGTAAAAGTGCGCAAGTTTTGTGTGAAAAAGAAGTCATGAAAGGCCTCATTACACATTCTGATAATGTCGGTCACGAGATCCAATCAGAAGACGTTTCTGTACGTTACGCAAGCGCGTCGATGCACGCAGTGGTCTCTGTGACAGGCTAGCGCGCCAAATTGATGTTACCGACAACAGAAAACAAATTAATGCTTAGCTAGCCACAAAACTACCCAGTACACGTCGCGGAGAGTCTTAGGACGAAATTGTTTTCCTGTCAAAGCTCAGACTGAGGCACCTGGTCCGCTGTCAGGATGGGTCTGCTCGAGCGTTGCCAGGAGCTTTTTAAGACCTCAAACTTGTATGAGGTTCTGGGAATCAACAAAGAGGCGACAGAGGCTGAGATCCGGAGGAGCTACTACAAAGTGTCGCTGAAAGTCCATCCAGACCGGGCTCCTGACGACCCGCTGGCCACAGAGAAATTTCAGGTGAACGCTCGTTGTTGTTGTGACAACACACATACACGCAGAGATTAAGCTAGGCTTGCGAGCTAGCTAACGCAGCTAACTGTAGTTGCCGTGAATAATCTCGCACTGTGCCATCACAGACTTCACCCCAGTAGCATCCAGTCGCGGGATTTGGACATGCGTTTGTGGTATCTACATGATTACAGAGATGTTTTGAGCATCCCCCAGTGATACTGAATTTTCACAGTAATTCAGGTGCAAAACAGACTCGTTAGGTAATTTATATCCCCCCTGTAAACTGAATTCAACACTTTGCTTACTACCTCAAATAGAACCTGTATTAGAAAGTCAAGCAGGCTAAACGAAACAGTTGAGAAACTAAGTCTCACATCTATGGTGAGAGCCATTATCCACAAATGGAAAAAACGTGGAACAGAACCTTCCCATCAAAGACTCATCCAGGAGGTAAAAAATAACCCCAAACAACATCTAACGAACCTCACTTGTCTCTGTTAAAGTAAGTGTTCATGATTCAATGATAAGAAAGAGACTGGGCAAAAATGACATCCACTGGAGAGTTCAAAGGCGAAAACCACTACTGATTAAAAAGACCACAAAGGCTCATGTCACATTTGCAAAAAAAACAAACAAAAAACATTGTAATGATCCCCATGCCTTTTGGGAAAATATTCTGTGGACTCGCTAGGCAAAGTTGAACTTTTGGTTTGAGTTACATCAGGGTGTAAAACGAAGACATAATTTCATAAGTATGATATGACGTTATTGTGATGGCCGCTGCTGGTTTAGGACCTGAATGACTTGCTGTTATGGATGGAACCATGAATTCTGAAAATGCAGAAAGTCCTGAAGGGGAATGTGTCAAGCAGAGACAAAAAGAAAAAAAAAGAAAAAAAAAAAACAAAGATTATGCAGTGGCCTAGTTTAAGTCCAAACTTAAATCAGATCCAGATGTTTTGGCATGACATTAAAAAGGCCGATCATGGTCAAAAACCTTCCAATGTGGCTGAATTAAAACACTTCTGTTGTAAAGAAGAGCGGGCCAGATTGCCTCCACAGTGATGTGAAAGCCTCATTGCCAGTTATCACAAACACTTGATTGCCATTCTTGCTGCCAGTGGTGGTTAAACCAGTTATTAGGTTTAGGGGTAATTACCTTTTCACATAGGGCCATATAGGTTTGGATCGGCTTGAATTCCAAAAATAAAAGTATTTAAAATAGCACTTTGTATTTATCTGGGTTTTGTCTAATATCAAAATGTGTTTAGTGATCTAAAAAATGTCAGTGATATGGGGGGGGGGGGGGGGGACAGAAAACAGGGGAGGCAAATACTTCTTGCAACAAAACTGTTAATCTAGTGTTGTCAGGTAAAGGCACTTGCTAAGGTATTGGAAGTTATTGACCATAATGAATTAATGAATGACTTTAAATAATAATAATAAATTTTATTTTAAAGCACCTTTCAGAACACTCAAGGACACTGCACACAGCAGAATAATAAAAACAAGCATAAAAGCAGACAATTTACAAAATCATATAATGCAAAACATAAAACAGATTTAAAATAGCAGAATGGAAAAGGTTATGTGGGATAAGCTATTTTGAACAGGTGAGTTTTGAATCTAGACTTAAAAAGAGAAAAGGAAGTAATATTTCTTATATCAGGAGGTAGGCAATTCCAAAGTCGAGGAGCAGAGCAGCTGAAAGCCCTGCTCCCCATAGTGGCGAGGCGGGGGGAGGGGGCAGAGAGAGAAAGAGAAGAAGATGATTTAAGACGCCAAGCTGGAATGGTGATCTGAACCAAATCAGCGAGATATGGAGGGAAGAGAAGATGAATAGCCTTACATGTATACAAAAGTATTTTAAAATTGATGCGATATTTGACCGGCAGCCAATTAAGCTGTTGCAGGACAGGGGTGATGTGGTAAATAGATGGGGTCCTTGTGATAATAGCAGAGTTCTGGACACGTTGAAGCTTATGTATGGACTTTTGGGTGAGACCAAAAAGAAGTGAATTGCAGTAATCAATCCGAGAAGTAACAAAGCTATGAACAAGAATAGCAGTGGCATGTGGAGTGAGAAAAGGATGGACAAGATTAATGTTGCGCAATTGGAAATATGCAGACCGAATAACATTATTGATGTGTGAATTAAAAGATAAAGTCCTGTCGAGGATGACACCCAAACTTTTCACACATGGAGAAACAGAGACCGGTGAGTTATTGATAGTAACAGAGAAGTTATTAGTTCTGGATAATGTTGATTTAGAGCAGGGGTGTCAAACTCAAATACACAGTGGGCCAAAATTCAAAACTAGAACAAGGTCGCGGGCTAACATTAATATTTATTGAAAAATATCTTCCTCCAGATTTAAGAATTAATCTCTTCTTATGGACTCAAACAAGTTTTGCTGAAAAACTGAATGTGGAACAAGCAAAGCTTAATACTAAACAATGTATATATTAGCTGTATAATACCAGTAGGCCAGCTCTAATAGTAATTTGGTATGGCTTCGCAGGCCACATGTAATTAGGCTGCGGGCTAAATTTGGCCCGCGGGCCAGAGTTTGACACCTATGATTTAGAGCCTGCCAAAAGAAGCTCTGATTTATTTTGGTATATGAAAATGCCTATAATATAAAGGCTGTGGCAGCATCTCACAAATGTCTCTTGTCTAGTTCGTATATGTATATATAGGTGCGGCATTTTACAGACTAATATCAAGTAATGGCCTCAGTTCATCAGTGTTTCAATGCACCTCTAAATCAGTGTGTAATACCATAGTTTTCAGTAAGAGTTGTATTTTGGTGTGAAATGTCCCTACAGGTGTTGGGAAAGCTGTACGCGGTGCTGAGCGATAAGGAGCAGAAGGCTATTTACGATGAGCAGGGAGTGGTGGATGAAGAGTCTGACGTCCTGAAGCAAGACCGCTGTTGGGAAGACTATTGGAGACTGCTTTTCCCAAAGGTACCAGAGCACAGAGTGATTTTTGTTTTTTCACTAACATGACTCACTAATGAGTCACAGTGAATGTTGTTTGTCTGTCTGTGTCCTGGGATGATGTGACACCTGAAGCGAGTCACTTAGAGGAGGAGGTTACAGCAAATATATGGTCAGACTACACCTATGCATAATAGTAAATTGATGCAAGCATAATATATTTCAATTTGTTTGTTTTATTATTAATTCATTAATGTTCATATTACAACATTACAACATGCTGTCTTTCCACCCACCTCATAGATCACAGTCCAGGACATACTTGAGTTTGAGAAGACGTACAAGGGCTCTGACGAGGAGCGACAGGATGTGATCAAGCTTTACTTACAGCACGAGGGAGATATGGACGCCATCACCGCCTCAGCTCTGTGCTGCTCCCAAGAAGATGAGCCCAGGCTGTGCAGCATGATCCAAGATGCCATCGATAGTGGCGAAGTAACAGCCTTCCCAGCTTTTACTCATGAGACCGAGAAGAAGAAAAGGGCCCGGAGGAAGAGGGTGAGAGATGTGTTGGTGTTGAATCACAACTTATGTGCAGGGTTTTGTTTTGTTTTTTTGCCATGATTGTTAGATGGCCAAAAGTACTTGTAAAACTTTAATCATTGCTAATAATTTGTAAGAAATGAGTACAAAAGATAAGGCTCCAGCATCTTTGAGCTTAATGATTGCACCTAACCTTGCAGGCTGATAGAGAGCGCCAAGAAGCAGAGGAAATGCAGAAAAAGATGGGGCTGGACGACCAGGATGACAGTCTTGTGATGATGCTTAAGGTGACAAATGCATGTGCAGATGTTAGAAAGTTTCAGGGGTATAGCTTGTTTATCCTCTGACTAACTTTGCTTTCTTCTTGTTTCCTTCTCTGCAGCAACGACAGCAGTCCAGAGAGCAAAATTTTAACAGTTTCCTGTCTGACCTGGAAGCAAAATACTCCAAGAAAAGTGCCCCAAAACCCCAAAAAGGAAAAAAAGCAAAAAAGTAAAATGTTCTAATATTAGTAGATACAATGTATGTAAGTTCTGGAAGATAACCACATTCACAAAACAAACAACTTTGGAAGAACATTCATATACACAGTTGTACAGCTGCATTCTGTAATCATTGAAATGATCAGCCTCAGTAGCTTTTATGTGACGCTGTATTTTGTCTCATTTGTTTTTTCTGTTAATCTTAAAAAATAAAAAAAAGACCCAAAAAAACCAAATAAATCCAGTTATGTAACACATCATTGCTTCACAGCGTTGTTTATTTATTTATTTTTACAAAACAGGTTAAAAGAAAATGCATTGCAGAAAATTGTTGACTTTTTTTCAAGCTTTGTGGCATGGCTGTCTGATAAATGATCCTGAATACATATAAATTTACCTTTTTGCAGTAACCCTGATGTTACCTGTCAAAGCACCCCCACTTGGCTTAGCTTAGATTTAAAAACGTTACATCCCGTAAAATGTTTTGTACATACGTGACAAGCTATTTACAAATAAAGTTTTATATCACTGCCTCTTATGTTCCTTTTGCTGTCGTGTCATGCAGTTTAAAACCCACAGCCCCTCTCGTGATTTAAAATAAGCTCGTCTTTTTGTTTTCCTTCCTGTGTACGATGATATGCAAAGAGGCTATGGATAAATGCTTGTCGTGTCCCTATAAAAGATACAGTACCAAACTCTCTGATTTAGCTTCAGAGAGGAAAAAAAAAGTGCTTTTTATCCTCTGTAATCCTGTCGGGATGAATGTGTTATTCCCTGCATAGTGGGTTCCTGGTACAACAACGCAGCACAGAGGATAATATACAGTACGTTCACATATAAATAGATATATACATATTTACATCATACATGAACTAAGGTCTAAATATGCAGCTCATACTGTACATGAAGATGGAGTTATTGTTAATAATTATTTCTGTTTGGCAGCCTCATAAGCTGATTTTTGAAGTACAAAAATAGGGGT
Source organism: Rhamphochromis sp. 'chilingali' (assembly GCF_963969265.1). Classification (NCBI taxonomy): domain Eukaryota; kingdom Metazoa; phylum Chordata; class Actinopteri; order Cichliformes; family Cichlidae; genus Rhamphochromis; species Rhamphochromis sp. 'chilingali'. The sequence goes on along the minus strand of NC_137947.1, from coordinate 21,338,899 downwards.
TTAACAAAAATATTACAAAAGCAGCATAATATGAAAAAAAAGAACCTGCTACTTCTGTAAAACAAAACAGTTCAGTGGGCACGGATGCTGCAGAGCATTGCACTTTGTTGCACTTTAATAAAGATGAGTGGCTCAAAAGTCTGGAGTTTAGAGGCAAACTACAAGCCAGGTCTGCTGGCTCTGGATGAGATGCCTCCTCGGGTGTGAGACCGAGACGGGACTGACGCAGGCACCAATGGAGCTGAGAGGAAGAATTTAAAAAAAAATTATAATAATTTTAAGTTAATAAACAACCTTAAAACCGTACTTGCTGCTTCAATCTCCCGCATTTATAGTTCAGTTCTGAGGCCCGAGTATGAAAGAGTTTCATCAGCCACTTTAATCTACTGACCTGGGACAGGGGCTTGCGGGTCTGGCTCCTCTTCGTCTTTGATGGGCGAGTGCCCCAAGGGGTGGTGGGAAAATGAGTCCAAAAAAGACGAGCTGCTGATGCCAAGACTGATGCCCGTCACACCGATTCCAAGGGAGTCTGGTGCAATGAAGGAATAAATGAATGCATAAGTTATTAGGCGATGTGCTACGAAACGCGCCTTAAAGTGCATGTTCAAAACAGGAAACGGGCCGAGAAAAGCAGGAGTGTTAGCTCACAGTATCAGTGATTCACTTTACCCCAGGATGAACTGTTGAAGGTTATGAACTATGAGAGCAAATAAAAATGATTGTTTTATTGAAGTATATCCACACACTGAGTCCGCTATAACAAGCAGTATGATAACAATACTGCTTAGCTAAAACTTAACTAGAAGAACAGTAAAGGACGAATGAATAGAACAGAGCTAAAAGTAGCAGTGAAATGAATGGGATTGCATACATACAGAAGTGTATTAGCCTTTTTTAAACAATAAAATCAACTTTTATTTAACTTTAAATGAACATATTTTGAACATGAGTAGTCGAAGAGGCAGATATAGTCTTACAGAGTGGCGTTCGGTAACCAGGGCAGTGCATCACATCAAAATTTTTAATGGTTTCTTTTCAAATATTCAGGCTGAATTTCTGACCTGTGCCCACAGAGGCTCTGCCTGGCCGCCCCTGCCCAATGTTGTCCAATACTGTGAAGGATCGACGGTATGGAGTATCTGACTGAAAGCAAAGTGAGGTGTCAAGCATGCTTACAATTCAGAATGTTAACCATACCAGCGAATAATATAGAGTTACTGATGCCATTGTGACCCGATCTACAATCTAATTACTGGAAAATAAAAAAACATTACAGGACAGCTTCTCTATGGAGTCAGAAATGAAATGACTGTATTTTCTCTGATGATTAACCAGCATCTCACCCTGTAAGTGTGGGTTGTGTTGGGGCGAGAGAAAACGTCCAGTAGGTGGTGGCGATCCCTCGGAACTGAGCTGCCAGCTTTGTCATTTATAGCACTGTGGGCACGGCTAGATGGGCCCTTCTGGCGCTGGAGGGATATTTTAAAAAAGAAAAAGAGAAAAGGGCACAAAGTTGACTGTCTGGCTTTATCTACATTCATAAAACACTCTCTCTAGGTTTACTGGCACATTACTTAATTATCTACTTGGTGAGAGTGCCTGTACCTGTGCAGTTTTAGATGGCTGCCCTGAGTAAGATGAGTCTGGGTCTCCGGTGCTAATGGGCGGAAGGAGTGTGTTTCTGCTTAGAGGCAATGGTGGAGAGTTCAGTTGGTCACTGGCTGTGGGTCTGTGGATGTGTGGATGAAGACAGTTTTGTCATTTTATCCATGCTTCATTAATAGCTCCCCTTTTTTTAAAGAGATTTCAGAGGGGTTACTGTTAAACCCATAATAGAAGAGAGGATAAAGGCCTAAAGTTTAATTTACCTTTTCTGGGCCCTATGTGCACGGCTATTTATTGTCTAGATGCACATAGACTGCATTTCGTTGCCTTGGACTTGTGACATGTGCAATCACAATAAAGTTGAATTCTATTCTATTCTATTCTAAAATCAAGTTTGTTGAAAGCAGCCACAAATATGTGTCAGACAGAACTAAACTGAAATCAGTCTGACATCCCAGAGAGCAGTTTACACTCTGATTTTCCAACATACTGGGTGCTTCTTCATATGCTGCACAATAGTTATACATGAACAATCAAGCACTAGTCAATCAGTGTGGAAGCTCACTACCCGACAACATCTGACAACAGGCTGAGTCCTGCATGTGGCACTGCCACAGCCATAAGCTGAAATGGAGTCTGTTCTAAAGGCAAGTTCTCTCTACATCTGCAAAACTTCACAGGGTGTAGGAGGGAATGAGGAGAGAAAAAGGGAGCAATGTAGGAACTGGGGTGGGTTCTCATGATGTTAAAACTCACAGACGTGTCCCGCGGATGAACTCATCCATGGATCCCACTGCGCTCGACTGACTCGGATTGGGAACAAGAGGCAGGAGGGTTCGGGGAGGAGGGTTCCTGCGTCGGGCCGATTGTGCTGGGCGGGACAGCGAGGAAGAGCTCTGCTCCAGGGGTCGGCGAGGGCGAGGTTTGTTGGAGGGGACCGCGCTAGATCCCGGTCTGTGAGACGCACGCTCTTCTGGCTCCCTGAGTGGGAAGGAAAGAGAGCAAAACACGTTCGATGAATAGTCTGTTTGCAACCAGCCAACTGGCTGAGGACTCTGCCAAACAAGGTGTTAGGACCAGGGACAAAAACACTGCATGAATGATGCTCTGTACCTCTTGTTCTGCAAAATGTGTTTTTCAGTAAATGGAAAACTGCAAGATATCTTTGTCTCTTTTCTCTGAGTTAAAGATTTAAATCACATATTAGAATTCAGAATTGTGCTAAAATTAATTTCCCTGTTTGTTTTTAGTTTTTTCGTTTTTTTTAAAGCCACTGCTCACAGGTTAAGACAGTAATATGTGATCATACTGGCTTCTATCCGGCACACCCAGGTTCCTCTGCTGAAGGGGGATGCTGTGGATCACGATGAGGTCGTTCAGGTTGTGCTGAGTCGCGGCTGCTCCTACAGGGACTCTTCCAGCCTGGGGTTTGGTGTGAGATGAGTGACAGATAGTAATGAGACAGATGGGATGAAAAGTAAAAGATGGAAATGATTAAGGGGTCAAGGAGGGGAGGGAGATAGGAGGGGACAAAACACATAATATAAGAAGAGGCTAATAGGGCTAGTTATTTCCATATGTATAGTGCAGAAAAATTGCCAAGAAATGGTTATTCGTCATGCAGTGATGTAAGGAGGGCCCCATATTTGCTATGGCACCAAAAAGACAACAGTCATAACACTAAAAATGCAACAAAAACAATAAGTAGCAAAATAATACATTCCAGCACTCTCCTAAAAAAGGAAGGCTCTAACTACAGTTAAACTTGTACACGTTTAAAGTAAGTTGCAGGTAATGAAAAAGATAAACAGATGGCGACGCTTCAGTGTTAATCAACAGTCACAAACACGTTTAATCTAGAGGTGAAGATAATGAGCCGCTGTGGACGGCATGCACACAGCACGCCACCATTTTGGCTCTAAGTGAGGGAGTTACATACACTGGAAGGCCTTTTCTGCTTTTTGGATTTCCGCCTGGACTTGTGCTTTGAGCCCCTTGACTTTGTGTTCTTTAAGTGAGAGTAGAAGAGGACATGTCCAAAGAAAGAGACAGTGGATAGAAAGGAAAGGAAGGAAGAAGTGTAAGTGAGAAAGAGGGTAATAAGAACAGAAGAAAAATGGATAAAAAAATAAAAAAGAATGACCAAAAGAGATGAAATAAGACAAAATACATTGGCATGGTGAAGAGTGGAAAGTGAAGAGGGAAGAAAAGAAAACAGTTAATGAACTGGAAGCGCTGAAAGAGTGAAGAGCAACAGGCAGAGGTAATAATTAAGTGTGAACTCTGGAGGAGACACATATGACTCTAGGTAAAATGAGTCTTACCTCAATCCATACAAAAAATGTATTCATTAACTCTATAAGACTAAACTTGCCAATTCAAATGACTTCTTTTCAATTACTACATTGTCATTATTAAAGTGAAAAAGGCGCCACATAATAGCGACACTTTTTTAAATATACAAAGGAAATCTATAACTATTTATGTTCTTCTATTATAACATAGTCACTTAGTTTGATGGCATCTACTAAAAGGAAAAAAAAATTAAATTTTGACCCTCCTGATAGTCATGAAAGTGAAACGAGGCCCACAGTCTGAACTCCCTTAGACGCACCCCGGTTCCTCCCATTACTCCTCAGACCACTGACCTGGAACTGCATGCCAGCTGTGAGTGGGGGCACCCGGCTCTGGCCAAGTTTGGGCAGCATCGTGGGCAGCGTGGAGAGCAGCATAAAGGGATTCTGGAAATCTTGCTGCACGGGGCTCAAGTTCCCAGAAATATTTTCATCATCTGCCAATGACAAATTTAAAACTGTTGTGCATAAGAATGTCGATTTGTTAATTAGAGTTCAGCCTAACGCATGCAAACCAGTCAAATTCAGCCTACGTGAAGTGCAGCATTCCCAGTGGCGTTGAACCAGCTCTTTCATGCAGCCAATGAGCTGCCGCCACACATCATCAAACAGCAGATCGAGAACAGCGTGGCGGCGACACCGGTATGGTGAGACTGGGGGCAGACATTTATGCCTCCGACTCGACTCGGAGCAATCCTGTTCCCACTGGTCATCCTCCCTGCAGAAATAGGATCTTATAAGAAAATGAACAACACATAAACAGCAATTCTGAAAACAGAGTAACTTACAAGTCTGTGCTATCAAAAGCAAGATATTCCTCCATCTGACCCTCTAGTTCAGTCACTCTATTCTTGTTATGGCTGCCAATGCCGCTGGAGGTACCAGGCTGAGCGTCCAAGTCTGGTGAATTGGATCTGATCAGATGTGCTCTCCGGCCCTGCACATTCAACCTTACCCCCACCAAGAGAAGACGAGACTTAGTTAAACAAGGTCATTTCCATAAAAACTAAATCCCTCAAATTCAGCAGACAACCACATCTTGAAAAGTAGAATTAACATAATTTTAATATGTACAAACAGGCTTAATCTAATCTCTTTTATATCAACTCGATTTACGGAAAAACTAGTTAGATAGCAGAGCAGCCTAATTCCTACTAGTCTATCAGTTAAAAGTGTGAGTCAAAGCATCATTTTCTCAGAACCATGATACCCACCATGACTTTGGCTCAGATTATTAATTAAAAAGCCAGAGGATCTAGGTCACAAAACCAGAGTCAGCCAGGACTCCTCTATAATTGATGCAAAAACAGGAGTAATCTGGACAGCCAACATCCACTCAAGACAGACAGACAGAGGCATTGCAGTTTTTCTTTAAATAATAAAGCAAGATATGGCTCTTTTGGGCTTTGAACATACATAACTGCTGTAAACTGTTCCATAGTTAGTTAGTGTTAACAGAGTTTATTGACAGTAATGGCTGATAATTCTTGTCTCTGCTGTTTCAGAGTATAAGCTGAAGACTGACTGATAAAACAAAGTATAATGTCCATTTTAAGCGGCAGTGACAGGCTGTTCTGAGTAACGTCTGACATTCCTTCAGCCAAGAATGATAAAAGCGATAACATATCAGCCATAATTATGTGGACACAAATCAAACATAACAGCCTAAGATACTATCTAAACTCCACCCTCCAAGATAACGCTAGATCAGATGGTGAGATACCACTCACACACGCAGAGATATCTTCGTATATCTGAGAGAGATGCAACAGGTGATCTCTAACCTTATGTATCGACTCAGTGCAGAGTTGAGACTTTGAGACTTACTCTGTTCCTTCCCTGTCTTTCTCCTGGGGTTTAACGCTGCTTTCTTTGCCCGCTGACAGCCTGCTGGAAGCGCTGCCTTTCCCTGAGGTAGTATACCATTGGAAGCCTTCATCACTGGGACACAGCAGCTGAGTCCCCAGGATACTGAGTGACACACACACACAATGAATATGTAAAACAAGTGTGATTCTGTAGAAGAATGGAACACCTTCACAGGTTTTTCTCCACAATCAGAATTAGTCTTTGATCCCACTGCTGCCCCATTTCATTGGGAATTTAAAAAAAGGGCTGGCAGATGATAGGAGACGGCGGATTAAATACCGAAGATGAGGGAAACGTGTGGCCCACTGCTGACATTCATCCTGGAGCCCCTGGAGTATCCCTCCCCCACTGCCTCTTCCCTCATAAAGATCTTTGTCGATCTCCTCAAACATTTGCTGCACCTGCCGTGATGCCGCCTTGTCAAACTCCTATGGGACGGAAACAGGAACACAGGAAAGAGAGTTATTCTTCACGACTAAAACTCCCCACATTTTACTTACTGGCAACATATCGCTATTCAATGCAAGCAACAACGTGCATGATAATTAGCTCCTACTCTCTTGAGGTGCATTCAAGTGTCAAGTTGTTCATATCATAAAAAAAGGTCAGGGCGGAGAACGATGTATATTTAAAAGATGTCTCTTAACTGAGAGTTTTTGCTTCTCAGAAGCAACTTGAGGACAAAGAAACTAAATAAATCATTGAGTCCTAAAAAAGTTTTGTAGAAACAGCTTGGTCAAGCAGAATCAGACTTTGTGTGTACAAACAAACATCCACTATACTATATAAATACTGTGTTCATCTGTCTTCTTCTAAATGTTTCCACAAATTTGTGAAAAAGAGGCAAATGTTAGTGATTAAATGAAAATCTAACACAGGACTGCAGCAATGTGTTTGTGTCTATAATAAGACAACAGAAAAAAAAAGAAGAAAATCAACATATCTAGTGTTTTAGTGTGCACAGTGTGTACATCCTTTGTTTTACAGACAGAGTCAGGCTGGCATCAACAGTTTTCTCGTGAGCAGACTTACATCGTAGCCCCAGGAGAAAACAGAGCTCCTCTCGGTGGAGATGCCAGTACCCGTGGAGCTGTGAATACCTAACCAGGACTGGCTGGAGTCTACTGAGATGACAGTGGGGCACTGAGAGTGGCCTGAAGCAGCAGATGTCTCTGAGCTAAGCACAAAGACAAAACCGTTATGTAGCCTGGCTGTAAAATCAATGTGAAGAACCAAATGCCCTATATGAAGTGTCCTGTGTTTCTAGCACTCGTTCTTCCTTTTCAACACGCGATTTCTCTTTTCATCAGTTTTTCTTGTACCAGAAGAAACGGAAGAAACCAACAACTTGTATAATCTGAAAAATAAGCCTCTGTTACTCCGCTGAGGGAATCGAACTGGTGTCAGCTGCTGATATTATCAAGGTGGAAAGTGTAGGCCAAATGTCAAGGCAATTGAATATTCTAACAGGCTGCCTCATATTTTATTCTTTTAACTGCGCATCTGAAGGAGGCAATGTGATATGAATTAATCCACTGCTTCTGGGTGTCACATAGCAAGAGCCCTGAGAATCAGTTGTCTGCTCAAGATGGTGTAACATTACAAAATACACAAGCATGAGAATGTGTGTATGTGTGACTGGTTGCAGGCTGTTTTATTTCAGCCTTATTCTGGTGTTGCTTAGGTTTGTCTGCTTACATAACAGCCAAGAAGCAAGGCTTGACTACTCTGCAGTCATTTTGTAACATACTCTAGGCACTTATTTGAGCACAGAGTTTCTTAAGTACCACTGTCTTTGTTCTCACACAGATTTCAATACAATACTGTAACAAGCCTGGCGTGTGAGTCCTTCTGCAGAATGACCAGGACTCAGTTACCTGTTGTGCGCAGAAGCAGCTTCCTGCAGGTCATGGAGGTAGCACGGAGGGGTTTGGTTGTTGTCTGCTTCTTCTGGAAGAGGATGGTGGTCAAGGCTGCTTCGAGACAACCCACGACTGCAATAAAGACAGATTTAGAGCATTCAGTGAAAAAGCAATCAACAAAAGAGTGTGCAATTGCATTTTGGGATGCTAGGGAAGGATATTAATATGTCAGCTCCAACTACCAAGTCTGAATCTGAACACTGTGTTGAAATACAATAGAAAAAAGCATGCATGCAACTAAGGTGTGCAAAAGCTCCATTACCATGAGTCTTATTAAAATTATTTTTGCAATGAGAAACACGGCCTTTATAAAAGGGAATGATAAGGTCAAAGCAGATTACGATGGATCTAAAGGAATCAGATGTAGAGTCCCTATTATAGTCACTGATGAACTTATGGCACATATACAGTGCTGTGAAAACTATTTGCCATCCTTCCTAATGGCTGATTCAGATCATCAGTCAAATGTTAAGATTCGACAAAAATAACTCTGGTAAATACAACATTGAGTTTTTAAATGGATGTATGGGTAAAAAAAATAATTGCTCCTAAACCTAATAACTGGCTTTGCCACCCTTGGCAGCAAGAACTGCAATTTAGAGTTTGTGTTTGCGATAACAGGCAATGCTTAAAATTCACTAGGGAAGAATTTTGGCCCACTCATCTGTGTAGAATTGTCATAACTCAGCCACACTGGTGGTTTTTTGAGCATGAAAGGTCATGCCAAAGCATCTCAATCAGATTTAAGTTCAGACTTTGACTAGGGCACTGTAAAACCTTAATTTGTCACCTCCATTCAGAATGCATTTGCTGGTGTGTTTCGAATTATTGTTCTGCTGCAGAATTCATATTTCCATCAATTATGCTTCATCTAGGTCCTGGGGCAGTAAAGCAGCCCCGGACCATCATACTACCACCACCATGTTTGAATGTTGCTGGCAGTTCTTTTTATGAAATGCTGAGTTAGTTTTACACCAGATAAAACAGGACATAAACCTTGTACAACATTCAACTTTTGTCTCATCAGTCCAAAGATTCTTTTCTCAAAAGTCTTCATGAAGGGATCACCAAGATGTTTTCTGGCAAACGAGATGAGGCTTTGTTTCTTTCTGGTCAGCAGTGGGTTTTGCCATTGAACTCTCCCCTGCATGCCATTTTTGCCCATTTTCTTTTTTTGTTGTTGTTGCTGAATGATGATCACTGATCTTAATTGAGACATACGAGGCCTGCAGTTTTCCAAAAGCCTTAGAAATGGCATTATCACCATTTCCAGAATAAAAAAAAATCCAGTGAATTTGTTTCTCAGCTGTTTTTGAGTTTATGTAGATTGTGGCTCAGTGTGTTGCTTTTTGAGATCTTTTGAGATCTTTTCACCCACTTACTTAAATTATTTCTTAATTCAACAGGTCTGGCAGTAATCAAGACTGGGTGTGGCTAGTGAAATTGAACACAGCTTTCCAAACAATGTGGTTAATTTATGGCATAACAAAGGAGGGCAAAGACTTTTTCACACAGGGGCAGGTAGGTTTGGATAGCTTCCCCCCCCAAATAAATGAAATCATTTAAAAACTGTATTTCACGTTTAGTTGAAATCTAAATCTTTGTTTAATATTTACTCATATTTGTCTATTTTTTTGCTGCACTGTAATATGACAAGATGACATGAAGAAAACAGACACCAGTGAAAACAGCTGGAGATTATGTGTTTTTTAAACATTACACTGTGATTACACTTGATTCCATTGTATCTGCCCATAGTGTTGGTTTTGTATCTCTTATTGACTCAATCTCATTAAATAAATGTCTACATTTCATTCTTATGGCTTGACAGCTTTCTCTGGAGAGAAAATAAATAGAGTGGGTGGTATGAAATAAAAATGTGACAATCAGCTGAGCTGATTGCCATGTTCACATTGCATCTGTCTAAAATAGACCACGGGCAAGCTGGAATATCGCCACATCGATCAACACAAATAATCATTTTTACTCTTTCTGTCACTAGTGTAGGTTAACAGTCAATCATCAAACCCCCCTCCACTGAATAATAGCAGCATTCAATAACCGTTAGGGAAGGAAAAAAATAAAGAAATTATGTCAGCTACTCACATCTCGAGTTTGTGCGATACAGGTCTCCGGCTGTATCGTGAAATCATTCTCCTTTGCCTCCGTTTTATATGCTCAAACCCTCTCCTCTCCTCCTCGCCTCCACTTCCAGGACGCTCAGGGAACGGTTCAGATGGAGCTCTGACATTTCCTCTAATATTAGCCCGCAGATACTCTGGATAGAGACGCTGTTTCTTAACGGCTGCAGCTAAGCTACGTCCAAAAAAACTAAGCTAGCTACTGGTACGAGGGTGGCCAGATTATTAAAAAAGGCACAAATAGCATCATACAATTTCCACATTCCCTCATAAAATAATACTTGGTTTACTAAATGAGCATATTAGGTAGCCCAGAAGTTCACTATTAATTACGTTTCTCTTGCTATATATATATGTATATATATACATACATATTTTTTTTTAATGAGTGTTTAACGTTATTGGAGCAAGCTATCGCCAGCTCATAGGATATTCTTTGCTAAAGCTAGCATCACCACCAACAACAAAAATAACGCGGGTGTCATGGATACGCAGCTTTGTTGCCCCGAGGGATCGCGGGAAATGTATGTCAGGCCAACTAAATGTTTCTAGAAAGCCAAAGGCTGCATACTTCAATTCCCAGCATTCATTGCAATAGCAAGTTGCGTTTATAAAATGTATTCGCCGGTCCTGTAATTTTAACTAAACGCAAGATGTGTATTCATCACATTTAGTGGAAAATTAGACTTATTATGTAATTTGCATTTATGTAAAGTAATGTAAAGTATTTTTTGAATCGGTAAAACCGCTACAGAAACAGAAGGTAGGAACTCTGTTTATTATCTGTTTGGCGAGGACGACTGGAATTCGTCGTAGGACCTAAACAGTTACAGATGGCGTGAAAGAAACGTATTTAGGAATAACCGTAATAAGAGCCGCTCCAGAATATACTAACACAACATAACCAATTTAAAAGGAAGACAAGACAAGGTAAGGCCGAATGAAGCTTTCAAGAGGTTGTCGTGACAATCACTAGTAAAACGTTGAGTTTATCTAGAAGCCTACGATTTCCTCTCTTTATTTCCATCTAAATTTAAAGTCATAATATAAAAGCAGACATTTCCGACCTTTCATATGTCTTTCCACATCGCTTTAGCGTCGTATCTTTTCATTAGGTCTTTTAAAACTGCTACTATGGAAGCTCTGCAGAGGAGAATGATTGAGGAGGACATGGTCCAGTACAAGCTCTTTTTGATCCAGCCAGGCAGCTCTTCTTCACAGCAGACTGAGGAACGTCTGACACATCTAGTAGAGGAGATTTTGGCAAAGGTTGCCCCTCTTCTGATACAGTACATCTGGCAGCATCAGCCAATCAACCTCAAGTATCACCCTGAGAAAGGTAGAGCTTTTTCAGCACCCCAGAAAGGAAGCAGCATGCTGTATGTCTTTACGTGGTTAACACTCGGTACACACACTAACGGCTGGCGTGTATGGATCTCATTCACAGGAGGCATTCCTGCTCACATTGGTGGAAGCACTCAGTTTGGAGACAATGTTGAGGACGAGTGGTTTATCGTTTATCTCCTGCTGCAAATCACGGAGGCTTTCCCTGAGCTTGCAGCAAGGTAAGGGGGATCCTGATCATAGTTTCTAAATATTTATAAACTCAGAGCAGAGTTTGCACAAAATAATAAAACAAAAGTATCAATAAATAAATAAACACACCCTATTAAAATTCTCACCAGTCATTTATGTCTTTGTTTCCAAAATAATTGTTTATATGTGCAGAGTTGAGGATAATGATGGGGAGTTTCTTCTGATTGAAGCAGCAGATTACCTTCCTAAGTGGCTGAATCCAGACACAAGTGAAAACAGGGTGAGTTTTCCACATGACATGGCAGAGTTGACAGTACTGGAAGCACTGTATGTTTAAGCCCAAATAATTCACTGCCTCCCACAGGATACTACACAGTTATAAACTGATCCCCAGGCAAGCTTTAGTTTCATTTTAGACCTCCCTACTGATACGTTGAAATGCAATTCACAACACAAGGGTTGTATGTCAAAATAATTTTCATTTTAAATAAAAAAACAGGAATGTTAACTTTAATTAGTGCTTAAAATGGTTGTCTGTAAAGACTTTCTCATCGGTCAACTCTCAGAGCTTAAAGAAAAAGGCTTATTCCGTAATGAATGACTGGCAAGAGCCCTCCAGCTATTAAGGGCATCTACCTCCAACTGTACCTGCATACGGCCCACGACATCATCGAGAATCACAGCCATCTGGCACACCAACTAATCTGCTTGTTTCCCATTAAAGAACAGTCTTTCTTATCAACCAAGTGTTTGGTCAAGTGTTAATCTCATTGTCATCTTCAAGTTTGGACAGAAATGATCTGACACTTTACTGCAATGCAATGTGCATGCCAGGTTAAATAATCCCACTGGCACTACTGCGTACACTTGTCACTGCGCAATTTCTCATGTGTAGTAACGCTGCATACTGCACGCCTATAATTTTAAGAATGTGTATCCATTTATGACTTTTAAAAATTCTATTTCTGACTCTAATAGTATTTTAATTTTAAATTTAAATTGATTTAGTGTTGTTTATTTTTTTTTTAAATCTTGTTAAATTTTTAGATGCTTGGTGACTTTTTTCCCTCATCTTGTTAAGCACATTTCATTGTAATGTTGACTCCGTGTTAAGCTCAACTTACAATGCACCCAATTGGATAGAATTACTTATCATCATGCTCATTTTTGTTTGTTTTCAATTTGACTTTTCCTGATTAAAGTTAATGCTTAAGTGGAATAAACCAAGCCTGGAATGAACAAGCTTGAAAGAAAACATGTAAAGACTTACATGCACAGCCCTTTTAAATTTTGTTTACTTGACACTGCCAATTTTTTGCTAAGTGTAGGCTTTTTTGAACCACTCCTTTTCTTTCTCAGGTCTTCCTATACAAGGGAGAGTTGCATATCCTTCCCTGCCCATCTAAATCCACTTCAGTGGGCTTTTCAAAAGATGTGGTACCCAGTGTGGCACAAGCTCTGGAGCTACTTTACACCCACCCAGAAGTCTGTCGGGCAAGCTCCAAGATTTCTTTAGCACTGAAGAAGAGACTAGAGGGGTAAGAGGGATTCCACATATAATCAATATTCAGTATTCAAAAGCAACATCATGATAAATACTACTGACAAAGTAACTCTGCATGCGTCAACTGGCACTCAGCCTATTTCAGTTACATAGTTTCCTTAGGGATAAATAGAGCATTCTGATTCTGTGGTTTCCAGCTGCATAGACAGGGAGAGCACTGGCTACATGATATTGGCTATTTAAAACATCAGAATACAGGGTGCTGAATCACTGTTGTGTACTAGAGGAATACAGTTTTGTAACATATTCTTTTTCTTTCCCCTCAGGTATCCAGGGAAGATTAAATCTGGCCTCCACCGTGCCCACTGCTTCATACCTGCAGGTATTGCCACTGTGTTGGCACAGCGACCAGACCTCATTGCACCTGCAGTTTCAGCATTCTACCTGCGGGATCCAGTAGATTTGCAGGCGTGTCGAACCTTCAAGACGTTTCCTCCTGATACACGAGTCCTCACTTTGGTAAATACATCCATGTATATCTGTACTTTTTAAAAGGTAATATCTTTGTTCAGAACTGTTCTGTGTTGTTTTATAAATGCTTATTTTATGTACAGGACTGTAATTAGTGATTTGTATTTATTTATTTTTTGGGAGGGCGTCTGTTTCCCCTAACCTTGAATAAATATTTTCAGGTGACGTTCACCCGGTGCCTGTATGCCCAGCTCCAGCAGCAACAGTTCACCCCAGACCGGAGGAGTGGTTTCACCTTACCTCCTCGTTCTCATTCCCAATACAAGGCTCATGAGCTTGGCTTGAAGCTGGTGATTCATTATCTATCTTTGTACTTCGTACTTTGTACTGCAGATAACAGGGTTGTTTTATTATGTAAAAGTCATAATCTTGTGCTCATGCTGTACTCCCAGGCCCACGGCTTTGAGATCCTGTGCTCTAGGTGCAGACTGCCTTCATCAGAGCCTAATGCCCCAGTCAGTTGTAACCCACAGTGGAAAGGCTTTATGGAGAGTTTGAGTAGGAATGGCTACTTCCATGTATGTCACTTTTTTTCATGCATGCACTTTCATGCATTTATCTTTGGAGCGCATTTTTAAAAAATGTGTTTGCACTGTTGTCAAATGCAGGGAGAACTGGAAGGTTCAGCACGTTACAGAGAACTTACAAGATCAGCAGAAAACTTCTTCAAACAGTCGGTTGCCTCAAAATCAAGGTAAAGACTTAAGCTGTTCACAGTGTGAATATGTATGCCAATGTCATCTAAGATATCTATTTGAATGAACCTTTTGTGTGTGTGTGTGTTGCCTCAGTGCTTTGTCCCCAGGTGAGGAGGTTCTCCAGCTGCTGCACAGCTGCGAACCATTCAACTTGGAGGAGATGAAGAAAAATGAGTCACAGCTCCCCCAAGAGGACAGTGAGTGAAAATCATGTCTAGAAACTGGCAAAATCTTATTTAAATAATGTGTGAGTGTAAATAATTGTCTTTCTTAATACTGAAAGACATTAGTCACATTTGCCAAGTGATCCATGAAGGCACAATGTGGGGATACTTAATTTAGACCTCAGTTAAGTGTAATTTTCCTAGCTAGGGTAAGAACACCTGTCTGTCTCTGGAAGATTTGTATGTTAGTTGTTAAGCATTGTAACTTTTATATGACCTTGCTAGAAAGTGAGCATTGCCTTTGTCTATCTCAGCCACCTAAGATTCTTTGCCTTGTGCCAGTTTCTTTCAGTGTCTGTCCTTTTGTTATGCTTCCCTCATTTTCTCCATTTTTTTCTTACAGACATTTCCCATAATTAGTTTTTCTCTTTGTCAACCTCCAGGTGATAGCTGGCTGGATATCACAGATCAGGGTTTGGAGCAGCTGTTGCAGGAGAGAAGTGGGGGTAGAGCTGATGTTGGCAGCCAAAACTTGAGTTCCACCAAACAGAAACAGCATGCCGGGGATGCAGAGGAGAGGGGAAAGGAGAAGGAGGACAACTTAGAGGAAGAGGAAGCTGGTTACAGCCTGGTAGCTATCAGTCAAGGGATGAAGAACTTTCTCAAGGCCATGTCTTCGCATGAAGGTGCAGAACTGCCCTGGTGAGACTAAGTGACTTTGTAATCTTGTTGATTTTTGTTCATATTTAGCCAAAAATATATCAGATTTTAATATCCATATGGATGTAGTATGAGCATAGTTTTCCCTTAATGGTCTCCCTGAGCTGTAAATTGGTATGTGTATATTCTTGCAAGCCTAATTTATTTAGGCCTACATTGTCATACTGACAGTCTTTTTCCATTTCTATTCCAGGAGCAGTGCAACCCAGCCTTTTAATATTGATCCAGACTCAATGGCCAATGCACTGGGAAGACTACTTGGTATGTAATTTGCCAACAGTGAAATATGTGGTATGAACTTGATACAATTTTGTTTTTAAAATCATTAATGAATTTGTCTTTTTTTTTCTTTCTTTCTAGGAGGCAAAGACGAAGAGCTGGATTCAGATGATCTTGATGATTCTGATAATGATGATGATGAGGAGGAGGTAGAAGAGAAAGAAGATGGCTTCTGTGGTCAAGCAGAGATGAAAGGAACAGAAACTCTGGACAGTCTCAAAAGATATATGGACCAAATGGATGAGGAATTGATGAAGACTAATGTAGGACAAAGCTTCAAGCGAACGGTAAACTCTCGTAACACGCCTTCCTTTGCTAAGATAAAAACTATTCAAAAGATATGCGCAGGACACAGGTGTCACCCTAAACCTATCTTTATCGTATCTGCAGAATTACAACAAGGCAGGAGCAAGCGGCGACTCCTCTCACCCTTCTGCCAGAGATGATCTCCCAAGGGATAACAAACTGGAGGAGAAAGAGGAGGAGATCGAGCCCTTAGATGTGGATGTCAATTTGGTCACAAACTTGCTGGAGTCCCTCAGCTCCCAGGCTGGGCTGGCAGGACCAGCTTCCAATCTGCTGCAGAGCTTGGGCATACATCTACCACCCAACTCTGATCCCGCATAAAGGGCAGGAAGTAGAATCAAATAATTTATATGTGTCATTTGACCTAATGAGATGTGGGAAGTTAACAGCACAGGAAAGACCAGCAGCTAAATAAATAAACACCAGACACAGTGTGCTTGAGGGAAGCACTGAAATTACTTGTAACACAGATGAAGTTAATATTTAAAAAAAAAACTTAAATTCATCTGTTTGAAATTACAGTTAACTGAAAGTGAGATTTTGCAGCAAATGAGCATTTTTATCAGGTTAACTGTAAATTTTTAATACCTGTTGCTTTGTGTCATTGTTGCATGCACTTATGGTGGTTTTTGTTCTACTACAAAAAATATTTTTCTAAATAAAGCCATTTTTCATTCTTATTTTTTATTCAAATTGTCAGCATAATTCACATTTTCTTAGCATATTCAAGTGTAATTTTAAAAAATGATGCATATAAACATTTTACAAAAAGCTCAAGAATGACTAGGAAGCAATTTGGCTTCTAATAAAAATGTGAAATACTCAATTACAACAAAAAGAACAGCAGCACTAGAGTGAGTGTTCAGCTCTTTCCACATGTGAACCCCCTTCTCATCTGGCATCTCTGCAGTCAGATTCATTCAAGGGCAACTTTTGTCTGTCTCTGGTTAAGTATTAATTCAGTTAACTAAGCGAATTTAAATTGCTAACTTGTTTTATGATGTTAACTATCTGTGTCAACATTCTGTCATTGTCATCCCTTTTCCTCTGAAAGCTATCAGGGTCATACGAGGACTACTTCTAGGGATGTTCAGCACATCCGCTGATAAGAGCTCTCAGAAATTACTGTCATAAAATAGGAAACGATTCACATTTATTTTGTTTGTTTATTTGTACATAAGAGAAATTCAGCTTGTTGATAGTTGCTTAATACTTCAGCTTCATGTCTGAAAGAAAAATTGTAATGTTTGACCCCTGACGCTTAACTGTTTCATTAATAAATACCTAGCTTGTAAACTATTTTCCATTAGTGCCACTGATTTAGAAAGTGCGAGCAACAGCACTCATGTTGCTCACGCTGCAGAAAGTCACAAGTAGCTAGGGCATGTATTGTCTTAATAACATATTAAAAGAATAAGATAAAAACTTGTGATGACACATAATTACTAACCGTATATCGTTAGTGTGCCACCATAGCCTGCATTTTGTCTTTTATAACTTTGTAATGTGAGTGGATATTGACTGATAAGGGATGAATAAAGCTAGTATCTACAGGTATAACACTTTGGTTAGGGTCAGTGGAGTGCAAGACGACCTACTAAATCTTTTAGTCCTTTACAGAAGCTGAAAAAATGGCTGAACTATGTACCTCACTGAGTGGAGCAGTGCAGCAGCAAGGGGTGAGACACAAAGAGCCACTACACCGACCAGGAAGCTCAGCACCATTCCCAGCAGGAGAATAGCAAGCAGGTATCCATGGAAGAGCAGGCTGCGCCAGTTGGCCTGACTCAACACATGCCAGGGACGCTCTGGGTGCAGACACCACAGGAGGCCCAACACCCAGCTCTGGTTCACCAGCTGTGTATAGTAGATGTCAAAAACAGAGGCTTGGGAATCTGGAGGGTGGCTGCGCTCCATCTCAGACACTTTAGCAAGCCAAGTCAGAGACAGGCTGTGCAGGATTAAAGCCAGAGGTCCATATATATACTCCAGAGGCACAATACTTAAGAGACCCTCAGATGCTGCAGACAGACAGAAAGAGAAAACTAATTAGAGATTCATTTACTCTAATATGTGAAACCCTCATCTGATATCCAAACTTTTACCTGTGATGATCACAGAGGTCCCACTGATGATGAAAGTCAGAGCAGTGATGTGGCTTGCTGGTGGGGATGCCAGCTTCAAGGCAAAACTAAAGGCCACAGTCACCAGGGGCAGCAGAAGCACCATGAGGACGAAGAGGTTGGAAGATGAGCTGCTGGCTCTGGCCCACATGGTCAGCACTGCTTGAATGCTGCTACAGATAGCAGACGGCAGCATCCTCTCACCCAGGGACCTTGAATAACTCCTTAGATGCACCAGATCCAGGGCATGCAGGAGATTTAAGAATAAGAGAGACACCAGAACCTGAAAAGACAGAATATAAAAAAATAAACAATTATCTAACTTTAAAAAAGCCCACATGTGGTTATGTGAATCACTCATTTTTAATGATAGGAACTGGAGGGTCATGTGCCTGGCGGGACTGTCGATCGAGGACGCTGAAGATATCTACCTATTCGGAACCATGATAACAGGGTTCTTGCTGATTGGAGCTGGCTTGGCCCTGACTTATCGGAGAAATAAGAGAGCGGAACCGGCTGTTCAAACCCCCCCAAAGCTGCCCGCTGGAATCGAAGCGACGGGACGAGGCGCGACCTCTCACAACGAACGCAGTGTGGTTAACACCTTGGAGACGCTTACAGCTGCCGTGAAGACTCAAAACAACACCATTGAGCGTATGTTGGGATACATCAAAAAGAGGCCTGCTCAAAATGAGACCCTTGAGCTGGATCACATTGCAGAACGGCTCACTGCAGTTGTGGGGTCTCAGAATCAAAAGAATGATAACACCATGGAACAGAAGTTTGATACCATCATGGGGAGGCTTGCGGCTCTCCAACGGGAGATTGAGAGACCAGTGTCGGAGTGTTAAGAACAGCTTGAAATTCTTCTCTTCTTAGCTGCTCGCATAAAAAGAAAATTGACAACATCAACATGCGGACACCACAGCGCCAGCTGGGGCTGGAACCGAACAAAAACTCCCTGATAACGACTGTGTGATGACTATTCTTCCCATCCCATGCAAGGCCACCTGGATTGGCTAGCAGACTGTTTACTTAGCCTGATAGGGCGAAGGACACTGTCTCAGCTGAACTATGGACACGCACACACATACACTTACACTGGTAAGCACTCACACATTTCCCTTCCCCTTCCAATGCCTTCAATGCTTGTTGCCTCCTGGGAACACGAGGCGGGTCTGGGCCCGCGCTGGAGAGTCGGCGCAGTGGCAGGATGTCTGCTGTGTTGCCTGGGATTACTCCTTATCCCCTACCCAACCCTGTTGCTGGTCACGTGCTCTATAATGTTGTACTGTGGACATTTATGTGCTTTTCTGTGCAGAGGAGTTTTTTTTGTTTCCTGTTCTCATGCTGTCCTCCTGTAGCCCGGCATGAGTAGAGGTCTCTTTTTTTCCTCTTGTACCTTTCCCATTGTAGTGTACGTTTCAGTTCAGTTCAGTTCAGTTCTTTTTATTTCAAAGATATACATTCACCAACATTTCATAAAATCATTCCATACAGTTGTTTGAAAAGGAGTAGGCAGAAGTATATACTTATTTAGCCCTACCCCCTCAGGTTTACATCCTCATCATCTAAATTTGAACAACAAAAACGTATACAATGCCTTCAGCTTAGAACATAACATCTCAAAAAAATATTTTCACATGTTCAACTAAAACTATATTTAGATTTGCTAATTTGCAGAAGAAAATAAACATGAGTTTGACTGCTGTCTTAGGTTAATTGCATTTTCTTCATTCTTATACTTATTTAATATTTCTTTTTTGAGTTTTATTTTAAACTGGTTTATATCACTACTGACCTTTATTTCTTCTTTTAACTCATTCCAGAATTTAACTCCTTTTCAATGTTGTTCTTACTCTTTGTAATTTTAAATTCCACTTCCCTCTAAAATTATACCTCCCTTCTCTTTCTAAGAACCATTTACTTATTTTGATTGGGAGCATCCCTTTCCTTACCTTATATATTATTTGCACTGTTTTAAACTTCACCAGATCCTGGAATTTTATAGCTTGCGTCCTAATAAAGAGTGCATTTGTGTGAGCCCTATACCCCTCCTGATTTATTAGTCTAATGGCCCTTTTCTGCATTATGATTATAGTCTGAATATTACTTTTATATGTATTTCCCCAAACCTCTACACAATAACTCATGTATGGTAATAGCAAAGCACAATATAACATATACAATGTTTTCCTATCCAGAAACTGTTTTACTTTCCCCAAGACAGCAATGCCCCGTGCTAACTTTCCCCTCACATAAGTGATGTGTGATTTCCAACAGGCCTTTTGATCAATGATCACACCAAGAAATTTTATGGCATTAACCCTTTCTAGATATATATTATCGACACAAATTTCAATGTTAATGTTTTTCTTATAGTTTCCGAATAACATAAATTTTGTTTTATTTAAATTTAAGGACAATTTGTTTCTATCAAACCACTTCTTTAATATCTTTAACTCCTGTGTGATCACCTCCAAAACCTGTTGAAATTCCGCACCTGAACAAAGTATATTGGTATCATCTGCAAAAATTACAAACTTTAGTATCTTCGATACTTTACAAATATCATTTATATACATAATAAACATTTTCGAACCTAATACCGATCCTTGAGGTACACCACATTCAATATCCATCATTTTAGATTTAAACTCATTTATTTGTACATATTGCTGTCGATTCATCACATAGCTGTTTATTCAATCCAGTACCACACCCCTGAACCCATATTTTTCCAGTTTGATTTTTAGAATTTCGTGGTCAACAGTATCAAATGCTTTTTTTTAGATCTAGAAAGACTCCAAGTGCATACTTCTTGTTATCCATACATTCTGTTATTTCTTCCATTAAATCCATCAATGCCAAAACTGTTGATCTATTATTTCTAAACCCATACTGGCAATTTGCCAACAAATCATGTTTATCCACAAAGCTATCAAATCTTTTTAGAAATAGTTTTTCCAGTATCTTAGAAAACTGGGAGAGTACCGACACTGGTCTATAATTTGTAAAACAATGCTTTTCACCTGATTTATAAATAGGAATAACTTTTGCAACTTTCATTTTTTGTGGAAAAACCCCTTCCTGGAAAGACAAATTAAAAATATATTGTAGTGGTTTTACAATACCATCAATTACTCTCTTTACCGTTACCATATCAATATCATGACAGTCATTTCAGTGTTTTTTCTGTAATGCAACCGTTCTCTGACTTGTATCCCCATGTGATGTCTGTGTTGTATGTGTAAGGTCGGGGGGCGGGTTCATTCCACTGCAGGGTAACCTGCCACTGCATGTGGCGAATAAATTTTGAACTTGAACTTGAACATTTACTTCAATTCATGTGGCTAAGGCATGTTAACACAAACCGGAATGTGTGAAAGGTAGTAACGTTTACAGCTGAGACTGAGTGAGTGCCTCTTCATCAGCAATTGCCTGCAGGGTCAATTTGGGTCATAATTTCGAACTAGTCCTGACAAAAGGGAACAGAGTTCACATCTACTTAAAAAAATAATAATAATATTTTAAGCAAAAGTCAAACAATGAAAAAGTAATAAAAAAAAATCAATATTTTAATTAATATTGTACAACATCATCATCATTTCTGTTTTTGACAGCACACTTAATCATTTCAATGTTGCCACTTTAGAGCCTGTAAATATTGTGATGGATTTCTATCGAACATGTTAGCAAGTAAATGAGTTAACTGTAGAGATATTAAACACTATTACACTATGAACTAATAGTGAAATAAATGCTTATGTCATTTCATGCTCAAGCAGCTGTAGTTTATTGGGTGGGTAATACATTACAATTAGCCATTCTTTGCACAATAATATTTTACACTCGGGGGCACTTCATTAGTTCAGCTGGTGGTTAATAAGAGCTCAGTCCAACGGAGCAGCTTTAGGATGTGGTGAAACAGGATTGATGTGCGATGTGATCATGTCAATATGAAACAAAATCTCAGAGGACTGTTTCCAGCACCTTGTTGAATCCGTCCAACAAACAATGAAGTCTGGAATGCAAAGGGTAGTCTAGCCTGGTACTAGCAAGGTGTACCTAATGAAGTGTGAGCATATGCTGTTGACTTTTCACTAACACATCCTGATTTCTGCATTCTTGAATTTATGATAAATATGCTGCAACATACCTACACATTTACTATTCTTCTGAAGGACCTCATAAACAAAATGCATATAAAGCGGGTCATATGGATAAGACGTGGACTAAACTCAACCGGTCCTGTGACTCATTTTCAGTTGTTACGGGCAATGTTAGCTTGTGGACCATACTATACTGTGCTATACTGACCATTTAGTCAGTATAGCACCTCTCCTATATATCAGCAGTTGAGGTCAAAGCTGGACACCCAAAAGTTAATTCCACCTTTGTACAGCGTCACACTTGCATCTGAGTTCATTGGGCAATAATTTGGTTAAACATCTATCCTGCACACGTGTTATCAGCAATAACGTCCTTCTGTCACTTCCCTCTACGTCTGCTTTCACCTTTAAACTAGCACAAACAGCAATTACTGATAGAATTTCACTGACCACCACAGCTGACGGCACAAATGATTAACAACAATCCAATGATTAAGCTTACATTTTGAAAGACCATTTGAATGTTTGTTATAACTTCCTACGTTTTTCTTTTGCAATATGTAACTTCATTATTTGCCTTGATGTTGGCAAAGCTATTATAAATGCACCTGTAATTGAAGCAAAAGCAAATACCCTGCGGTCAAGAAACAGAGCTTTGTGTAAACTAAAAAGCATTTGAGTGGCCTCACATGACCTTTTTTCTCACTTATATAAATTACTATTTATACTAATTTGTAAAAAGGTATTTTTGACCTTATCCTTTCTAATCAGAGTTTGGTTGTGTCCAAAAGAAGAAAATCCAAAAGTTGCAGACACCAACCTGGGCAAAGCTGAGGGCCACAGGATACGGGTAGCGATACTGAGGGATAAAAATGGAAGCCACAAAGTTTCTGAGTTTGTCGCCCAGACCATATATCACCACAACCAGCAGGACCAGACTGGCAACCAGGGGCTTCAGCGCATGATGCGCTGAAAGACACCTTACAGCCGAGGCATATCTCGTCCTCCATCTCCCTGAACTGTGCACAAGAGACATAAACCATAAAGTCACACTGATAACAATGAACTTATAAAATGTTTTTTTTTTCTTTTTGTTCTGAGTTTAATGTTTTAAAAAACTTACATTGGAGGATATATAACCTTTCGTTTGCAATGCAAGTTTGCATTTTAAATGCAACTCCTGACTCTTTTATATGGTTCCCAAGATCCAATATATTAGATTAAATTTAAAAAAAACAAAAACAGCAACAACAACAACAAAAACAGCATTATCTTTTATCCAAAAGATGTGTGTTTTTTAAATTTATTTATTTTTGTATTTTATTGCAGGATTTCCCACCTGAAGTCCATGTAGTGAGAGCAAACGTTATTTCCTCTCACAACAACCTAACTTTGCTATTTACGGATGATCTCAAACAGTGTTCTAAACATGTATTGTAGTCGGGACAATCACATCACAATTACATACACTGTCTGATTGTTTTGTTGTTCCTTTTCAGTTGTTTATGTTCTGTGTGGCATGTCCGAAAATCGGTGTCTGCTATTGTAGTTTCCTTGTTAACAGTGCGTCCCTTTTAGACCAGAATATTCTTTTTCAATAAAACTCGTGTCAATTATGAGTCTGTAAATATACGGCATAATAGTAAAAGTCAAATAAATGATAACATAAAGCGCAGAATAAATATGTATTAAATGTAATAAGACCTCAGAGGACTAGTAGGCGCGTTTAGCTTTAACAGCCTATCAGCAGAACTGAAGCCCGATCATAAAAAGTGCTGCTTTAAAACTTAAAAAGAAAAGAAAGACGTATAGACAAACTATAGCAAAACAAATTTAAAAGGAGCGCAACTCATTTTCTTTTCGGGGGAGGAAAAAAAGCGAGAAACGACATCTACTCACCATTTTGTTGTCGTCATAAAGTCATAGTTCATCTTCAACCTCCAAACCAGCCATTCCGTCTGTGTTGCTGTCACTTCCATTCATTCCTACAACAGCCAGTAATAATGCGATTATATCAATAATAATAATTCATCCTCGTAACGGACACGTATCCCGTCCGCCTTTTATTTTGGTATTTAAATAAATATAGACTTGTAACTTCATTCATGCAGTTTGCTTGAGGTGAAGTAGTACCCTTTGCACCTCCTGCTTTGGCAACTGTTTGTGACATTCCTCTCCGGCTTTTCGTTGGCTAACGACCACATGACCGCCTGTGCAAGGGTGAATTTGAATAAACAGATTCATTAAACTGGGAGGATGCCGCTCTGTACCCTGCTTCTCAGAGTCTATCTGCTGCACTGTGCGCTCTGGGGTTCTTATAACTGTATTGCTATAAACACTAATATGTCTTAAACCATAAATGTTTTATGGTTTAAATGTGTGAAAACTGCTCACATATTCTTCAATGACTTTCAGCAAAGTCATCCTGTTGGTGCTAAATGACTCAAGAGTACACCAGGGGGAAGTCAAACACACCACCTTTTCTCAGTCCACTGTTTCTTTCATTAAAGTAATATAATAGCTGGGTAATTTGTTACTTTTGAAATGAAAACATTACATAAAACATATCCATTATCCCTCCTCTTCACATGCCCAGCATCCCAACCTTCCCTCTCTAACTTTGGCTCTAAAGTGCTCAAAGTGAGCTGTGCCTCTCATGTACTCGTTTCCTTATCTGTCCTGGTCACACCATGCAAACATCTTCAGCTCTGTCACCTCCAGATCAGCCTCCTGTCTTATTGTCACCTTCACCAAACTATACATGATAGCAGGCCTCACTACCATCTGAACCTTCTCTTTTACGCTTGCTGCCATCATTCTGTCTCTAATACTTGTCTTCACCCACGCCATGCTGGTCTCCTAAAAGTGGTCTCAAGACCGGTCTTGGTTTAGGCGGTCTTGACTATAAGTCTACTCTACTCCTCGCAGCTGTCACACATGTTTTCTCTCATTCATACACATTCCTTCATTTCCTCTTTTCTTTCTTCCAACTGTCCTGGTTCTCTTCTGTCTATTCTCTACTCTTACTACATATCCCAATGACATCTATGAAGAGTCCACGGAGACTCGTGGAGGACCTCATCTGTCAGTCCGTCCATCACCACCACCACAAACAAGGGGGCTCAGAGCAGATCCCTGGTGTGATTCCACCTCCACCGTGAACCCATCCATCGCTCCTGCTGCACACCTCACCACTTTCTCTCTGTCCTTATGCATACTACGTATTTCTCTGACACTGACTTCCTCATTCAGCAACCAAGTTTCTCTCATCACCATATTATGATCCACAAAGACACAGTGCACCTCCGTCTGACTTTGTCTGTACTTCTCTACCAGCACTCGCAAAGCAAACCCTCACTTCCTCCTTACTAATCCTCTTATACATAGTAATGGAAACAAAAATGCTGCAGTACCACAGCTGACAGACTGTGGTATTGACACATGACAGAAAATGGTCTCTTTCAGTTAAAGTTTGTGTTCTAGCTGTAGTTCTTATAATAATCATTGCTCTGCAAACGGGTACAATACACTGCATGTGGGAAAAAAGAAGCCATCAGGGAAAACTTTAAATGAAATAATAAACATAAAAGAGCTTGATGTATCTTCAATACAGGACAAAGGGTGAGAGGTGGAGAGGCAGTGGCTGAGGTGAAAGTGAAGAGGGAGGAGATTCATATATTACTATGTTACTGTGTTTCCAAGACCACCAGCTGAATTAAGGGCAAGCCTGAAGCAGCGTTGAGAGAGGATTTGTAGCAGCTCTTGTTGGGCTTTTTGAGAGAAATTTGCTGATGTTTATTTGTGTGTGTGTGTGTGTGTGCGTGCGTGCGTGCGTGCGTGCGTGCGTGCGTGCGTGTGTAGGATGTTCTTCTAGTTAAGGGCTAGAGGGAACAGCTCATGCATTTGCCAAATAACTTAAAGGAAATAGTTGTAGGACCGTCCGGGTAAATGCTGTTGTGTCTGTGTTTGAGCTGTTCTTTTTCCAGGGTATAATATCTTTAAGGTCTTTATAAAAAAGTGTAACCTCCTAAGGTACTTTAACCAAATATTAGTGGGGGAGTATGTATATGTTTGAGGTTGTATATATACTTTTGAGCCCATCTGGATTAGAAAATCAAAAATAAATTTCAATTTGAGGACTTAATTTTTTTTTAAGTCTCTCTATTCTTAAATAAAGATGTATGCTGTAAAATCTTTCCACCCTGAAAAAAAAAAACAAGACTTCAAAGAAATCATTAAACAGTGTTGGATCAGGTGACCCTGAATCCTCCATTAGTCGTGCTGCGTTTGGACTAGGCTGCTTGGGGATTCCCATAATGCATTGAGTGTTTCTTCCTTAGTCACATTTTTGGTTTGTTCACATATGTGTTCATACACCTCCCCTCATTTAATTATTAATTATAACTAATCCCTGACACTCTCTTCCACAGCATGTCATTAGTCCTGTCTTCCTCCCCTCACCCCTAACCAGTCATGGCCATGGCAGATAGCCACCCCATCTTCCAAAAAGGATTTTTTTTTCTCCTTTCCATAGTCACCAAAGTGCTTTCTTGTGGGATTTCTTATGATTGTTTTCTTTGTATTATTGTTGTGAATTAGCGCTGTGAATTGAATCTCCAACAGAGAGGGTAACTGTACAGACAGTAACCATTCCTCCATCACACCTATCTGGAACAAAAGTAAAACAGGTATATTTATTGCCAGTTCTCTCTGCATGTAGACACTGTAGTCTTTCTATTTCAGTGTGTGAGCCAGAGACCGTGCTGGCTCCTGCTCTTCCAGGAACAGTTTGTGTTGAGTGAGCAACTTTACAATCTTCTGAATGCAGTGGGTGACCAGCCCGCTTTGCATGACCCCTACTATAGTCTTATCCTTGACTGATGCAGTGCAACAGTTAATTAAGAGAATTTTCATTTTAAAGATAAACATGCTAATCTTAAAGATTAACATGGAATAAAGTAATACATAATAATTATGTCTTTATTATGAATAAATATGAGTATTAGGTATAAGGAGCCATTTGGTGATGAAGAGGATGCTGTGATAGTGATACACCTTGAGCTGGGCTGTTTAATCAGCTGCATAGAGCTGCAGAAATATTCCACAATACTACTGTATGCGGAGAATGATGTAGCCCAGGTCACACATGCACATATATACTTTTGCTTATTGTAGCAGTATGGCATTCTAGATGGGAATGTCAAGACTGTATTTGCTAGGCATCAGCATGTTTGTAAAATTAGTGTGAATAGGTTTATTTTGATACCATTGTTTTGAGCTACAGCCTTATTGAATTACCAAGAAAGCCATATATTTATGATGAGGTAAACTTGCTTGTCTCTTTGAATTATGCTGACTGTATCTAGCTGAATCTGCATTTTTGTCTCAAGGTTTCTCACTGCATATTTCAGTGGGTGGTGTAAAGGTCAGGGCCAACTCCCCAGACCTCCAATCCTGATTTTTTTTTTACAGCTCAGTGCTTTAGAAATGGACCTTGTCATCATGCTGGGAGAATTCTCAGCTTTACATGCCCGTTACCCTTTCCTCTGCATGAACCTGAAAGCCAAGCCCCCACTGCGATCCTGGAGGATCGAATTATCAAGAATCTAGATATCACACATGTAGTCAACACCACTGCCGACAGTCCTAATGCTATTTTAATCACTATGCTACTAGAACCTGGTGGAGGCACTGCCACTGACATCCAGCTTCATTAACACTGCACTTAAGTCTGAGCCTGGTCCACTGCAGTTTCAAAGAAAAAAGGGAATGCACAGCCCCCAATGTGAACTTCCTGCATCAGATACTGACTTATGAGGAGCAGCTGTTTGGGAGCAGACTTACCGACTTGGACGACATCTGTTGATGACTGCGGGGAAAATGGGAACGGAAAGCAGTATACTTTTTTTTCTTCTTAAGTGGAGACTGAGAAGCTGCAGGGAAAACACTCGATCTCGGTTCACTATCCAAGTCCTCACTCTAAGCTGTCATATTTCAGATTATACAGATGTTGAATTTGTAACCTCTGTAAGCCTCAGTATAACACTTGTGACATTTTGCTTGGTGACAGTTGATAGAACATGTACATTAATAAGGAAATTTTATTTAACTTTACATAAGAAAGGTTTATTATCTTCAGTTTCACTCAGTGATGTAATGATGTGCTGATACTGAGATACTACCTGTTTTGCAGCGTTGCTCATGTGGATATCTAAGATGACAAAGGCTTGCAAATAGCCAGTTTATCACAGACATATACAGTCTGTAGTGTTTACACTGGGCATTTCAGTTGAGACATAATGCAGTTAACAATTTGCCCCTCTGCGCGCGCGCGCACACACACACACACACACACACACACACACACACACACACACACACACACACACACACACACACACACACACACACACACACACACGTAGCTCCACCCTGTTGAATTCAGCTGAATGCAGAAGGAATTCACTCCCTACCATCCCACACTTTTTTTTTCTTTTTGTGAAGCTAGTAAGAATAATTTTTCTGGAATGTGGGAGGAAGATGATGAAAAATGTCTGTTCGTTCAATGTAAACGTTACAAAACTACACAAAACATCTGTTGAATGGAGATGATGGGCCCGGAGTGCAGATGCATACATGCAAAGTTGAGCACATAGGTTTTAGAGAAAGAGGAGAAAGAAAATATCTATCGGCAGTCTTTTAACACGTGGCATGTGACCTCACTGGAACGATTTCCACATTAAACACCAAAATACTCATCCTCGGTCGTGTCGGTACGGGTCAACACTATTACAGGCACCTCCCCTAAGTTTTCAGAAGCAGAGAGTGTATGCATGTGAGTCTGCACGTAGCATCGAGCCCCATCCTTTTAGAAATACAGCCCGAACCACCAGATAGCCAATAGTACACCGAATCATCACAGACAGGAAGAGCCACCGGACCGAGTCTCCAACTTCAGACCGTTAACTTCACTGAATCGGTGTGGGCTTCAGGGAGAGACCCCGACGGCTTCTGCTACAGGATGCTCTCGATTAGGTGACTATCGACCCCTTGAGTGAGATAAGAAATGTAGGCTTATCTAGAAAATGTGTTTACATTTCAGATAGTCACCAGTTTACAGATTACGTCTTTTCACAGTGTTTGTCGCTGTTACCAACAGCAACCGTTGTTTGCTGTGCGAGCTTTGAGCTAGCGGCAATGAAAAGTAGAACAAAAGTAAGCCAAGTTTTAGGTTTCTGTGTTGTGGGTCAAAACAAAGATTATACTACTAAACTAAGCAGGAGGCAATGAGATGACCTGAACCAGTTAGTTAAACTAGAAAATAGCAAGAAAAGAAAACGTAACCTGGCTTTTCCCTGTGAAACTTTAGCTAGCTTTAGTTTTCCGGCATTCCAGCGCAATGCAGCGTGGGATGCTTCTGCCGTCATATTGCTTTATGCCTCATTTAACAGCCTCTATACATTTTATTTGTTAATGGCAAACATTTTTCACATTTAGTCTGTCATATTTCATAGTGACAAGGAGATAAAATGTCATATCGAGCTACAAACTTTGTTTATATGTAACTCCCCAAAAAACACCAACCAAGAAGTAAAAGCCTTCCTGCTGCAGTTCAGTCTGCAGCTTTCATTGACTGAGTTTTGCAGGTAATATCAGACTCTCCATCGGGCAGTGTGCAGTCTTCACACAGGAGGGAGTGGCGAAGACGTGGCAGTCCTCTTCCATGCACGTCCAGTGCTATCTGACTCCATAGCTGGAAAACTTGGAGACATTTTGTGCGATGAAGGAAGTTTCTCAGGGCAGACTCTCAAAAATAAAATTGTTTTTGTCAGGAGCAGGTTTAAACTTGGTATAACGTATTGCGAAGCCAGTTAGGCTATTAAAATTGTGCTTTTTTTGTCTGGGTGTTGTTCGTTTCATTACGTCCCCCCCCCCTGTATTTATCTTAAATATTCCTTATGTATACTATGGATTAGTTATATTCTCATCATAACAGGTAAATAAGTTTTAGAGGTTTTTGGGTTTTTTTGTTTTTGTTTTTAAGGTACTAAATATGCACCAACATCTAATTCTAGATGTCTAAGGATTTCGAGCTCTTTCTTTTAACACTTTTTTAACACTTATTTCACTCTCATTGTGGCTGTTGCTGCTGCCTGGTACAACGTTTACAGCCCTATAGCTGAAAGTTGATTAGGAAAGCAGGAAGTGGTACAAGTGACATGACAGGATAAAGGCAAGTAAACTAGCAAATTGCTTTATCACATGACTTTATGGATTTATATCCATCCAAGGAATTTTTAAGGGTGGATACTTTTGAGGAAACGCGAACCCTGTGGTCCAACCAAAAGGAGTTGCCTTTTAGATTACACATGAACTGGTTTCTAGGTCAGTAAGACTTTGTTTTTATTCTTAGTTTTTTTTAAATATGGGATGTACCAACATGCTTATTAACACAATCACCTCCTTTCACTTCCATGTGTGGCATGACCAGAACACTTGGTTTGAAATTAGAAATGTTCAATATACAGCTATCATTTTTGCATCACACTTAACTGAGTGTGAAAGAAAATTGTAGTAATTACCCTTCCTGGGTACAATAATTGCATTCTTCAAAACTTTTATCTTGGAAATCAGAAAGTGTAAGAGGCTGTTTATGGCTTTTAAGTGGCAGCACACATTATGCAGTTGCAGAAGTAGCTTGGTAGCAGTAGAGGATAATGGTAAGTTGTGTCTTGCTTCAGGTTTTTTTTTCCACCCTCTCTGCTTCCTTCTGCTGACCTAAATTGAAATCTCATATGAAGTCACTCTATTTTTTATTCTCATTCAAGACTTGCCCTTGTGGCAGAGTCGAACCTGCCTCAGCCTGCTGCTGGCTTACACTGAATAGTTTATGTACGCTTCATGATCTTCATTTTGCCTGTGCGCTTATGGGTGTGTGTGTGTGTATTTGTGTTTACACTATATTTATAACAAACCATCTCACTTGGTCAAGCAGCAGGCGTTTTATAATGTGGGGGATTTTTGGTCTTGATTCTTTTGGCTTAATTTCTTTCCAAAACTTTTGTCCAAGTCTGCTCTCTTGCTATTTTTCTTTTGAAAAACAAAAAGCCAAAATGTGATGTGCCACTGGCCAACATGGTTCGGTTTGGGTATATTTACAGTCTTAGTAGTTTGGAATTTTTTAGTACATTCTTGAGATAAATAAGTGATCTAATTTGATGTCAATCATGGCATGTGGCATGTTGTGGACATCCCAGAATATTTAAAAGTAAAATTCTTGCACATTTGCTCTGAATTTCTGTTATGTGGGTAAGAAAAAAAATTAGCACCACAGTAAAATTTGCGTGGTACTTCTTTATACTATTTGAAGTATAAAGAAGTGCATGTGAGAATGCACAATGGAGTCATGCATTCTCCTGTAATTTGTGGCTGCAAGAAACAAAAGATCACAGTGCTGCCTGTCCCAGGCCTAACTGCCAGCCTCAAAGCTAAACCAGAGATATTTTAGTAGTGTGTCTGGTTTAGCTCTTTAATTATATGACTAGAATAAATTGGATTATGGTGATACCTTGTCATAGAAATTAAAATGTCTTCAAAATAGGTAGGTCATTCACTGACTCTTTTAATCTGCATGTTTTATTAATTTAATGCTCTTCTCTCACTCTTTATCAGAATGGAGCTGCCGTGTTACTGTTTATTGCTGCTGAGCTGCCTGCAGTCGCTCTCAGCCCACGCTGACTTCTTCACTTCTACAGGTAAAAGACTTGTGTTATGTTACTACACAGACACAAGGCCAAGAAATTTTAAAGCTCGTACTAATTTTATAAGATTAGTATAGTTTATCATTTCAGTGTTTGCAATTAATATGTGTTTGTTTCTTTCAGGCCAGATGACAGATCTGTTGTACACAGAAAAAGATCTCGTCACCTCTTTGAAGGACTACATCAGAGCAGAGGAGAGCAAACTAGAGCAGATCAAACGGTGAGTTTGTCAACTCCTGGGTGTGATTTGCTGCTGGGGGCATTTCTCCCTTCTCGTCGTCATGTCCTTGCATCTGCTAAATTATTTTTATCCCAGTGCCAGAGTCAACCAAGCACCGCAATCGCTAGCTAAAATAGAGAGAAATAAAAAGGATACGGAGTGCAGAAACATTCCAACTGTGTTAACCACATGTCTGATCATTTCCATCAGAATCCCCTACAAAGATGAGATATGCAGCTTCTTATTTCAACTTTCTTAACTACAGTTATGTACCGGGGCAGCTGACTCACATCGCACAGTTAGAAAACTTTGATATGGAGGAGTGGGTCTCTGAATTAATGTTACCTGCACAGTTAGTTGGTGTTGCAACTGGTACAGCTGCTGTGTGGAGAAGCCACACTCCTGTATGAAAAGATCAACCCTAACCTGACCCTCATTCACTGGATGAAGTTAGGACCTGTGATCCGTGATGCTTTAGGACACATTACAGAGCTGAGTCAGCAGTAAACGAGGATTTAATTCTGACAGGTTTATTGTTTATTGGGTTTATTGTTGCTTATTGGATTTGGATGATAATATTGATTGATAATGACTGATAATATAGCTTGATAATTGATAATATATACAGCTATCAACTTCATTTAAAAAAATAATTTGCAAGTGTCTATAAACATTGTGGTTAGCTCCATGTTTAATTTCTGAAGTTGCTTTCCTAAAACTCCATAAATATTATATATGACAGCCGTAATAATAGGTAGCTTGCTTACAAGTGTAATCAACACACTTTAATCCATATTACCTTTTTTGTGATAGGTGGGCTGAAAAATTGGATTCCTTGACAGTTACTGCCACGCAGGACCCTGAAGGCTTTCTGGGACACCCTGTGAATGCCTTCAAACTGGTGAAGAGGTTGAACACAGAGTGGGGGGACCTGGAGAGTCTTGTGCTCCGTGACACCACTGGAGGTATGAACAGTAAAGCCCAGGTTCAAATAATAACACTGTAATATTTGGTTTTATAAATGAGTGGTAAAAACTTGCAGAAAAAGTGCAACACAGAAGTACACTAAAACATTGACTTGTTTGTTTTAGGTGTATGTGGATGGATGAAACTCCCATCTAACTGTTCACCTCATGAAATTTTAAGAGAAAGTGTTAAATGTCACTTTGAGTGATTAATGTGCCCACACATAGAATACTTTATCGTGCCATTTTTCTCAGGATTTATTTCCAACCTGACCATCCAGAGACAGCACTTCCCAAATGACGAGGACCAGACCGGAGCTGCCAAAGCTCTCATCCGGTTACAAGACACTTACAGACTTGATGCCAACACAATCTCTACGGGAAACTTACCTGGTAAAATCCTCCGAACAGTTGCATGTCACACATAAATGGCATGAGTTCACATGCCCATGGGCCTATTTGTTCATTAAGGATTCAATGTACAGATATAAAGACAAAGTGACTGCCACGAAAGTCACAATAAATGTCAGACTATGTGAGTTTTTTGGGGGAAGGGTTTGATTGTTTTCTGATTTCTTTTCCCCCCCTCCTGTGTGTACTCCTAACTAGGAGTGAAATACAAGAGCCACATGACAGCAGAGGACTGTTTTGAGCTGGGGAAAATTGCCTACTCCGATGCCGATTACTACCACACAGAGCTGTGGATGGCCCAGGCCCTGAAACAGCTCGATGAGGGAGAGGAGTCCACTTTAGATAAGGTGACAGTGATCGACTACCTCAGCTACGCCATTTACCAGCAGGGGGAGATGGAGCGTGCAATGGAGTATACAAAGAGGTTGATTGAACTGGGTGAGTCTCTTCATATTCTAAAGAATTAAGAAGTAAGACTGTAATAGTGTGGAACTTGCTTTAATTTGGCCAAACAAAATAAATTATTGTTGGGTATTTTAAGCAAGGTTTAGACTGAAGGACAGACTAAACAGAGGTGAGGCACAGGTCAACATTTCCGAGCCAGACAGACATAAACAGTTCAGGCAGTTGCTATGTTGGGGCATAACATCTGTGCTGTAACAAATCTGTGGGGTCTTGTCTCAAAATGCTGCTGTTTGTACCAGCAAAACAGTTATCTGTATAGCACAATTCACAGAGCGGTGAAATCTATTTTTTAAAAATGACCGGGTATTGCTTTTTTTTAGAGACTTTGTCACTTGTCCCCTTTTATTTATTGACGTTACGGATTAACCAGGAATAAGAGAGGATTTCAGTGTGTCCAGGTACAGTTTAAACCACTGCCAGACTTTCCAAAGCAGTGTTAATGTCAATTTTATTGATATTTTTATTATATTATATTTATATATTTATATTATATTTTACACATAAACTCAGTGTGCTTAACATAAAATATAAAAACATTAAAAACCCATGTAAGTCTGCAATGCCTTAAGGCTTGTAAAAACAAAAAAACTAAACTGTACAAAGGAATAACATGCATGGTAACATACACACAGACAAGCACGTACACAAAAGTGTTATTAAGTGTAAGTGTGTGAGAAAAATAAAGGTTTTATGTTAAGTTAAGTTTGTTTTTGAATGTAGACATGATTGTAATTGACCTCAGATGAATAGGAAGCTTGTTCCAAAGAACAGAGCAACAGAAACTGAAAGCACCCTCAGCACACTTAGATCGAATTCTGGGGACAGTTAAAAGATCTGCACCTGATGACTTGAGAGGTCTTATTGGGTTATAGACACCCAGCAAGTGAGAGATGTACTTGTGTGTGTGTGTGGGGGGGGTGGGGGGGGCAAATCACTGAGTACGTTATGAACTAGTAGAAGGATTTAAAACAATCAAAGCTCAAAACCAATAGAGTGCGAAATAGCTTCTGTCCAAGAAAGTGACACTGTCGGCTATCAGTTTAGCAGTAGTAAACAGTCCCCTTGCTGTTATTTTGAAAGTTATGTTGCTTCCTGGGCCATGTCCTGCTAAAAGGGTGCCAAAGCACCCGAAGGACATTGTCCCAATGGATTGCAATGTCTCAGACTGCAGCTTTTGACAGTAGTCCTCCATCTGAGTTGAAGTCATCATTACTGACTGATGGCGTATATTTGTCATGTTAGAAGCGATGTTGTTTTAGTTTGCATTGCTGCTTGTAATCACCACTGATGTTTTCTCCTGGTTTTTCACACATAGACCCAGAGCACCCGCGTGGCAAGAGCAACCTGAAGTACTTTGAGTTTCAGTTGGAGAAGCAAAAAAAGGCTGCAGAGGAAGAAGCTCCAAAACAGAAGGAGCGCGAGAAAAGAGAAACAGCTGAAAAGAAGAAGAAGCAGAAGAAGTCCAAAAAGGCTTTCTCTCTGATCCCAGAAAGGGAGAAATATGAGATGCTTTGCCGTGGAGAGGGTATCAAAATGGTGAGGAAGAGCTGAAAGCAATTTATAACTTGCATACTGCAGCTCAGTTTTAACTTTTTGTGTGCTCTTTTCTTTTCTCTAAATCAGACGCCTCGTAGGCAGAGCAGGTTGTTCTGTCGTTACTACGATAACAATCGTAACCCCAGTTTACTGCTGGCGCCCGTCAAACAGCAGGATGAGTGGGACCGCCCCTACATTGTTCGCTACCTTGACATCATCTCTGATGCAGAAATTGAGAGAATCAAGCAGCTGGCAAAACCACGAGTAAGCAGTTCAGATTTTAGGATTTCATAGGTGGTTTGGGATGGCAAAGGATGGGAGGTCAAAG
The DNA here is from genome assembly GCF_963969265.1 of Rhamphochromis sp. 'chilingali'. Taxonomy (NCBI): domain Eukaryota; kingdom Metazoa; phylum Chordata; class Actinopteri; order Cichliformes; family Cichlidae; genus Rhamphochromis; species Rhamphochromis sp. 'chilingali'. Next base: position 21,303,349 of record NC_137947.1, on the reverse strand, counting down.
CTGTTATTAGCAACGCATACTTTAATATCTTTATGTGTTTATCTGTGTGTGCTTCACAGCTACGCAGGGCAACCATCTCCAACCCCATCACAGGAGTGCTGGAGACAGCTTCTTACAGGATCAGTAAAAGGTAAGACAGAGCATGATGATGAGGAGGAGAAAATCTTATTTTCCCCTTTAATAACTGAGCTCACGTCTTCTTCTGTACTCCCGTCTGATCACAGCTGCATGTTTCTGCCCCTCATAAAGGCCATCCTAAAGGCTCTTGAGCTGAAGCACTCTCTCCTGCTGAAAATACGTTTTCTAAAAATAAAGAAACATCTGTAGCTTTTTCCCCCCAAATAATCCTAAATGAAAGGGAAATGCTAAATTACTAACGCGACTGAATATGTAGCTATTTGTGGACGAGTTGGATTATCCAACTCTTTTTTGAGGACCTTTTTATGGGTCTGTTTCTGCTCAAGTGTCTGCTCCACGGAGGTAACACATGAAGGTAGCAGAGGGGAAAGATATTACTCTTTTACTAGTTGATACTAACATTATTTCTTTTGTGAGCTGCCTTTTCTTTCCCTCTTTTCCTCCTTATTATGTTTTGTCCGTCCTTGTGCATGTGTGCTTCCGCAGTCCATTTTCCTTCCTTCTTTGATACTGCTCTTCCTGCTTCTACGTGTCCTGCTGTTGGAAATGCTGTAGTTAACGGGAGCTGTGGTGACTGAACCCCATTCAAGGAAAATCCCTGTGAGGTAAGGGGTCAAAGATCACTTGGAAGGACTCTCTCCCTTCCCCTGCTCATTTGACTTCATATCTATACCAGGCTACCTGAGTTTTGGACCTGAGCTGGATTTTTATGTCCCATAGCATTGTTTGGAAATCACTTTCCAATACAAGGCCATTTTTCTGTAGTTCTATATTTTGTACAAGATCTGTTTTAAAAAAGAGACATTGTGAAACATCAAAGGCCTATGTAGTGCAGATAAATGACCGTTCAATTTTTATAGATGCCTTGCTCACTGTTTTAAATTCAAATTTAAATCCCATCCTAAAAATAGCACGTTAGCAGCCCACCAAAACCCCATGCTTTCTTTGGTTTTACTGCAGTTGGTAATTAATGTGTGTGGGTGTCAGGGTGTGGTGTTTCTTTTAAAGTTTTGTATGCATGCATGACAGCCGGCACGTCTTTCTAACTTGAGTGAACTTGAGGTAACAGACAGATGGAAGAAATCAGAACAGTTTGAACTCCATTTAAACGACTGCAAGAGACTTAAGGAAATAATCCACTGGCTCATGCTTCATTCAATATCCATTTATAAAATATGACCTATCAGTACAAACTGAATGAAAAAAGATGACACACACAGACACACGTGTTAATGCTGATCTGCAGGCATTCTTAAAAACATGATGAAGAAGCTATATGGGCGAAGAATCATCTCACTGCCTTTGTAACGTCTTTAAAAAACTTGTTTTCCTCAACCCACATTAGAGTGTGTTGGAATTGTCTCTCACATAATGGCAACTGCAAGTTCGTGTTAAGAGGATGGACATTTTTATTTTGTTTTTAGTGGATATTATGGCCAGAAAAAAATATTTTATCTAGTCCTAAACCACACTATAGAAATATCTTCAAAGATATTCATTAGATATTGTAAAGCTGGATATTGTTCCCATTTTCCATTCCCTCTGCAACTCTACTTTGCTTCTGTATCCTAATATTGCCATTTACAAACTCACGTTGGTTTTTGTTGGCTTTTGATTCCAAGTTTCCTGCGTAGCATGCCTCTCAGACACTTTTTACAGAAGCATCTAGTGGATAAAATGTGTGCCTTACTGAAATATGTTTCCCATGCTGTTTCATTCTCAGTTTCTCTGTGTTCCCTTCTATATTCTAGTGCTTGGCTCACTGAATATGATGATCCAATGATTGAAATGATCAATAAAAGAATTGAAGGTTTCACCGGGCTTGAAATGGACACTGCAGAAGAGTTACAGGTAAAAAAGTTATTTCAAAACCAACAAAAAACTGTACATGACCACCAAATGAAGCAAACAAGTTTCCCTGTTTCCTCTGTTAGAAACTGATTTTTTTTACATGTATTTGTCTGCAGGTTGCAAATTATGGTGTTGGAGGTCAATACGAACCTCACTTTGACTTTGGAAGGGTACGTTCTTTTTCTGTTTGCCACAGTTAATGTACTGCTGCATTAATGTGGTAGGATGTTTAACATGGTATTGGTTATCTCCGTACAGAAAGATGAGCCAGATGCCTTTAAAGAGCTGGGAACTGGGAATCGTATTGCAACGTGGCTTTTCTATGTGAGTGATCACCCCTTTGGACCAGCATTAACCTTCTTTTATTTATTGAAGTTTGATTTTTACTATACTAATTGCCTATGCTGGTACTGAAATTAATTTAGCAGTCAGTGACACAGTCATTGTTATAATTAAAGTAGACATTGTTGACTTATAAGTCTGCATATTTGATAATACTGAGAAAACTATCGTATTAAGTTTCAGTATACAAATTTAGAATGAACCCTGTCACTGCACATAGTGCTAGCAAAGGGCTAGCATAGTATCGGGGGCTAGCTGTCATCTGTGACTATGGGCTTTAGTGTCTTTGCTGTGATAGGACAAAATTTACTCTGCTGATGTGATAAGAGAAACAATAGCATCTAAATTCTCAATTCAAATACAGTACGTTCAGTATTATTACTTAATCGTAAAGTCATGTGACTCCTCACCTTGAAACAGTGTCACAAAGCATTTACATGAGTGAGGGGCCATGCTTGTTAGTCATGAGGAACACGGGTAAATTTGGAAACAGGAGGATTTTATTTTACTCAAAAAATGCACAAAACTATTAACAAAAATTATATTTGAAATAAGTTCTAGGAACCTCAGCAAAAGAGGTCAAATAATCTGAACTCAAATCAGACTCAGAAATTAAAAAACGGACTAATAAAATGAACTAACTGCTTAAACAAAACCAAACACAACTGAGCAGAAATTGACTCAGCATGCAGGAAACAAATGGAAACTTAAGTCTTGGCTGATCACACCAACTTAGACACACTGGGAAGCAAAATAAATAATGATCTGTTATTGATCTGTTATCCAGAGAAACCACATACTGTAGCAGCTAATTTAACAGCTACTTCAGCATAAATAATACATTGAACATAAGATTAAACACATTAACAGTGTTTACTTTACAAAAGTTAATTAAATCTGCATACTACACACAAGAACTATTCTATCTTCAACTTCATTTTATATGAAACTAAGGATCTCATATAAGTTGTTTAAATTACACTGCTGGATTTTTCTTCTGTCTCTGTTGTAGATGAGTGACGTAGCAGCAGGTGGAGCCACAGTATTCCCAGATGTTGGTGCAGCAGTTTGGCCTCAAAAGGTAAATGTTGATATTACTCCTCTTATAAATGTCCATTAATATTGGTTTTCCAGCTAATCCTATTATGTAACAAACTGAAGGATTTTGTAAAAAAGGTCACAGATGTCCATAATAAAGTACACACCGTACATAATAAAAGAGAAAAATATACTTATTCAAGCACTTTTTCTCTCCAAAACACATTTTATTAATGGTAAAGGAGCGTTTTCATCCAATATAAGCTCATTTAGCGGAAATAACTGCCAATTTGTTCATAAAAGGATTCTTTCATGTGCCCCCATGCTCTTATAATGTTTTTAACTGCCATTTTAACAATCCCAGTATAGCAAGAGAACACATGTATTTAAATTTTGCTTTATTTATCATTTCACTTCTGAGAAATCTGTTGCAAGTACTTTAGGAAACCAAGTCTTGGCTCTCTGAGATGATGTGCAGAACTACTTAACCATTGGTGCCTGTTTGTTTTCCAGGGTACTGCAGTGTTCTGGTACAATTTGTTTGCCAGCGGGGAGGGAGACTACAGCACTCGACATGCAGCTTGTCCAGTGTTGGTGGGCAACAAGTGGGGTGAGTTTGATTGTTCTTGTTGGCTATAAAGCCGTCTACCTGAGTAAGCATTGTATAAAAGAATAGTGCTTGATTTGAGGACTTGGGGATTTTGGATGATTTTGAGACACCAACACAAGGCCCAACTTCTGTTGAGCCTGTGTCCTCCACCTCCCTCAACTCTATTTACACTTTTAAACATTAAAATTATATTTAACAATTAAGACAATGCAATTTAAAAAGTCTGAAAAAGACATTTTAGTGTCAATCACTGCTTGATTAATAATGTTACTACACTGGCCAAAATAATTGTGATTTTACAGATGTTTTACATATTTAAATGTGTGAGTGTGTGTGTGTGTAAGACTCGGTTTATGATTAATCTATCTGTGTATTTTTCTTTCCATCATCAGTATCAAACAAGTGGATTCATGAAAGAGGCCAGGAGTGGAGGCGACCTTGTGGCCTAAGTGAATCTGAATGATTGTCCTCATCACCTTCGTGGCCCTCTCTTCCCCTCCTTGTGAAACACCCAGGACTAAAGAACTGTGCTGCAGATCACAGCGTGATGATGGATACACATGGATACAAAGAGTCTAAATGGCTCACCTCCTTTCTATAAACACTGACTTGTGTTTTTTCTTTCCTCTCGCTCTCCACTTGTTAGTCAGTTTCAAAGACTGTTTTGGTTAATGTCAAACTCCTGGACTGTATTGGCATTAAGGTGCCAAGGTGACATGTTCATAAGGTTTTGTTGGATGGTTTTGAGAAACACTTGAGCCCCTTTGTTTGCACTCTGAATGAACCTTAGAAAATACTAAACTGCATCAGAGATGTTTGTCTTTTCTGACAAGTCAGTTTATGTTCAGGCTGAGCTTTCCCTGGGAAACACTCCAAAGAATTGAAAATTATGACCATAATCTAGGATTGTGGGGGGTTTTTTGGTGGAAAAATAAACACTTTATTTCCTGTAAGCTGTGTAAAGATCCAGAAGTGGTTTTAGTTTCTTGCAGTCTATGCAGTACATTATCACATGTTGCTGATCTGCCTAAATGCCACTGTTTATCACTCATTGTTGCAAAATGTAGTGTGCACACATGCATGGGTACACTTACAGAGAGGTGCATACACCCCGATACTGCATAACATTAATTTGATATTTATGTGTTTTTCCTGGATTTAATCCTCATTGTGTTAGTGTTATGTGAGGGGGGAAAACAAGCACTACATTTTCCCATAACGGAGTCAAATAGTGATTCTTTAGAGTAGGTTTGGAAGAGTGTGACCAATACTTTCAGTGTATATAATGTGTTGGGGTTTTTTTAAGAAAGAGGCATTTTATTTATATGTCCTAAAAACAAGTTTATGTTGTTTATGCTTTAAATGGAAAAAAACAATGCATTTTTCTTTTCTACAATAAACTACGTTACAATAAATAAGATGATCAACTGTCCTTCTGCAGTGTGTGATGGGATTTTTTTTTTTTTTTTGGGGGGGGGGGGGGGGGGTGAAGGCATCACGTGACCGATCTAACGATACCGTCTGTTGTTCATCTGTGGCAACCAGGGCCAGACGTCTGTCAGGTCGGGAGGACAAGGGCAAGCGTGAGAGAGTGAGACAAACGAAGGAGCAGCTCTGTGAAAAGAGGAACTTTTTTTTTTCTGTGCTCGGCAGTTAGACCTAAATCTACAGTCTGAAGGAAAACATTTGAGTTTCGACGTAAAGAAAAAGAAAGAAAATATCGGCAAAATGATGACCCAGGTGGAGACCACGGTGCACTATGATAACGGCTACGAGGATGAGTATATGATCCAGGAGGAAGAGTGGGACAGGGACATGTTACTAGACCCTGCCTGGGAACAACAACAGAGGAAAGTACGTAAAAAATCGTCTGTTTCTGAAAAAAGTCTAAAACTATCGAGCGTTAGCTAATATTATTTTAGAGAGAAATTAAACAGCTTGGTCTTTTCTTACTCAGAATTGTGTAACTTTAGATGTTATGGTAATTTTTTAATATTTCTATGTAAAAATATATATTTTACATATGTACACAGTAGTACAGTTCATAACTTTGGGCTAACAGTAAAAAAAAAAGTCTTGAGAGACGTTAAGCACGCCGAGTCGGGGAGATAAACGTCCGGTTAACCTTGTCAAAATAAAATCAGTTCAGCGGGTTCATCGCGACAAGTCACGCTGCTGAAGTATTTTGATCTCTTTACTGGACATTTTGTTCTTGGATGTTGGGATAGGGTAGCTGTTATTCGTATCACTGATAGACATTACCCAAAATATAGTTCAGTGAGGTCGGGAGCAAGTTATAGAGGTACACAAGTTATACAACCACAACTACACAGCTTGAATTTTGCCTTAAGAAGTCAGTGGCCGTTGGGGTTACTTCACCCACCTCTGGTAAACGTAACGTTTAGTTTTATTTTTAAAGGTGGCATTGGTTAACCTCCGGTGTGGTCCTCGCTAAGTGCCGCAGACCTGACGCAGATAGGGTCCAGTGCGTGAGGCGTGAGGGACGGATGCGGTGGTGGGTACCAGCTAACAATAGCTGTACCTTCCAGCGGCTCTCCAGACTGCTGCCTCTCCACTGATACGCGAGGAATGCGAGCTGTCAACAGATGCTTCTAACACATGATGACGCTCTTGGGATTAGAATGGACGCTCCATCTAATTTTAACCTCGGGACCAAAAGGCATTAGTAGGGTTAATCCAGTGTCCTTGGTGCGGAATTCTTTTGTTTATAGAAACCACGTAGAAAAATTGTACCAGCACCAACTCGACTCGATATAGCCTCGGCCCCCAACACCGTCAGTTGGTTTTAGGGCTTTAAAAATTGGCTGGGACCTTATACTGCAGCTCTTTGCGCAACTGGAGTCCATCAGCTCCTCCATGCCCTTCGTAACCTCCTGTGGCCTGCGCAGGAATGATAAAACTGTATTTTTGGCAACACCAGGCAGCAACACCACAGTCCATATACACAGCTATTTTTTCCACTCTTTATCTAATTTTGAGTTGATAAGTGGTCATTGGAGGGTGGTTTGAGTTTTTTCTGTTCCTTTGTGCCCCAGTTTGACGCTCAATATTAGCACCCACACTGTGCTGCAGCTTCTATTTGTTGAAAATGGAACAAAATTGCTCTATTACTGATATCTATTGTCATTTTTTCCAAAATATTATCTCCTATACCATGGTGCAATTAGCTTATTTTAATTCTAGTTGTGGTTGCTATATATTATTGCTTATATGGAGCCCTTTTTAAATCTATTGCCTAATTCATATGAGTTCATCAAGGAGATTGATGACAGAGCAGAGTAGGCACAGCCAGGGTGCTCGGTTTCATTGAGCGAAAGTGATGAAATGTGACTGATACATAGTGAATATCCTTCATCTAAGTTAAACCAAGTGAAAATAGTCATCCATGATCCGCTGATGTGGCTAGGTCTTTCCAAAATGTTAAGCATCCAGTTCGCTTTTATTTTCCATCCTCCAGGTCTCAGCCTGCCAGCCTCTGACCTAGTGAGCCCCCAAAGGCATCCGTCACTTCAGTGACAGGGTCGGTCCTCACTGGATGTGATTCATAAATATTTTTAGCTTTAATCGTCACCGGGCAGTAGAGGGCGGGGATGCTTGGAAAGTAGGGTTCTGCGACTAGTGGCAGAGCCAGATTTGGAGGACCAGCAGACAAAGTTTTTTTTTACAAGGAAGGCAGCGGCTCATTGTCACACACACACACCTGAGGGACTCACTCAGTGTGGAATGGGGATGGCCTTTACTCTAATGCCTGTAATATTCTGATTTTGCTCCGGCACCTGCGGGGCGAGAAGCTGAGTGGCTGGCTGGGCATGCATATGCAGTCCTCCTGGGTACAAGGTTGTCCGTGGATCAGTGCTGGAAAATCCTAAAATATTTTCCCCATGTCACTCTAGAGTATTTATTTATTCACATATAAATCTAGAAAGTATGCAAGTAAAGTCACAAAAATGTAAAATTAGCTCATTTAAAATGTTCTTCTGTGCTTCTTTTTAGATAGACATCAGCTGTGATCTTTTCCTCTCATGGGCTAAAATCACAATTTTTCTTAAAAGGAAATGAAACTCAAAGGAAAAAGTGCAAAAGTCAACCCAGTTTATCTTTTCACTGAAAACTATTTATTTTTAATAAAATCAGTAAATGCTTTCATTCTCTACTCCTGTTAATGGAGATGAAAGGTAAAATTGAAACATGTTATCAGGAAGTGTAGCATACGCAAATATCACACTACAGCTCGTTGTTTATGTACAATTTTTATCATGTAGTTGATTAGTTCAATGATTCATACATCTAAACATAGAAACTAGGGATGGGCAAAAGTGTAAATATTTAGTACAATTTTGTCTACCAATAATTATTGGGGAAGAAAAAACAAGATGAAACTGTTATTGTGGCGCATCATTTTGCAATACTGCTCCCACATTGCCTTTCAAAACATGCTTGTCCTTCATTTCTGCCCCTCCATAAAAGCCTGAACTCATTCTCTGCCAGACTGTGGCAGATATATTTCAATTTGCATTTATTTCTTTATTTAGAGTGCTGAATTGTAATTAAAGTTCAAGGAAATTCAGTCACTTAAAAGACAATTGTCTTCACTTTTTTAAAGTTTAATTTTCCAAGGTCTACGAATAACCGAGTTTAAATGATCATGATATCAGTACTGACCAACATAAATAATGATTTTTTTTCTTTTGCCATAGTTGGGCAGCCCAAATTGAAACTTGATTTCTATCTAATGATAGTGAGCTGTTGAAATGTTTATATTTTCTGTGTGGCAGAGGGTAATATTTACAACATCCAGATCCATTACTCATCCTTGTGGCATATCTTTCAAATTATTCTAAATGAGAATTTTTAATGTGCCAATCATTCATTCACTCCTGGCTTGTCTCCACACTTCATCGGCAATGCCTGTGCTCTGGAAGAACGGCACACGTGTACTGTGATAGAGCTATCTCCATGCAGCTGTAACATATCAACGTGTCATATTCGAAGTGGCAAAATAGTGACAGAAAGTGACGTGAGGGGAAAACTTGTCCCTCGTCCACGTGACATTTTCACTCATGTTGACGTTCTTCTTCCCCGTCTTTTATCATGAGGCACGGCAGAGCAGTCTAAATTTATCACCTTATATCAGCTGGAATGTGCTCTGTGGTCGGCTCCCAGCTTTCATCCTTACAGTGCTCAGCGTCCATGAACTCTGCTGCTAGCTATTGATAGAGGCTTTATAAAAATAGGCGAAAGACAATGAGCCTGTCTTAACTTGATTTACAGTATTTGAGTACCAAACATGGAGTACATTTGTTCTGATAGGTGTTAGCTATGGAACCATTGTAGGAAATGTTGAAACTTAACACTAATGTTTAACTAATGGACAATCGACTTGGTTATAGTCCTAAGTGAAGATCCCAGTTTGTTTAGGTTTACTGTAAAGAGGAATAGCTTGTAGTTTAATCCACTAAAAAAGTGATATAAATTTTTAGAAGTGAGTATAACTGCCAGTTAAACAAAAATGCCCCCAAAAGTGAAGAAAACTTAGCTGACTGCTGTAAATTTCTTTTCGTTTTTGAGTCAAATCCAATTTTTATTGAGCTGGGAATCCTTTTTCTGTTAGACCTTCACAGCTTGGTGTAACTCCCACCTGAGGAAAGCTGGTATTCAAATTGAAAACATTGAGGAGGACTTCAGGAATGGACTCAAACTCATGCTGCTGCTGGAAGTTATCTCAGGTTGGAGCACTAAAGAGAGTTTTCATTTTCTTGCCTTTTTTTAGTGTTTCAGTCAGCTTTCTTTCTGTGTCTTATTAGCTGAGGTTATATGCACACCATATTGTGTTTGCAGGAGAGAGGCTACCCAAGCCAGATAGAGGGAAGATGCGGTTTCATAAGATCGCAAATGTTAACAAAGCTTTGGACTTCATCACAAGTAAAGGAGTCAAACTGGTTTCAATAGGAGCCGAAGGTACCTGTGCACGTCCTGTGTATGAATATAATGTAACCATTTAGGGATGCAAGAGTTGGAACCAGGAATTTTTACCTTGTGAAATAATCTGCTGGAGACTAAATATAACACTTTTTTGTTTCAGAGATTGTGGATGGGAATGTAAAGATGACTCTTGGAATGATTTGGACTATAATCCTCCGCTTTGCCATTCAGGACATATCTGTGGAAGGTGAGGTTAGCACACACAGTCCAGGAACATATAGGTGCTTCAAGCTACGTGACAACATACCAAGACCTTTCCTGTAAAATGGGCATTTTCGCATCTGACTGTGCAAATAAGCACAATTAATCCACACATATAGATAGACACAACAGACTGGATTACTTTATTAAATAAAAACCAGCATCCTTCCTGCTTGTTTTTGGCCAGTTTATAAATAAAAGTGCATTTTATGTTCGAGTAAATTAAACATCACTTAAAAAATGCTAAAAATTCCATCATAATTCTGTTGACTTTACTTTGGTGGGTAATAATATATATATTTGCACAAAAAACCCTGCAAACGAAATGAAAACATTGTTATGGAGTTCACTTGTCACAAAAACAAGTTGTATGATATATCAGTGCACAGAATGCTTGTGTAGTATGTGCCAAATGAGAAAGCTGACCACACGTTTAAATGGCAAATACATGTTCTCCTCAGAAACATCTGCCAAGGAAGGGCTTCTACTGTGGTGTCAAAGAAAGACTGCCCCCTACAGGAATGTTAATGTCCAAAACTTCCATGTCAGGTGAGTATGACACACTGTATTGTGACCACTGAATTTAGATCTTGTAAACCAGGTGTCTATAATCTATTATAACATAATGTAGTGGTTGTTAGGTCAATAGGTTCATCTAATAGCATGATATCAATACTAAGTTCTTCTGTAGATGACTTTAGTAATACAAAATATAAAAAGGAGGATAGAGGGTAGCATCAGGGAAATGTTACCACCGCTTTAATGGTGAATATCGGAGCTGGACTCGAGAAATTTCATCTTTATGACCTGACATGTTTATTCTCTGTATTGACTGGTGAAGCTGGAAGGATGGCCTGGCCTTCTGCGCCCTGATTCACAGACACAGACCCGACCTCCTCGACTACTCTAAGCTCAACAAGGTGTTGTGTGGTTTCGCTTGCTGTGTTTCAAGCTTGCACAATAACACTTTGATTTCCACAAACATAAGAAGCACAGTTTTGTCCGCTTTGTGGAAAAGAAGTCTTTATTTACTACTAGAAGATTACACAATTGATCTCTTTACTCTGCTAATAACTCGCTTGCAGTGGTCATCTGTTTGACAAACTAATTTGTGTTTTAACGATCCTGGGGTGTTGTGTTGTGTCTCTTTTGGATATTCTTAGAAATATGTGGCATTTCAAAGGACAAGATCTACATGTTAGTGATTTAATGTGATGTAAGGTGTTTGTAGGAAGTCCGCTGTGTTGTGTTATTAATGTGTTATTTGGCTAATGGTTATAATCCGGCTTTAATTTATGAATGTGTTTCTCTCTATTGTGAGTGCACTCATTTAGTATCGCCTCATGCTTCATTATGCTTAAGAAAATCAGTTTACCTAGCACACAATTTCATCATAATTAGCATGAAAACTGCAACTTTTATTTCAATTTTATTGCTGTGTTTTTGTGCAACCCGCTGCGCCCATTACCAGATTAGATTTAAAAGGCTCCCTTGTTAACAAGGGGTTACCACATGGTGGAAATATATGGCCTCTACACTCTGAAGAGTCTTGACTTTTCTCTGCATTTGAAACCTACTTAATGACTAGAGTATCAGTGTGAAGCATTTTAGGTCAAAAATGTATGTCTCAGTTAAATGTTCTGGTTTAGCAGATGTCCAGGATTCAGGTGAGGGCCTCGGTGAGCTGCTTATTTGCTGCGTGTTTGCAGAGGGCTAGAGAGCACAGCTCACAGCCCTCCCTTGTTCGCCAAGTAGCGATAATACACAAGTAAACTTTTCTCTCCTGGAAGAAGGTGCTGTGTTAGCCAGATGGAAAGGGCAAGGCTGCTATAGGACTATTTGAGGTGTCATGCTTTAACTGCCAGGTGTGAGTTCATAAAAAGATGTTTTTCTTCCCTTTTTAAGCCTTAAAAAAATCACAGCCAGCATAGCTGACCTCACATCAGAACATTTAGTTTGCTCGGGCCATATGTTCCCTGTTACTGTAAATATATAGCAGGGGAACCACCTTGGAAGGATATGAAGAGTGACTTTTCATTCATTTTGTGATCAGAGGCACTCACTTTTCTACACACAGCTGACTGGCCTGACTTGGAGTCAACCCTGAATAGTCACAGAAACATGAGCTTAGTCCCTGCAGAGCGCAGGCTTAGCTTTACCTCTGCCATTGTCCATGCTGTCACGTCGTATTCCCCATTTAGAGGCCACCGGTGCACATAAAAGTCAGGAAGACATCTATACGCATTACACTCATAACATCACAGTGATACTTATTAATCGCCGCAAGGACGGTGATACTTTTATTAGAAAATAATGAAAGTATATACAATGATTCAAATGGACAATGTAAACAAACCATGCTGGCTAGTAATATACTTCAGTACACTATTTCTTGCTACAGCCTTTTATTCACACTTTTTGTGTCTTTGAGATCCATGTTCACACACTCAGTCACACCTGAACTTCAGTTCTGCTCATGCTGCTTGGAGACAGTTGCATTGTGCATCAGGCAACCTTTGAATCTGGCTCCAGGTGAGCGAGTTTGTTAAGCCTGTTGAGACAGCTCTTGTCAGGGACACATACACAGACACACACACAGAAGGCTCGAGGTATTCTTATTTCCATTCCTCTATGCCATCAGTTTACCACCCAATCCATCTATCTATCTTTCTTGTACCGGATATGTGAGCAGCTGCCCCTGTCATGTTGTGCACCACCCCTACCCTCTACCTTTGAGGAACAGCGGTACAGTGATAGGGACAGCAGCATGATAGTATGATTCCTTTACCCCTTTGCACTCTTAGTGACAGCCCCATCAGCAGCAGAGGGGTTCACTGTCAGCTTTTGGCTCAAGGCACAACTCCTGTCCTGTCAAACACTTGTATTTTCCTGTCACAGTAACTAGTATGAAAAAGGAGGAATGCATTTCTTTAAAACAATTCCATTAAAAAATAAGAAGAGGTATAGAGAGTAATAAACATCTGCTGGTTATAGATTATTAAATGCTTCCCCTTTCATCATCTCTTATGCAACAGACTAAAACAGCAATTCCTTAATCAAACAAAGAAAAAAAATCAATCATATTCATAATAAAGGGCAGATGCAGATAAATAAATGGTATTTATTTGAGACATAACTGACCTTTCCTGTGAATGTGATCTAATCAACAAATAAAGAATTAAACTGGTATTAAAGTTCTTTGGAAACTAAGAGATGTAATTTCTAAGGTTTTGCAAGGATCTAGTTGAGGGCTAGTAAATGTGCATGTAGATTATATGACCATCACATGTTTTGTGCCTTGATTGCATGGATTTCAGTGGTGTTGTAAGTGTGGCACTGGTGTACAGTGATGTTCTGTGTTCTTATTTAGGATGATCCTCTGGGGAACTTGAACCTGGCTTTTGACATAGCAGAAAAACACCTGGACATTCCAAAAATGCTGGATGCAGAGGGTAATATTTTATGTAGTGGAAAAATATGAGTTTTGTGTCCTGTTTATGGTAATGGGTGCTAACAATGTATATCTATTGTTTTGGATGAATCTCCTTCACAGGGGTCCAAATATCAACCACATAGATTTCTGTCACATATAATTATCTTCATATCTAACTGCATTTTTGTTATGTCTGAACGGAAGTGAAAACCAAAAAAAATATCTCCTTCTATTATCCAATGTAGCTGTAGTTTCCTTTAAATTCTTTCTGCCACCTTGACTTTTCATCCCTCTTCATGCCACAGATATCATCAACACCCCCAAGCCCGATGAGAGAGCCATCATGACCTATGTGTCCTGCTTTTACCATGCTTTTGCTGGAGCTGAGCAGGTAGTTTTGTCTGTCTTTTTTTCAATAGCACCATGTTATTCTGAGAATATCAAAAAAATAAAAAATATATATATGATCAGTTTGATTTAGACACAGCACACTGATTAAAAATCCTTGCCATCTTAGTTCTCTGATCTAATTACATTATTATTGTCCCCGTGCTCTCAGGCGGAGACTGCTGCCAACAGGATCTGTAAGGTGCTTGGAGTAAACCAAGAGAATGAGAAACTGATGGAAGAATATGAGAGACTGGCCAGTGAGGTAAAGTTTAAATATAATGATGGCACTTTGTGTCATGAAAGATTTTTCAAAGTGATGTGCTTTTTGGATAACAGTGATTAAGGTACAGTATTAGTACATTTTTGTTTGTCCTCTGTTTATTATGGGCTGTTCAAATTAAAAGTTCAAAAACAAAATTTTCTCTCTCTACTCAAATATCTCACTGATGTTACAAACTGAGATCCATCTGCTGGAAAAATCAATTATTTATCACCACTCTCTTGCCACTCCACTTATTCCCATGTTGTCCTTGTGTTTTCCAGCTGCTGGAGTGGATCCGCCGCACCACTCCCTGGCTGGAGAATCGGACCCCAGAGAAGACCATGGCAGAGATGCAACGGAAGCTGGAGGACTTCAGGGACTACAGACGCCAGCACAAGCCCCCGAAAGTGCAGGAGAAGTGCCAGCTGGAAATTAACTTCAACACCCTTCAGACCAAGTTGCGCATCAGCAACCGGCCTGCCTTTATGCCCTCTGAGGGGAAGATGGTATCTGTAAGTCACAACTTCATATTCATTCATTCATGATTGAGTCTTGCGATCAGTTCTGTTGTGGTTCAGACACTAAAGATTGCATTGTGTTGACAGGATATAGCCAGTGCATGGCAGGGTCTGGAGCAGGCAGAGAAAGGGTACGAGGAATGGCTTCTTACAGAGATCCGTAGGCTTGAGAGGGTGGACCACCTTGCAGAAAAGTTTCGCCAAAAAGCAACTAATCATGAGAACTGGGCCAGCGGTCAGTTGTAGTTTGTGTATTTACCTTTTTGATTGCTGTTGATGTGTCTATAGGTCCACGTGTTTATCTTGGCCAAGCACTTTATATAGAGTGCATTTTACTGTTTAGATTTCCTCATAATGAAATGTTATTGAAGGTTAATTTCTGCATCTGTAATGACCAGATAAGGACTGTTTTTAGTAGAACCTTATTATTATCTCAATATTCCTTTTTCATATGTGACATTCAGGTAAAGAGCTGTTCCTTTCCCAGAAGGACTACGAAACAGCCACACTGACAGAAATCAGAGCACTGCTTCGAAAACACGAGGCCTTTGAGAGTGACTTGGCAGCCCACCAGGACAGAGTGGAGCAGATTGCTGCCATTGCACAGGAACTAAAGTATGCACTCCCAACAGCAGATGTATGCAGTCACGTATCACCGAAATCCAGGACAGGAGAAATAATAGTAAAGTCAATGAAATTAATCTTGTTTTTTCTTTCATGCACACTTCATGCACAAATGCACATGCATTGTTTTTTGGCTTTAGACCCAGTACAACCCACCGGTGATTACTGGGTTAAATTATGGGTGACAAGCAATAGAGGTCACTGCTGTCCTCTCACACAGAAAATAAGCTATGGTTCATGCATCTCAAATGCATGTGAATTAACTGTTAACCACTTAAGAACCACTAGATGCCAAGGCAGAGGTTAGGTAGCTATTAGAGGTATTCTTAGTTAAGATTTTAAGTACTCAGAAATGAGAAAGGTGTGGCTCATGGGACTTCTGAGATTTTTTTCAATCAGTGCACAATGATAGATGTGAATACAGAGCGTTTGTTGTTTTATATTTGAAAACACTGAGGAAAAAAGAGAAGGAATCAGTTATTGAGGGATAGCTCAGTAGGTAGAGTGTTTGCACCATGATCCCCCCCAATCAGGGATTCAAATCCACCGAACGGCTACACTGAGATACCCTTTGGTAGGTGCCCGGTGCTTCACTGAGTGAATGGGTTAAATGCAGAGGACTAAGCAATTTCCTATGGGATTAATAAAGTATACATTATTATTATTGACCAAAATGCTGGTTTTCTGTTAAAAGTAAGACTAAAACTTCACTGAGATCATAATGCGCTGGGATGCAATCATATTTTCAAAGTTATTATGTGGACACATACCTTAAATATTATTTCCTCCTAGGCTGGAAAGAGACTGATCCTGTTAAGGATGTGGTCTCTAACACAGAGGTGCATGCTGTCCTTCTCTTTGGCTCACTCTCTCCTCCACCTACTGACACAAATGATACGGCTGTCTCATTTTTGCATAATCCAGCGAGTTCAGAAGTAAATTCTATACCTGAAGCTAATTCTGTGTAATGATTTACTGGAACCTACTCAGTCTCTGGAGCAACTCAACCTAGCCCAGTTATATGCTTTCCTTCACCTCTATTTCATGCAGGTGATGAAGGAAATTTTGAGCACAGTAAGGGTGGGAAACCTGTGAGCTTGATTTTGCACTACATCTCTCTTTTGAACCTTTTACCAACCTGGTGAGTTGAGTTGCTATGCAGCTATCTATGACCATCTAGGTGAAGACAGAGAAACAAAGACCAAGGCTTTCTGCCAGTGCCTCCATATGTATATCCACATGCCAACCATTATGCCTCAGCTGGGGAAGCTTCACAATACCATGAGACACCATTTGGCGCAAAGCCGCACTACCTCTTTGTGATTCGTCAGCTTCTTCATTACACAGTGCCACATTTACATGCTGAACATGAGGCTAGCAGAGTTCATCAGAATAATGTCTGCCGTGAGAGATACCATCTCCCAGCCATCTTCAGCCACCCCCACTGGGACACAGGTTACCAGTGGACCTCCACTGCACACAAGACTCTACCAAAGACAAAAAGCATTTTTAATTTTTGTTTTTTTCAAATAGCTTGAAGCGGTCTGGGGTTAAGGCAACTCTTATTCCTGTAGTTTACCGTATGGTGTATTTTGACCTTTTCCATTGAATGACATCTCAATAAAATGCTACATGAACCCTGTTCACTGTTTTCCTTTGAGGTCACTTATACTTTCACCTAAAAGTGCAGCTTCAGATGCTCATCCAGGGAAAGCAGTGACAGAGTCTCAACACTGTGATGATTTTGGTGGTGCATTTTCTGTAAATGAGTGCCTAAACCTGAATACTAATTCAAGCAGTTTTAAACGCTCTGAAGTTCAAAGCCAAGAGCCCTTTTTTCTTCCAAGACTGAGCTGAATATGTTCTGTTTTTTCATGTGTTAAACTTTAATTTAAAGTCATCTTGCAGTCCTCATTATTATTTATTATAGCTATTTGCTCTCAAATTTTCTTTTCTTTGTTGTTTTACCTCAACTTAATACAGTTTTCTCATGCAGTAGGATTTACATATCTCTATATCATACTATATATTCTGTATACCACAACTCTAACCAGTGCTGGTGGGTGGATGGGGCTCTGTTTTCCAGAAGTAAAAATGGCACAACAGGTTTATTTTTCTTTTCCTAGTGAGTTGGACTACCATGATGTTGCTGCTGTTAACCAGCGCTGCCAAAGCATCTGTGACTTATGGGACAAGCTGGGAACGCTGACTCAGAAGAGGAGAGAGGCACTGGAGGTAAGAACAAAATTTCACTTGTGAGTGTATGACTGAAGGGGATTTATGGCAAAGGCTTTAGGTATTAATCCATTATAGCTGTAGAGATCTTAAAAGTTCTCAAGTTCTTTGTATATATTAAGTCCCCACAAGAGTGTGCTAATGTTCTACGCATTGAACTACCATCAAACGCCAGCTCAATTAAAATTTTAGTCAAAGCATTTTAGATGTCTGTCACTGATGTGAGTGTTGAAGAGACAAGTGATTGAAGGGGACAGATAACTGGATCCCCTCTAAAATCCCTGCCCTGCATAGAAAGGTAAAATAGAAGGGTAGAGGGGATAAAAGAGATATGGATGTAGATGTCATATCCAGAAAGCAACTGGCTAAAAGCCCACTAGCCACTTCCTCTGAGCCATACTGGCCATTCCAGACCCACAAATGTGTGAGGGCCTGGGAAAAGGGCCAAGGATTAAGTCTGAATGACAGGAACAGGGGGCTGTTTATCTCCATCTTCTACTTCCAACTATCTCCCATTGAGGGGAGGGACTCTGTCAGGAACAACCAAGCCAGACTTGGGAGCTGGGGTTAACAAGTCAAAGAAAGTTATGCACACTGCCATCATTCTCAAAACAGGTGAGAGGGTGTTTAAGTCATGCTAAAGCGTAACGCTGAGCTGTGATTAGATATTGTGACAATTTTAGGATTTCAACATTTATAAAACATGTCTGTTATGTTTTGTAATCCTCTCAGCGCACAGAGAAACTGCTGGAAACCATTGATCAGTTGTTCCTAGAATTTGCTAAGAGGTCTGCTCCTTTCAACAATTGGATGGAAGGAGCGATGGAGGATCTGCAGGACATGTTTATAGTGCATACTATTGAAGAGGTTCAGGTAAGTTTACTATATTCTGAGGAGAGCAGCCTTTGGCATTAAGTGCTTATAATGTGATCACAGTGTAATTTTACAGTTTTTCATATAAGCCCATTTAATGGATTCCTCGTGATTGGGTTTCATAATATATAATGTTGTGTTGAAAAAACAAAAATGCTATATAGTGCGCAATGTTTCTATTTGTCACACCCTAAAAAAAACAGCACATAATGTTATCTCTTGGGACAAAATTGACATTTCCATAAAATTTCAACACTTTCCTCTCCTGCTTCCCCTTCCAGAGTCTAATCGCAGCTCATGAGCAGTTCAAAGCTACTCTTCCCGAGGCAGATTCAGAGAGACAGGCCATCTTGGGAATCCACAATGAGGTGCAGAAAATTTCACAGAGCTATGGGATCAAGGCCAGCTTTATCAACTCTTACAGCACTATCACAACTGAAGAGCTTCTCAACAAGTGGGAAAAGGTAGCTACAGTTTTCAAACTGATTTATAGACTCAGAGAGTATATTAAAGGGTAGTCATAGAGATAGTGGACATAAGAGAACACTATCATTGTTTACTAATACTGATATTTTATGACAGAGGAGTCAGCAATCGCTTAGTAAGTTTGCAATCCAAATCACTATCTCTTAATAAAAATGTAATTTATACAACCAGCAATAATGTATCTGTTCTGTGTATCTGTGCATGTTTTCTAGGTGAAAAAGCTGGTTCCTCAGAGAGATAGTGCCCTCCAGGAGGAGATGGCACGCCAGCATGCCAACGAAAGGCTGAGACGGCAGTTTGCTGCCCAGGCTAATTTGATTGGGCCCTGGATACAGACCAGGATGGAGGTTCAGTATACAGGCTTAATAAGCAAATTCTACATTAATCAAATAAAGTCTGAAATGGAAGAGGATTATTTTCTAATTCATTGTACTTAGACAAGTAGAATAGCAGTTTCATTCCTGATGATGATGATATCTGAATAATACAAAGTAAATTTACTCAGGATATATTTATACACACATGTATATACTCACCTCATAGTTCTTATACAGAGTAAAATTACTGTCAGTCACATGTAATTGGCTCTTTGCAGATTCAGTAAGCAAACCCTCTTCATGACCAGTTTTGATCATAAGATGGGGCTCTTAGAGCCCCATCTTATGATCAAACGAGCTTACGAGCTAACCTCGTGGCATGTACCGTCCTAACAGGAAATAGGGCGCTGCTCCCTGGAGATAGGAGGCACCTTGGAGGACCAGATGACCCAGCTGAAGCAAATCGAGCATGTCATAGTTGCTTATAAACCCAATATTGACAAGTTAGAGGGAGACCACCAGCTAATCCAGGAGTCACTTGTGTTTGATAACAAACACACCAACTACACCATGGAGGTACTGGAAATTGAGTTTTATAGCTACATATACATAGAAAAATACATTGATTCTTAAAGTAGGTTTGTCAACATAAACTTGGATTTCCAGAGTCTTTTAACATTTCTGGTCTGTCAACACAGCACATCCGTGTTGGGTGGGAGCTGCTCCTCACAACCATCGCCCGAACTATCAATGAGATTGAGACCCAGATCCTGACCCGGGATGCTAAGGGCATCAGTCAGCAGCAGATGAATGAGTTCAGATCGTCTTTCAACCACTTTGACAGGGTACAGCGTTTTGCCATTTCACTTCACTAGAGCCATTTTCTGCCTATTCCAGTGGCCGATGTAAAGCAATCTCAGTAGCTCAGAAGAAGAGCAGGGGGTAGCCCAGTTTTGAGAGATGTGTCTTGAGCTTATGAGCATCAAAACCCAGGTGTTAACTCTTATGTGGTATTTGTGACATCCATAAACTGTATAAAACACGGATGTAGCGACAGCAGCTTTACATGTTGGTCAGTGCAGTCTCTCTGTAAAGCTGGGTGTTTTTGGCACTGCCGTCTCAGTATTTTGTAACGTTATGTGGTGAGCGAGGATTGGATCTCTCTATGAAGCTGAGCAACACTGCATGCTCATTAGCTAATGACTTGTGATTGATGAACCAATGAGCATACCGTTTTATCTTCCTTCCTCACTCTAATGGGGACCATAATTTACAAATTATGTTTTAGTTATTTACTTGAAGCTAGCAGTTGTGCCCATAAAGTCTGGCTGTAAACCTGCATGAAAAAGAAAGCAGGTTTAAACTTCATTGGCTTTACTTTTCAGATCTAGAAGCTACATCCATGTTTTAAATACTGTCTCTGATACTTGCTAAATCCCATCCAGTTCAAAGTGCAATCTTCTGCACTCACCCCTATATTTAATATGAAGGTTGGTCAGGACTAAAGGTGAAGATTAAACATTTTTACTGGTATCTTGCTGTGAAAGTATTAAAATATCTAAGTATTTCTCTCTCTATATATATTTCGTTAAGATTATTTTTATATAGTAAAACTTCAATGATAGATGACTTACTCAAGCATGTCTCAAACGTATTCAAGTCACATCTGTACAGCCACATACTGGTTCCCCTCACCATGATGGAGTAACAGCTTGGATAATACACCCAACAAATTCCAATCTCATTACAAAACTGACAATGCTGCAGCTTTTTGTGATTGATAAGAATGCTTTGGATCTGTGTTTCCAACTTCCATGCGCCCAGTTTCAGTGTGAATGCACGTGCATGTGCCATATTAGCCTTTAAGCTTTTTTATCATGAAATCTTCAACTTTTATCAAAACTTTTATCTTTTCTGTATTTCTCTGACAACACTTTCTGAAATTTGGTGTCTGGTTTGTAGAAGAAGAATGGAGCAATGGAAACAGATGACTTCAGAGCCTGCCTCATCTCCATGGGATATGACTTGGTAAGGCGCTTCACTGTTATTTGGATGCAGCTGTGTTATTAGTAAATTCTGCAATTGTTTGATTTTCACACATACAGTCACACATACATGCAGTCATTATGGGTCTTCATTCACGCCTATTTCAGGGAGAGGTGGAGTTTGCTCGCATAATGATGCTGGTAGACTCCAATGCTACGGGAATCGTTTCCTTCCAGTCTTTCATCGACTTTATGACCAGAGAGACTGCTGATACAGACACTGCCGAGCAGGTTGTGGCATCCTTCCGGATCCTCGCTGCTGATAAGGTGTGTATGGGGCTTACTGGCATATGGGCAGATATTTTTAGCATAAGCTATTCCTGTCATTATTTCCAGGGATTTGCCACATCATACTGATTTACGATGTACTTTTTTGTAGATGAGAAACAAATTAAAACAGAAAATGGGAGTAAGAATCTGAAATGCAATTACCTTTCCACGTCCACAGCCTTATATACTTGTAGAGGAGCTCAGGAGAGAACTTCCCCCTGAACAAGCAGAGTATTGCATCATGAGGATGCCACCCTACGCTGGTCATGGAGCACCACCTGGGGCACTGGACTACACTGCCTTCTCCACTGCCCTCTATGGAGAGAGCGATCTTTAACCTGACCAGAAAACCTTTCATCCACCATCCATTAACCTCTCCTCTGCTTTCCCACCCTCCCTCCCTCCCCTCCATCTCATGGTGAAGTTAAGGAATCTATAATGCAAGTTGGATCAAATATACCAAATGGAATGAAAGTCTTTATTGATTAGTTTTCTGACACATTACTCATGCTGAGCATTGTTCTGTTTCTTTAGTACTCATCTTGTGCTGTCTGGCAGAAGATGCTTCCCAAAACATAGAAATAATGATGAAAAAATTGAAATTAGAAGCAATTCAATTTGATTTTTTTTTTGCTTGTGTGGTATGATGATTTGGTTCAGGATCGTGGAATTTAGGTAAAACTGGAAGATACAGGAAATAAAGGAGATTAGTTAGTCATACACCAAAAGGATCGTGGTGTTTCAGTAATTTTTCTGTAAAGAAAATAGTCATTTTTGGCAAGCAATGTTGTGTATTGTTTTATTTTTCCCCACAGTACACTTGTTTTGGGAATAAAATCTTCTGATAAGGCATTTTGACATGCTTCAAGTGAATTACAGTTTGCAAAAGCAGTTTCAGACCTACTGCCATCCATCAATAAACAGTGTGTTCCCCAAAAGGCCAAAAATATGCAGTACCAACAGAAGACAAATCGAAAACCACACGAAGGCAAAAGTAAATGTTTGCTCAGTGCTTTGAAAGCTGAAAACACTGTAGACTAAATGTGCAGTATTCACTAATGGTAAGATCAAACATTTGTTGGGTAGTGACAAACTCTAATGCTTACATGTGTCTGGAAAAATGGACAGTAAATTTCAAGAACTGCACATATAATAAATATCAACTATAATACAACAGGTGGTGCCATCATGGAAAAAATGGCCTAACAATACTAGACTTTGTGGCTGTGGTGTTTATCGAAATCCTTTATTTGTCCAGAAGCTTCCCATTAATTTCAATTAGTAGTAGTTTTCCATGGTAAGCTGAAAAAACCCCAAAGGATCTCAATGTCATATTTATCTTTAAATTGCATTTGAGGAAATTACTGTAAAATGTGGGACAAGAATATTATACTCATGTTCCATACTGTTTGAACATGAAATTTTAAAATTGAGTGGTATTTAAAAATATGGTGATGACAGTGATTTGAGACTAATATAATAAAAAAATAGGCTGGTAAAGTTGTCTTTATTTGATGCTCTAAATAATTAAAAAAGCATCATCATTGAATACTCTACACAGACTGAGCTAAAACATGCCAGAACATACATCCAGTCCAGTCAATATGATTTCAGGTGCAAGCTTTTCCTTTCAAAAGAGAAATATTTCTGGTGTAACTTGTGAGCTCTGACTCTGACACCTCTGATCTCTATAGGTGATGTTCTTATTTTTGGCAGAGACATGGATTTGTTGTATTGATCTAAAACTTCAGGTAGTAAAAACACCTTAAAGAGAAAACAGCTGGCTCCAGTATGACTCTGTTCAGTAAGTTACACTTTGTGCTCCAAGATAATGGATTCATTAAATAAACTTTATAATGCAGCCATTTATTTCAAATGGTGAATGTGTTTCTTTTTATGTTTGTCACCAGATGGGGGGAAAGACCATAATCCACATGTAAACAAGTCCCTGCACAAGAATCTCAAACTGTAAATTTTAGTGGATGCGGATTAATTAGATATAGATATTCCTAAATTTGTATGGGTTGTGCTGCAAGCGAAGAAGTAGTACGTCAATTTGAAGTCAATATGAAGTCAATATGCAAATACATCCAATGGAGGGACTTGGTCTTTCATGACATTTACTCTTCCTCCTCAATTCCATTTTTCTTCTGCTACATGGTTAGCAGTTCATCCCTACCACTCGAGTATATATGCCATCTGAAAGGTTAATGGTATGGTTAATTGGCCTGCTATGATTTTCAGTCAGCAGTCAATGATGGGCAGCTGTGTGTTGTTACCTCCTCATTCTGGAATTGGCCAAGGAGGGTTTGCCATTTCATATTTAACCAGCACTCAGATGAGGCTATTTATGCAGCTGACAAGCAAAATGGGTTCTTGGGTTCTTGTAAGGTAGCGTGTGGGTAAATAATTATATGTACTTATTCACAAATGTTCATGTTTTAGTGCTTATGACCCTTTTCCCCCCTACAGTCAGTTACCATTCATTGCACTCTTGAGCTGGAACGTGCATGGCTTTCCTGCTAAAGGTAGGAATACACCTTAATGAGATTATAAATCTTATAGATGCTTATTTTAAAAAAAAAAAAAAAAAAAAAATATATATATATATATATATATATCACATGGTTCCTTGGTTTAAACTTACTGTAGATATTTTTCTCTAGATTGGGGCCTGCCTAATCCCAATGATGGTGGGTTCTATAACATAGAGGCACAGCCTCTCCTCCATTATGATTCCCTCCCAGGTGCCCCACCTGTTCCTGCTGATCCAAATGACCCTGCTGTGTCATTCATGCATGACCCAGTAAGGTTGGGAACCTCTAGAGTTCAAACCTTGCCACCCAACTTCAGGGCAACTCCAGGTGGGCTTGGTGAACCTTCTGGTTTTGGTCCTGTGGAAGACTCTACACCTACCTTGTTGTCTGGAACATCTCACCTGAGGCCTGATTTTGGCTTTTCTCCAGCTCAGCTTGAAACGGGTCAACTTGGTCATGATGAAGGGAATCTTGATTATAGTAACTCAGAAAGGGGAACCCATGGGCTGGGCTCTACAACTTCCTTCCAGTCTGGTGCGTTGAGTAAGTATGTAGCCACCTATGAGCATGGAAATTCAGAGAGGGAAACGGAAGATTATTTTCCACCAGTGTTACATGCCTATCCTTTTGCTTTACCTGGAACTGTTTCGCAATACTACCTCAGACCTGCACTACCTGTTGACTGGTTAGCACCTTTATGGTACGGTGTCCACTAAGATACATCTGCATTGCTCAAACCCAGGTTCCCAGTGGTCACAAGACTGTAAAAGTACTTTTGGTTCTTCAAATAATTGAAGCGTTCTAGGATCTCTGTAATTCAATTCCCAGTTTCTGTAAATTTTGGCATAGTCATGTTTGCCTGGCATGAAACAGAAGAAATAAAATACTGCATGAACACTTGACTGTGACGGTTTGAGATCAAAACACTGTATAGATATACTATTTATGCGTCTTTCTAAGAATATGTACTAATATGTATTACTTACCTTTTTTTTTCCTTTCTGGGATTCTTGCTATTTTTGAGGTTCTGAATAATGAGTCATAAAACCCAAAATGCATATCTTAGTTTGCACTGACCAGTCAATACACAAACTCATGATGGAAAGCTCCCCTAGTAAATGAAGTAGCTAGCTCAGCTATTAGATATGCTCTTCAGTGCATGTCATCTACATAGCTACAGGTATTAAACTCAAACAGCTGGAAGCAACACAACTTCAGTTCCTCTATTTATCAGATCAGGATTAGGCTATTCGATGAAGCCTAACTTGTATCTGCAGTACTTGAGCAGATAAATTGCCTTTAGGGGGCCACAAAGCTTCAACTTGTTTAGACAGATTTGGGTAGCAGGAGGAGTAGAGTAGTGTCACGTGCCAGAAACATGAAAGTTGGCAAGCGTTGTCTCAGTCTTTGTTGAAACTAGTACAGCTTACGGTTCTCATCTCTCAGCTGCCCTTTTATAGATTACCTATAGCACTAGCCTAGCTGATAAACTAGCTGCATGGACTCAGAGGATAGTATGAAGTGACAGATTTTATTGGCCTGAAAAAGAATAAGTAGCCACTGTTGTCTTGAGCCTTTTTCTGAAGAGGCAAAACTTTCCTTTTTAATTGAAAAAAACATTTTCTGATCTGATATTTTAATACTAACAGAAGCAGCTTTCAAGTAACATCTCTGAAAACATAAAAAAAATAATGGTGGATATGATTAAAGTTTTTGAAAGGTACAAGTTAATTGTGAATGACTTTAACTACTTCCAAGGTGAACTTATATAGTTATGTTACAGTTACAGTAAATGTCAGAAAAGTAAAAGTAGCTCCACTTTTCAGTTTTGAAAAATGGCTTTTTTGGAGTTGAAGTTTGGTTCTTGTTTAATTCACTGAAGAAATAGGGGTAACTTAAATTATTGGTTAGTTGCTTTCAATTTCAGAACTCATTTTAGAAATTAAGGTTAGATATTTGTTTAGGACACTCTTTATCACAACTACTTTTATGATCCGTGATCAGCATAAGAACAGAGAAACTGGGTATAAAAGCAGCTCAGTCTGCTAAAACCTGCTTTGTAGGATATGCTTGAATCATACTTTTAACCACCATTCTGCCATATGAAGAGGTTTTGACAGTGGCACTGAAACGATGAGACTGCTCTTTGGCACAACTGAAAAAATTGTGCATTACTTTTTTTTCCTTTTCAGTTGGACAAGCTCAGTGTTGCTGCTGCCAGAACATCTGTGACTATGCTGGGTTAAGTTAAATCCCCACAAGAGGGTGATAATGCTCCTTGCAGAATTATAATTGCATCCAAAAGCAATTTTAAAAAAAAAGAGAAATGTTTGTGTGGTGATATTAAACATCTATCAGTGAAACAGCTCACTGAGGAGAAGAAAAAACTGGATCCACGCCCCACCTAGAAGGGTGGACAAGATAAATGAGAAATGTAGGTGTCCTGTCCATGAAGGGACTGGCTCAAAGCCCAAAAGTCTGTTCCTTTGATCCAAGCTAGCCATTATAGACCTGCAAATGTGAGAGGACCTGGGAAAAGGGCCAAGGATTAAGTCCAAAGGACAGGGACAGGAGGCTGCCTCTGACCACATCCCACTCAAACTTGGAGTTAGGGAGAAAATTCAATTTTATTTGTGTATGTACCTCCTAAACCCTAAGGCATTTCTTATGGGTGGAAAGAAAGCTATTTAAACCTACCTGGCTATTGACCTTCTTTGGTCAATGGCCAGGTCCTGAAGCAAGAAGGTCCTGAGTTCAGTTCCACTACCAGGCCTGGTGTGTAGTACAGTGTTCCTGGTGTTCTGTGTGTAGTTGCATGTTCTCCCTGTGTTTGTGTGGGTTCTCTGCGGGTATTCTGGTTTCCTTCCACATTCCAAAGAAATTCAGTAAATGGGGATAGGTTAATTGGTAACTCTAAATTGCCTAAATGTGAGTGTGAATGGTTGTCGGTGACCTGTCCAGGGTGTACGCTGCCTCTTGCCCTAAGACAGCTGGGATAGGCTCCAACCCTCCCGTGAACCTAATAAGGATAAGCGGATGAGAATGGAATGGATGGACAGCCACATTATCGGTTTGTGAACATGAATGGCCTTTTTCAAGGTTATGCCAAGTATCTCAATCTGATTTAAGTCTGAACTCTGATGAGGTCACTCCAAAACTTTAATCTTTTTATTGATTTTTTTTTTTTTCATTCAGAGGTGTTTCATACCATTTTCCTGTTGAATAACCTAAGTGAGCTTGACCTTCAGGACATGAACTATAATTGTTTTTTTTTAATAAAATGTTGTCGGTTTTATGCCAGATGTAGCAGGATTCAAACCTTCCAAAAATTTAAATTTTTGCCTCGTCAGTCCACAGAATATTTTTCCCAAGTCTGGGGGATCATGTTTTTTTTTTGTTTGTTTGTTTGTTTGTTGAAATTTCAGTAATGTCTTTGTGTTCAGATTGGTCAGCAGTGGTTTTCTCCTTGTAATTCTCCCATGCATGTCATTTCTCCCCAGTGTCTTTCTTTTTTTCGAATCATGAACACTGACCTTAAGTGAAACTAAGGCCTGCAGTTCTGAACCAAAGAATGATGTTCTGGGTGATAAAAGTTCTAGTTTACATAATTAATTATAAAGCATATAGGTGGTACCCCATCATATATTTTACAGTTGTGTCCCAAGGGGCAACCTTTGGGGCTCAATATGAATCCAAAGCAGAAAGACCAAAACCTGCAGTACCTCTAAGGGCCACTTGAAACCTACTCTAGAGCTACGTCAGTCCATTTAGACTTCCACATTAAAGGGGACAAATGTGAAATATTATTCCACAGATGTGTTTACAGAGGGCATGCACAACAGAGTAAATTTAATAGAGAAGCTTCTATTTGAAGAAGGTAATGACTTGGCTTCTAGCTGGAGATGACGTGAGCTACAGAGGTCTTTCTCTACCAGAAGAGTTAATATAACTTCTCTCCTTCAACTTTTACAATCTCATTAGAAATAATGACTAAGTGTGTGTGTGTGTGTGTGTGTGTGTGTGTGTGTGTGTGTGTGTGTGTGTGTGTGTGTGTTTTCTAGATGAAAAAGCTGTTTCCTTAGAGATGGTGCCCTCCAGGAGGCGATGACACGGCAGCATGTCAATGAAAAACTGAGTGGCAGCATGTTGCTCTGGTTAATTTGATTGGGCCCTGGATACAGGCCAATATGGTGGTTCCATATGGTGTACAGACTTCAAAACCAATTTGATATCTAATCAAATCAAGACTAAAATGGAAGATAATTATTTTCAAATGCAATTCACATAGAGAGACAATGATGTTGACTTTTCCTGAAGACAACAGTTACACAATATCACATAAACTTTTGAAATATCAACATCATATCTATTGTTTGTTTACTACATGTGTTTACTTTTGGTAAATGAGTTCATTGATAACTACTTGTGTGCGAAAATACAGTATTAGCAATAATTTGACAAAATGTACAGAAACTAACTGTACTGACATTTTGTACTTGGTAAACATTTAAAAAACATAAATGATAAAATACAAATTTTCAGGCAGTGTAGATAGAAGAAATTTGCAGTCTTTGTTGTTGATTAATTCAATAGGTGCGGTTTGTTCTTTGAGTTGGTGGATTCATTAAACTATTTATGGCTAAGTCAAGCATTTATTATCCAGTGGAGAAATTGTTATTTAAACAATGTCTTTCATGATCCATGATTCCATAATCCACATATATATGAAAGCTTACACAGGACTCCCTGACACTGCACCATTAAGACTGTACTGATTAAGGTTATTTTTAATGCAAGGTCCAAAAGTAAATATCTGTATGAGATTACAACTAATATTAGTGGTTCATATTTACAGAATGGTGCTTGATTATATGCAAACACAGAGATTGATACTGGTGAGTTTAGTTGAATGGGTTGTTTTAGCTGTGCAGATATTTCAAATACAGCCTTGCAAGCTGAGAAGTACTTCAGCAAGACCGGAGAGTAATAACAAAACAAATATAATAGCAAAATTGTTTTAGAAAAGTGATTCGGCAATGTCATCACTTCAAAAGTGTAAAATGAAATTGCTGACTGGAAAGAAATATATTAGTTACTCGTCTTTTGTTTTTGTGTTGTTGTTGTTTTTATCTTATTCTTTTTAGCACTTCCTCCTCACAGTGCTAAAAATATAGACTTTATTTCATGATATCAGTGCAGAGCTAGGCAGTGAATGTGAAAATTCAAAACTTTTGAAGGTCATAAAAGCATCCAAACACTTTGTACTTTGCTGTAGCTTTTATTCAAAAAGCTTTAACTATTTTGAAATGCAGATCCACTATTATGTATTATGTATGCTGTATTAAAAGAATAAAGCGACTCAGAAGTATATAATTAAACTCCAGCTGAACAACACTGAAGTGATATACACAGTAATGACTTAGCAATTATGGCCCAATAATAAAATGGATATGATTCTGAAAAGGGCCATTCTCCATAATGAGTACTCTTACTCTAAATGCTCTCTTTTGTTGCTAAAACCCTTGCACTTTGTAGTGATGGGATTTCCGGCTCTTTTTAGAGATCCGGCTCTTTCGGTTCGGCTCACTAAAAAGAGCCGGCTCTTTCGGCTCCGAACCGGCTCTTCGGGTTGTTTTGTTGCTTTAATTAATTTATTATTAACAATATTATAAAATTATGCACAAAAGGAATTACTAACGTAAAAAAAAAGGTGGTTTTATTTATATATGTTTATATATAAATATATGCGGGGGTCCCTAGAGACAAAACACGTACAAACTCCAAGACACATTTCTAGCATGAACTGAACTTCCAAAGCAGAGCTACTAGATCACTTAAATTACACAATTGAAAGCATATGTGTATTCTTTGTGTATTTATACACAGGCACTCATATATATTCAAATAATTAAAAAAAAAAAGTTCATTTACCTGTTATTACCACACACCAAATCCGGTCGTTGGTACTTGCTGGCTTGTGTAGCCACTCGGTAACAAAAGTTCAACACTGCCCCTAGCATCCTGGAGCACTTCTGTTGTCTTTTGTACGTGTTTTGAGTTTTTATGTGCTTCTGAGTTTTTACGTGTTTTGGAGTTCGTACGTGTTTTGGAGTTTGTACGTCTTTTGGAGTTTGTACGTGTTTTGGAGTTTGTACATGTTTTTACGTGTTTTGGAGTTTGTACGTGTTGTTACGTGTTTTGGAGGCTGCCCCAAAAGGATTTTGTCAGACCAAGGCAGAGAGTTTGTGAATGAAGTAAGTGTTAAATAATTTTCAGTTACATTTTTTAACTTTACTTCACTGGGGTCAAAGATTTTTTTCTTGTGTGCTTGTATAAGAAGTATAACCTTGTCCTTATCTGTTGAAGCTCAACTCTGATCTTTGCAAGTTATTGCAAATTGAAAGAAGTGTCACAGCAGCATACCATCCACAGACCAATGGTCTAGATGAAAAGACCAATGACAACATAATTTTTGACATGCCTAATTTTTATCTATCAGTTTTTAATAACATTACTTATGTTATTCAAACTTAACTGTTACTTAATAATTTATTAATTTTTTTTACTACTAATTAAACTTTCTGTCTTACTTACTGTCTTTACATATTTCTATGCCTGCATTTAGAGCCCTCCGAAAACTGGTGAATGACCAGCAGAATAACTGGGATCTGTATCTAGATCCCACCCTGTTTTCACTCCGGTCAAAAGTACACACCACAACAAAGTACACACCTTTTTTTTCTGATGTATGGAAGAGAGGCAGTATTTCCATCAGAAGTGCCTGCTTAACTTAAGTGCCGGTGAATGTTTGTCAAATTCTTTCTATGTTAGAACTAAGAATTGAAACCATTTGAGAAAAAAACCCAGTAATGTCTTTATGAATATGATATCTTGTTTTAATTGCTAATATCTACAAAATTTTAGATTTCCAACATCATTCTGCCAGATGACAAAAGGTACAGTGACTATGTACAGTCTGAAAGTGAAGCACAACATGCAGTTAAAGAAACTGCACAAGAAAACATTGCGAAGTCACAAGACAAGCAAAAGGTTGCATACGCCAAGCGGGCCCTGAAAAAGTACAAAAATGTTGTGTACAATGTAGGGGATCAAATTCTGCTCCTAAATATGAGGAAACGTGGGCGAAAAGGAGGAAGACTTGAACCGGATTTTTCAGGTCCCTACACAATTGATGACTTCAGTGGAAAATGTGTTAGACTGAAAAACGCTGAGGGAAATACTTTAAAAAGTCTATACAGTATTGACCACATTAAACCCTATAGAAGAAGCCACCCTGTCCAAGTCTCAACTCCAACTGAACCTGTTGAGAGTAGCCCATCTTCTGAGATGTGGCCTTGCAGTCCTCAGCATCATCATGAAGCGCTGCAAAATAACAGATCCTTTGTCATTCAGTTTGCACCAAAAATAGCTCAGGTAAAATCAGAAGAGCTTGTACCAGTGACCCCCCAGAAACCCAGCACGCAAGAAAAAGGTGGCATAGCTAAAAATTTCATCCTGACCGGTTGGTCAATTGTTGCCAGTTTGGCTAGTCAAATGGATAGAATGTTTTATTTTTTTTCTTCCCTCTTGCTAATTTTGACCTGTTGGTCCAATTTTGGCTAATTTCTGATTTACATAAAGCTACTCCCCTCTGGCATGTTTATTTTGTTGGCCCTTGTCTGGTTGTGGCCCGTTGGCCCTTGTCTGGTTGTGGCCCGTTGGCCATTGACCGTGATTTTCAAATGGCGACTGTTATTACTAAAGAAACTTATCATATTTTGTTTTTTAGTGAAGTGGCTTTGGGCTGCAAAAGACACCGGGCGTGTGGAGGCAGTTGTTGGGCCATACAAATTGTATGACTCTTCTTTTCGCACACTGGAGGACAGTGGGTGGCTTTCTGATGAGGTAAGTGAAGTAATCATTTTTGGTCCTAGTGGTGGTCTGTAAAAATAATCTTCTTTTAATCCAAACAGGTCATTGATGCATACCTGCACTGCCTTATTAGGAAACAAAAGGCAAGTAAGAACGTATGCCGGTTATTTCACAAAGGTATTTTATACAATTTTGTAATCTTTAAAAAAAAATAAAAATCTTGCATTTTTCAGAAACCGTGTATCAGTTGTCTTGCGTTGTTGCAACCTCTCTGTTTTCTGGGAAGTTTAAATGTGTCAGCAAGGTAATGTAGATGTTATATTGGTTATATAGTGTATGTTATGTAAATAAATCTAAACCTTTATAAACTTAAAAATATTCCACAGATGTTGTTTCCGGCTGAGGACATTTGGTTGTGCCCACTGAACTCTGGTGCACACTGGATCCTTGTGGTACATGTTCACATCTCATGTGTTTTTTCTCTTTTTTGTTTTACTGTTCTTTTTAGCAGCATATTCTTATTTTGAAAATGCTTACAATTGATTATGTTTACTTAAGTGAGTGTAATACACATATTCTACTAAATACAATTTTTATTTTAGGTTGTCAAAATCTCCTCACAATCTGTACTGCTGTTAGACCCTCTTGGAAATGAAGGTTGTTATGAAAGGAAAGTTATGCGTAACTGGAGGTATTCATCATTCATTAATTTTCTGTTTTGGGTTGTTTGGTTTGTGGGGTTTTTTTTCTTTTTATTTAGAGCAAAATGCTGGCTACATTTTAAAAACTTGTTTTATTTTTATTAGGAATTTTCTGAGGATGAAAGGAAAGGAAGAGTCCCGAGTGGACCATATCAATATCAAGTCATTCTGATTTTGCTTTCAAAAATAAAAGCCCTTTCAAATTGTCCACAATTTACCTAACTTTCTGTGATTTCAAAATGCTCTAAAATGGAAAATTCCTGTTTCCACAGGGTAATTCCACTTTAGATCAACAGTATACAGACCCACAGTGATACCATATCAATATCAAGTCATTCTGATTATGCTTTCAAAAATAAAAGTCTTTTAAAATTGCCCATATCTGACTTACTCTTGGAACAATTTCAAAATGCTCTTAAATAGAATTTTGCTGTTTCCACAGGCTAATTCCACTTTAGATCAACAGTATCCAACCCCACAGTGATACCATATCAATATCAAATCAGTCTGATTTTGCCTTCCAAAATAAAAGACTTTTCAAATTGCCAAAATACTGTTAGGTGTAGCTGTGTGCAGGCAGGAATAGGACCCAAGGTGCAGACTCCGGAGACAGACGTGAACTCAAAAAAAGCTTTAATTTAATACTCAAAATATAACAAAACTAAAAAAAACTCAAAACAAACTTAAACTAGAGAAATGACAGAACACACAGCTAAGAAAACGGTAGATCGCGACACGGACACAGAGAAACACAGGGCTTAAATACACAGAGGGAGCAATCAGGGAATGAGTAACAGGAGGGAAACACAGCTGGGACAAATCAGAACTGACGAGACCAAAGAAGCGTAAACTGAACACACTGAGAAAAGACAGAGACCTTCAAAGTAAAACAGGAAACACATAACACAGACTGAACAAAGACACAGACTCACATGCAGGCACTACAGAGGGAACAGAGACGTGGGAACAGGGCAGACACAAACACTGACTGAACACGGGGATAAAGGAACTTAAGATACACATAGACGCGAACTAGACAAGGGGATGCAGGTGATAGGGGAGACAGAGCAACTAAAGAAGACAGAGACATAAGCCATAAGACAGAACTCAAAGAAACCAAAAACTAGACAGTATAAATAATATCGTAAACTCAAAAACCCTGGGTCAACGACCCAGGCATCCTAACAAATACGACCTACTCTTTTAAAGATTTCACAATGCTCTAAAAATGAAAATTGCTGTTTCCACAGGATAATTTCACTTTAGATCAACAGTATACAGCCCCACAGTGATACCATGTCAATTTCAAGTCAGTCTGATTTTGCTTTTCAAAATAAAAGCCTTTTCAATTTGCCCATATATGACTTACTCTTGGAGCGAATTCAAAATGCTCTAAAAATGAAAATTGCTCTTTCCACAGGATAATTTCACTTTAGATCAACAGTATACAACCTCACAATGTTACCATGTCAATTTCAAGTCATTCTAATTTTGCTTTCCAAAAAGTACACAGTATTTGCATCCAAAATAAAGTATAGTTGCCATGAAACAAAGGTTCGCACAAGGAATGGACCCAAGACACTAGTGATGGGTCGTTCGCGAACGAAATGGCTCTTAGAGCCGGGTCTTTGACGTGAACGACGCGAGCCGTCACGTGGGTTTTTTTTTTCTTTCTCTCAGCCTCTCTCTCGCACTTTTTTTCTGCTTCACTTAGCAAGCGAGCCTTGTGCTTTATGCTGGGCAGAGGGGCGGTAATTACACTCAGTAGCACAGGAACAGATCCAGAGGGGAGAGAGAGAGAAAGAGAGCCAGGGACAACAATGTCACATTAGAAAGGTATAGTAATCATCCACAACTATTTTCGGTTGCAGATGATAAAGGATTCATTAAGTTTATTCATGCAGGCCCATATGACAGATAATGTGCATGTTTCTTTTTGTTTTCATATTTTAATTTATATTTAATTGTGTTGTGGTTTGCAGTGTTTTGTGTTGTTTCACTTTAAATTTGTAAAAGGAAAAGGCTGAAAATTTAAATAGTTAAAAGTTGAAATGTGAATAGTTGATTTTTGTATTATATGATTTATTTATTACATTTTATGTGGAGTGAATAAATAAAAGTATATTTACAGTGGCCCCTAGAGACAAAGCACATACAAACTTCAAATCACGTACGAACTCTGAAGCATGTACAAACTCCAAAACACGTAAAAACATGTACAAACTCCATGTAAAAACATGTACAAACTCCAAAACACGTAAAAACTCCAAAACACGTACAAACTCCAAAACACGTAAAAACTCAGAAGCACATAAAAACTCAAAACACGTACAAAAGACAACAGAAGTGCTCCAGGATGCTAGGGGCAGTGTTGAACTTTTGTTACCGAGTGGCTACACAAGCCAGCAAGTACCAACAACCAGATTTGGTGTGTGGTAATAAAAGGTAAATGAACATTTTTTTAAAATTATTTGAATATATATGAGTGCCTGTGTATAAATACACAAAGAATACACATATGCTTTCAATTGTGTAATTTAAGTGATCTAGTAGCTCTGTTTTGGAAGTTCAGTTCATGCTAGAAATGTGTCTTGGAGTTTGTACGTGTTTTGTCTCTAGGGACCACCGCATATATTTATATATAAACATATATAAATAAAACCACTTTTTTTTTTACGTTAGTAATGCCTTTTGTGCATAATTTTATAATATTGTTAAGCCCTTTAAAAGAGATGTATTCAGAATCGAAGATGGGCATCCGGAGCTGAAATACCAGCATGCTCGGGTAGCGGCCGCACCTTAATGGGATAAACGACGGCCTCTTTGACTAATCGCTTGGCATCCTCCAGACCGATGATGTCCTCCCATCGCACATTGGGACTGTGCAAATAGATGTCCTTTTGAAAAGCATACACACACACACACACACACAACAGAGAGTGAGTGATGCATGTGGAAGATATAAGCCAGAAATTGGCCCCCCACACATGTCCTGGTTGCGTAAATAGATGTCTTTTAGAATGAAACATCAGATATGGGAAGTGGATAGAGCCTGGGCCTTCATTAGTACAAAATATCAATTCATTCAAAACAAAGCCCTCTGCTGCTCTGTAGTGGACACATTCAGCAAGAGTCATATGGAGGATTTTCATATTTTTACATCATATTCCAAGCTGATATTCCTGCTGATGATCGTAGCTAGTTCCCTCATCTCACCACTCATTCCAGAAAAGCCACTCAGTGGCTTCAGTAGGCGTTCCTGCAACATAGACTTTTTATTATTATCAGTAGACATTTTGTACTTTTTGTAGCCTTCAAATAGTTTTTATTTTGGACAATTCAGACTGTTACCAAAATATATTTTTACACGTTTCACAGTTGTTTGAAGCTTGTCTGAATATTATGACCTTTTTTATAACTCAGTTTAGCTCAAAGGCTCCAGCATAATTACCATATGGTCTGAATCAATCCCAGCTCCTCTGACAGCATCCTGGATTGCACCTTTGGCATCAGTCTTCTGCCCCCAAGATACATAAGAGAACATAATAGGAACAAAAGTGACAGCGGTAATTTTGTTTTAAAAAGGGTGAGGACTTCTTTTTTATGTTTTTGCATTTGGCTCGGCCAAATCAACCCCAAATCATAAAGGTGCTGGTTTATGTTGTAATGAATTAAACAAAAACAATTTTGTTAGCATCCTGCTGCAGCATCATCGTAAAATGAAAACCGTCTCATAAATGTCATACTAGAAAAAAATGTGATTAACTTCAGTTGGGACGATGAGGTTTGCTTCTGTTCTCAGAGTATTCACTTCTTCAGTACCTTCCTGTTTGTGGCACACTTTCCAGCTGGTCTAATTTTGATGGAGGATATGCTGAGACCAAAGTCCGATGACTGTGGAGCAAGATTGGTGCCATTCTTCTAGGAAATTAACACAAATGTCAGAATAATTGCTAGCTAGAATACAGAGTTGTTTTGATTTGACTTCATTTTTCCACATTTGCTTGTACACTAGTGGCTGGCTTCTTTGCTCCAGTTCCTGTCTTTGTGTTCCGGGAAGGGTTGATTTCTGGGAGGGGTTTCACAGCACTACGGGATACCTGTGAACATCACCATGAACACACCTCACCTCCACCCATTCCGCCTCCAACAATGCCCCGGGTTGAACCAAGCCTTGGTGGACGAGCGTCTACGTGCAGCCCGTGTCCACCAACGCATGGCGTATACCCCCTCGAGTCCTTACCGGAATGCTGTATGTCCCTCCTGGGCCGGGAGAGGGCGCTGGGGTACCGGCAACACGGAACACCTGCCCCACTTCCATAAGTGGACAGTCCCTCCTCAGGTGTCCCAGTTGCCCGCACTTCCAGCACTCCTGCCCCGGCGTCTGTGCGGCTCTCCGTGGCTCAGGGGCGGTACCGCTCGTCTCGGCTCCCCGGGACGGCACAAACGTAGCAGAGGGATTCGTGGGGCTCAGCGCCGGCGCCCGCTCTGCCTGCCCTGGCGCAGGTACCGGGCGCCTCGGGGCCGGTACTGGGGCCTGTCTACTCGGCAAGGTGGTCCTCTGCCAACGTCACCGCCACCTCCAGACTCGCGGGCCGGTGGCACCGGACCCATCTCGCCGTTTCCGCCGGCAGCCCCTCCACGAACTGCTCCAGCACCACCTTGTCCACCAGCAGCGTCTCGCCCTCTGACAATCCCGGCTGCAGCCAGCGCACTGCTGCATCGCGTAGCTGTCAGGCCCAGGCGAACGGTCGAGCCGCCGCGGCCAGCCGGCAGGCTCGGAACCGCCGGCGATGCTCTTCGAAGGTGAGCCCCAGCCGGTCCACCAACGCTCGGCTCACGTCCCGGAAACAGCTCCTCAAAGCCGGCGGCAGACTCAGGGCCGCTGTTTGGGCCTCCCCAGACAGCAGGGGGAGCAGCCGCGGAGCCCACTCCTCCTGCGGCCATTGGCAAGCCTCTGCCGTGACACGGAAAGTTTCCAAGAAAACCTGGGGGTTGTCCCCCTCCCCCATCCGGGGCACCGACAGTGGTGGGGGCTGCGGCTTGGCAGCGGCCCCAACCATCCGCTCCAGTACTTGCGTCTGCCGGTCCGTCCGTTCCTGCAGCGCAGCCAGGTGGGCCCGCTGGTCCGCCGCCTGTTCTCGGCTCATCTTCGCCATCTCCGGGCCTGGTGGGCGACTTTCACTGATTGATAATTGGGCTCCATTAGGTGATGGTGAAGTTGGTCCATCGCGTAGTTCGCGTTCCCCTCGGGGGCACGTTAGGCCCTCCGTACCACAACGGTACTTAAACAGAGAAAAGGGAGGGATGGACCGAAGTGTGGGGCAGCAGCGCGAGCCATCGGTTTACTTTTATGGGGCACCGTTTGTAAACTGAAACATGCCGAAATTAACGGCAACATTTTTCCACATTTAGCTCTAAATCTTACAAAAACATGTTTTTTCGAGTCATTTTTTTACAACATTTAGTAAAATATTTGTAACTTTTCATATTTAAAACAAGATTTTAAATGTTAAATCTAAATGTTAAATCTAAATGCTAAATCTAAATATTATATTTAAATGTAAATGTTAAATGTAAATATTATATATAAATCTAAATGTTAAATGTTAAATCTAAATGTTATATATAAATCTAAATGTTATATATAAATCGAAATGTTAAATCGAAATGTTACGGGAAACTAAATATTTAGCTAATATGCAAATTTATTGTACGGGTCAACGGAAATACCAAAATAAAAGCTTCAAGAAAACCTCCCGCACTAAAGTGTGCCGGTCGTGGTCAGGTTTTGTGTTTTAGTGATGGGATTTCCGGCTCTTTTTAGAGATCCGGCTCTTTCGGTTCGGCTCACTAAAAAGAGCCGGCTCTTTCGGCTCCGAACTGGCTCTTCAGGTTGTTTTGTTGCTTTAATTAATTTATTATTAACAATATTATAAAATTATGCACAAAAGGAATTAATAACGTAAAAAAAAGTGGTTTTATTTATATATGTTTATATATAAATATATGCGGTGGTCCCTAGAGACAAAACACGTACAAACTCCAAGACACATTTCTAGCATGAACTGAACTTCCAAAGCAGAGCTACTAGATCACTTAAATTACACAATTGAAAGCATATGTGTATTCTTTGTGTATTTATACACAGGCACTCATATATATTCAAATAATTTTTAAAAAAAAAAGTTCATTTACCTGTTATTACCACACACCAAATCCGGTTGTTGGTACTTGCTGGCTTGTGCAGCCACTCGGTAACAAAAGTTCAACACTGCCCCTAGCATCCTGGAGCACTTCTGTTGTCTTTTGTACGTGTTTTGAGTTTTTATGTGCTTCTGAGTTTTTACGTGCTTTGGAGTTTGTACATTTTTTTTACGTGTTTTGGAGTTTGTACGTGTTTTGGAGTTTGTACATGCTTCAGAGTTCGTACGTGATTTGAAGTTTGTATGTGCTTTGTCTCTAGGGGCCACTGTAAATATACTTTCATTTATTCACTCCACATAAAATGTAATAAATAAATCATATAATACAAAACTCAACTATTCACATTTCAACTTTTAACTATTTAAATTTTCAGCTTTTTCCTTTTACAAATTTAAAGTGAAACAACACAAAACTATGGGCAGAAATCTGTGCCATCAGAAACTGAATTTGAATAAGTTCAATTTGAATTTGAATTGCTCAGATTGAATCTGAATTGTAACTTGAATAAATGCTTTTGAAAACTGAATTTGAATTAGTCTAATTTGAAATTGAATTTATGGTTTGAAAATGATCATCACTAAATTGAAATTGAATTTTATATTTTGAAAATGAATTGATTTGCTTTGAAACTGCATTTTATCCTTTAAAAATTCAGCTCTCGAATAATTTCAGTTTCACTTCTCACCATTCAGTTTCAGTTCTACAATTCAATTTCAGTTCCAAAATTCAGTTTTTTGGAACTTACATCCGGTTCCGGTTCAAGCACAGATTAATAGAACTACGTTTTACTAGCGGACCGAAAGTGTTACTGACGGGAATCTACAGCGTCTTGAGCTGAATTAAGACTTCAGAAGTCATTCGTCATGTCGAATGACCAGCGGATAAACTCTCAGGTTGGTAATAAATGTATTACATGTATAAGAACAAGCGTCATGTTAACAAAAGATTGCCGTACAGTAACTGTTATGCTTATTGTAGCTGTTAGCTAAAAACGGTAATTTAGCGTAGTTTGCCCTGAATTCAGCTTTGACAAACAAATATGATCGACTGTTTCTAGTAGAATTCCAAAGTTGTCATCTTGTACCCTCTCAGAATGCTTGCAGAGACCCCTACAGTAGGGAAACATGCAAAACGGTGGCCAAACCTTTGTATTTTAGCTTTATTTATGCCTTACACAGCATCCCAACTCTTTAGCTAACTTAATAACTTTAGCTAAAGTGAATAGTTAGTCTAATTCATTAGTGCAGCATTACTGGATCACCTCTGTTTGAAGTGATATAATGTGATATACAACTATCACTGAAACAGCAAACTTTGTAAATAAGCAAACAACACTTCTCATTCTCTAAACGTTTGGCCACAGCTGTAGATTACACTATCAGTGCTTGTTCACTCTTGACAATAATTACATTTCTAAATTCTCTTTGTGCATTTACAGGTAAACAATATCTAATATTTTATCTAAATGACTGCTTTGTCTTTGAAAAGGGTGAAGAGCCTGAGGCCGGTGACAGTCCAGTTCTACTCCAAGTACATCCTTACAGTGGCTCACAGGACAAGGCCACATTCCTGTCCTGCCAGAAGAGAAGACAAACTTCAGAGTCTTCATGCAGTTCAACCACACCTGTCATATTCCATATGACAGGGGTCTCAAACTCCAGTCCTCAAGGGTCAAAGTGTCATGCAACTTTTCCATGCCCTCGAGGACTGGAGTTTGAGACACCTGCTGTATGGTGTTCATGCTGTTTTCTACCCCACAGGTACAGCATGTCTGACTGCCTGTTCAGCATATGCAAAAATATATGATGAGTTTAAGCATGTGATGACTAAGGCCTTCCATTATGGTGTTTGTCATCACATGTCACAGACAGCTGGATGATCATTTGTTATAAATAAAATACTAAAAACGTGTTACTTCATCTTTTATCTTTATTATTATTATTATTGTTCTTATTTTACACTTTTCATTGTTAGGCATTAGGTTTATTTGTAGTAGTCCTTTCCAACGTCTTTCCCTCTTCCATGTCACTGTGTCAGCTTGTCAGCATCTATTTGGGTTTGGAAGTGGAACAGAAAGTAAAGAAATCCAAAGTGCCATTAAAACCAGCAGAGGTTCTTATATTTCAGAAGAAGGGATTAATTCAAAAGAAATGACCTCAATGGCATATTTTATTTAGGCACCCTAGAGAGCACTTTGCAAAATAACACATTCTTATAATTTCACCCTCAGATAAGCCAAGCTACGACTGTCAGGGAAGGTGATGTAGGTACAGAGCATATGAGAGTGGTTAAGTTAATGTCTCTTGTCTATATGAAGGCACAAGAGGGATCAATGGCAAGGCGTAGAGATTCAGTATCTTCAGTCTTCAGTGGACACTCCATTTCTGGCACAAAACACCTGTAAAAGATGGTCGATTTAGGAGGTGACCCGACAACTTCAGCCTGTCAAACATAGTAATGGAGCAGTGTGTTTTTAAAAATAAAAATAAAAATCTAATTAAGCATGCACTCAGTACCCTAAAAATTATTATGGTAGTTAAACACAGTGATAGTCACATATCATATCACTTCAAACAGAGGTGATCCAGTAATGCTGCACTAATGAATTAGACTAACTATTCACTTTAGCTAAAGTTATTAAGTTAGCTAAAGAGTTGGGATGCTGTGTAAGGCATAAATAAAGCTAAAATACAAAGGTTTGGCCACCGTTTTGCATGTTTCCCTACTGTAGGGGTCTCTGCAAGCATTCTGAGAGGGTACAAGATGACAACTTTGGAATTCTACTAGAAACAGTCGATCATATTTGTTTGTCAAAGCTGAATTCAGGGCAAACTACGCTAAATTACCGTTTTTAGCTAACAGCTACAATAAGCATAACAGTTACTGTACGGCAATCTTTTGTTAACATGACGCTTGTTCTTATACATGTAATACATTTATTACCAACCTGAGAGTTTATCCGCTGGTCATTCGACATGACGAATGACTTCTGAAGTCTTAATTCAGCTCAAGACGCTGTAGATTCCCGTCAGTAACACTTTCGGTCCGCTAGTAAAACGTAGTTCTATTAATCTGTGCTTGAACCGGAACCG
Organism: Rhamphochromis sp. 'chilingali'; assembly: GCF_963969265.1. Lineage (NCBI taxonomy): Eukaryota > Metazoa > Chordata > Actinopteri > Cichliformes > Cichlidae > Rhamphochromis > Rhamphochromis sp. 'chilingali'. Next base: position 21,261,304 of record NC_137947.1, on the reverse strand, counting down.
GATGTAAGTTCCAAAAAACTGAATTTTGGAACTGAAATTGAATTGTAGAACTGAAACTGAATGGTGAGAAGTGAAACTGAAATTATTCGAGAGCTGAATTTTTAAAGGATAAAATGCAGTTTCAAAGCAAATCAATTCATTTTCAAAATATAAAATTCAATTTCAATTTAGTGATGATCATTTTCAAACCATAAATTCAATTTCAAATTAGACTAATTCAAATTCAGTTTTCAAAAGCATTTATTCAAGTTACAATTCAGATTCAATCTGAGCAATTCAAATTCAAATTGAACTTATTCAAATTCAGTTTCTGATGGCACAGATTTCTGCCCATACAAAACACTGCAAACCACAACACAATTAAATATAAATTAAAATATGAAAACAAAAAGAAACATGCACATTATCTGTCATATGGGCCTGCATGAATAAACTTAATGAATCCTTTATCATCTGCAACCGAAAATAGTTGTGGATTATTACTATTAGTGATGTTCGATTCGTGAACGAATCGTTCAATACTCGAGAATCACTTTACTGACTCGTGAATCATGATTCACAAGCCCAACTGACTCATCCCTGTTGCTGTTAGCAAACTAATTCCATTAGTAGAAATATATCTAGCTTGTAATTAAAATTGTGGGGGGGAAAACAACAGCCAGTTTCGTAACAAAAGCATTTCTGCTCTGAACTGGAAGAAAAACCCCTGAGTAGAAGCTAACATCAAGAAAATAGCTCCTCGGTTCACAGTAGCATCGCGCTGCTAACATGCTAACAGCACATTTGAGCTACTCACCCCCTCCCTTCCTGTGCTGAATCGTAAGCATAAGCGAATCACTCAGGACTCGCTCACCCCCTCCCTCCTGTGCTGAATCAAAGAGCGAACGAATCACTCAGGACTCGCTAACCCCCTCCCTCCTGTGCTGAATCAAAGAGCGAGCGAACGAATCACTCAGGACTCACTCACCCCCTCCCTCCTGTGCTGAATCAAAGAGCGAGCGAACGAATCACTCAGGACTCACTAACCCCCCTCCCTCCTGTGCTGAATCATAGAGCGAGCGAACGAATCACTCACTCGCCCCCTCCCTCCTGGCTCACAGCTTCTTCTTCTTGGTTGGCAACCAATGTTAAGGCGCATTACTGCCCCCTGGCTCACAGCGCAGTGGACATTTAGATGAGAAAATATATATTTGACACACTTAAGGAAAATACTAATAAAATACAAATAAACAAAATAAATGTTTATTAAGCAATTTTGATAAGAAATTGCTTAATTTTAGAAATGTTTTTGCTCTTTGTTCTCTATAAAATAGTTGTTTTTTTTGTTTGTTTTTTAATCATTCATCTTAGCAGTGGGATTTACATGAAAAGGGAAACAAATTAAGTTTGAGTGAAAATGTAAAATTTTTGCACTCTCTGGTCAACTGACTGATCAAATGACTCAAAACACCCGATTCACTTTGGTGAGTGACTCATTAACACTCGATTCAGTAAAAAGAATCAAATTTACCATCACTAATTACTATACCTTTCTAATGTGACGTTGTTGTCCCTGGCTCTCTTTCTCTCTCTCCCCCTCTGGATCTGTTCCTGTGCTACTGAGTGTAATTACCGCCCCTCCCCCTCTGCCCAGCGTAAAGCACAAGGCTCGCTTGCTGAGTGAAGCAGAAAAAAAGTGCGAGAGAGAGGCTGAGAGAAAGAAAGAAAAAAAAACCCAAGTGACGGCTTGCGATAAGGAGCCGGCTCGCGTCGTTCACGTCAAAGACCCGGCTCTAAGAGCCATTTCGTTCGCGAACGACCCATCACTACAGCCCTGGACGTCGGGCTAGAGATTTTGCGAGCCCTGAGTTGTGTATTAGTTGGCAAAAAAAAAATAAAACCCCAATAATCTGACAATTCCCTCTGAGCAAGCACTCAGCGACAGTGGGGAGGAAAAACTTTCTTTTAAAAGCAAGAAACCTCTGGCAGAACCAGGCTCAGTGAGGGACGGCCATCTGCCTCGACCGGTTGTGGGATTTTTAAAGTGACTCATTGGATGTGAAATAAATTAGCTTGTTTGAATCATTTGTTGTTAGCCAATTTAAAGAGGCACTTTGATGTCAACTAATACACTTAAACTGTCCAAATAATTTTAAAGAAATATTTAGAGTCAATCCTGATGGATTGCTCTAAATATTCATTTTGTTTTCTTGGAAATATAATATCTTTAAATTCGTTCAAAAGTCTCTGGGAGATATTGTCAGTTTCTGGTAGCTGGTCTTCATCGTCCTATGTTTTTCCACACCATGCGAAAAACCTTGTAAGTAGGTTTCGCTTTTTTCGGAACAGGTGGTCTTTGAATATCGAAATCACCACTTGTTGGTACGGCGAAGCTACAGCCAATGCAATGATAACAAGGTTAGGTGTAATACCCAGTACCTTTGTAATGTCTTTGAAAATTGCCTTTTCAAGACTTTTTATCCTCCTTTTTTTATATTTAGAGTTTCTTCTTTAACAGCTTCAACTTTTCCTTCCTAAAATGGCATGATGATGGCCGGAGTTGAACTGCAGACCCCGCCCACACACTCAGGGCCGTGTACCTTCATGTTCCAGCTTCTCCAGTCCCTGTCCTCTTCTGGCTCATTCACTCTTTAATGTGGCCATAAAGGTTTAAATAATGACTGACAGTGGAGAAGGCGACGATGAATTCCAGTTTCTACGGACGGTGAGTCAGACAGCTTACAAATTAAACATACAGGCCAATATTTAGTCAAACAGAGGTCTTCATTGGCTATCACCGGAGGTTTAATAATTAGTAAGTAGCTGTACTAAAGGTAGCACTTAGGGTAGCCTATTTAGCTTTGTTTGAAACATTATTAGTGTTTTTTTTATTAATTTATTTGTTTAATTAAAGTTATATGTAGGTTTCTGTCAGCAGCAATTATGCAATCATGTAACCATGACACTATTTTGTGCGCAGATGCCTCCATACGCACGTCATAGTAACAGCATTTCACCTGTTTTGGGCTAGCTGACTAATAGCCTTATTAAAAAACAGAAACCAACTCACATGATTTTAGTCTATTGCTGTAGTAACTGATTAGCTGATATAGTTTATTTAAGGTCAGGTGTCAACAGTGATGCATATCCCAATCAGTTAAAAGATTATCATATCCCATTTTAATTAAAATTGCTACATTTTATTCAAGAATAAATATAAATAATAAAATGTTAATGTGATAATAGTTTAGCAACAACAGTGACAGCAAAGGGAGGCCAAAAATGGCTTCTCTCATCTTCACTGCAAGATGCTATTATTGCTCTGCAGCTGTAAGTTGTCCTCTCACAGCTTGTAATCTTTGCCCTCTGATAAGGGCATGTCACGTGGAGGGCGTCTGGAGTGGCTGAGACACATACACATTCACACAAAGCCAGCGATGTTCATCATCCTGAGCCCAACACATAGACTGGAGAGAAGTCATTTTGCGAGATCCATCTACGATATCATACTTTATTATATTAAATGCAGGATTTCCCCCCGCAAAGTTGTTCAGCCGTGGTATTAAGCTACCCGGATCCTGATGGAGCTTTCCTCGTTATCATTTAGTTAGTAGATGACAGGGAAAACACACTGTAATAGACCCAGTGATTAAATATATGACATTTGTGAAATGGCAACAATGTTATATTTGTTATAAAAATGTAGTCATTTTTTATATGCAAAGAGGTCCCAATTCCACTATTATAAATAATACAAGAAACCTTAAGAAGACAAACAAAACTGCAGCATTTTCAATTCGAAAACACTCGAAGTGAAAGCCTGTTAGATCTGAAATTTAAGTGTCCCTTAAAAAAGACTCCAAGTCCTGCTCTAATGCTCTAATGTACCTCTGCATTGGACAGTGTGTTTGACTGATTGCAGAGTACTGCAGATATGAAGAGTGGAAAGAAGGGTAAATCAGGGGTCAGACTGTGCAGTATCTTCCCAATATGGATGTTTGCAGCCTGGGTACAGAGAGGTGCTGGTTTTATTGGCGACTGGCCTGTCGCCTGCTGTCGTTCCTAACAGTTCCTCAAATAAACAGAGAAACTTAATTTGGCCGACGTGGTATTTAAATGCAGATAAGGTAATGTTGACAGCGACTGAGATTTCCTTATGTGTTTACAATGGGACTGCACAATGGGGCAGTTTTGATGCTATACCTAAAAATTCACACATTTCATAGTTTAAAGTTGTTTTAACATTTAAAAAGCAAAATAGGACTGAATTTCTATGTTCGGTCATTGTGGCCAAACACGTTTCCTCCTCTGAGAGAATTGAATTACATGATATGAGAGGATGAAGATTTTTTTCTCTGAAGCCAAAACTGCTTCACTGACTTTCTTTTTAATTAATTCACAAGATAAAATTTCAGAGGCGTTTTGGTGTGATGGAGGTCTTTAGCTGATCCTATCCAACAAAAGCTTTCATGGTGAAATCTGGTGGATCTCAATATGTGAATGCGCTCTGTGGGCTTCTCTAACTTGAAATCTGTCATCTGTGTGTATGTGTTCTGCACAGGGAGATGAGGTGGTTTTGCAGAGTACCTTCACCTCCCAGGAGGAACATGTGAAGCTATGTCTTGCTGCTGAAGGATTTGGCAGCAGACTTTGCCGGCTTGAGCCCACCTCTAACTGTAAGGTAAGGAGCTCTACCTGTGTGACTGCACAGTCCTCCCTTACTGTCAGACAACTCAGTTTGCCAGTCATACAAAGAGAGAGATGACTGAAATTTCCAAATATTTCACTGCACATGGACCGTACATTGTGTTTATTTTTAAGTATCTAAAATTTTAGTTCCTTATTGGTTTTTGTAACTCGAGCATTTTTACATGCCTTCCTTCCCAGTTTGGACTGCCCATTGCCAATTTGCCATGGTCTTTGGCACTAATTGCACTGTTGGCCTGTGAAGGGAACAGCCAGGCATGAAATTACCTCAAAAACTCAAATGTCTTTTCTTTCTTTACCAGAATGTTCCACCAGACTTGTCTGTGTGTGGCTTTGTCCTGGCCCAGTGTCTTTCTGTGCGAGCCCTGCAGGAGATGTTGGCCCACAGTGAAAACCTGGCTGCAGAGGTCTTCTCTATTATTTCTCCCATAACCTTTATATAAATTCAATGTTCTCACTCAGGGCTCCTTATTGTTCCGTAAACATATGATTTTGCAATACATATGTCTATTTTTGAGGTATAAATGGAAATATTATGATAAAGTCAGTATATGTTTTTATATTTTTGTGATATTATTAACCACAGTGTGGATGCGTAAGGATTTTGTCTGTGACATTATTTCAGGGAGATTTGTTTTGTATTTATTTATATGGATAGCACAGTCTTGAAACACTGATCTAAGAAACACGGTTAAGCTAGAACAGCTTTACATTAGAGTTATCGTAAATTAAATAACTTGTAAACAAACTGTTCACACATCGGAAGGATGTTTTGTTTATCTCTTTTCCTGTTTAACTGTTTTCTGAAGTTTAAATTGATCTTTGTGTATTTTAATCACATACAGGTGGGAGCTGGAGGTAGCCATCGCACCCTTCTATATGGGCAGGCGGTATTGTTTCTACACTCATACAGTGGCATGGTGAGTTAGCTTATATAACACCCAGCACGCCCCTGCGGGCGGTTTATCCTTCAAGCTCGGGTCCTCTACCAGAGGCCTGGGAGCTTGAGGGTCCTGCGCAGTATCTTAGCTGTTCCCAGGACTGCGCTCTTCTGGACAGAGATCTCCGATGTTATTCCCGGGATCTGCTGGAGCCACTCGCCTAGCTTGGGAGTCACCGCACCTAGTGCTCCGATTACCACGGGGACCACCGTTACCTTCACCCTCCACATCCTCTCGAGCTCTTCTCTGAGCCCTTGGTATTTCTCCAGCTTCTCGTGTTCCTTCTTCCTGATATTGCTGTCATTCGGAACTGCTACATCGATCACTACGGCCGTCTTCTTCTGTTTATCACCACTATGTCTGGTTGGTTAGCCACCACCATTTTGTCCGTCTGTATCTGGAAGTCCCACAGGATCTTAGCTCGGTCATTCTCCACCACCCTTGGGGGCATCTCCCATTTTGACCTCGGGACTTCCAGGTTATACTCGGCACAGATGTTCCTGTACACTATGCCGGCCACTTGGTTATGGCGTTCCATGTATGCCTTGCCTGCTAGCATCTTGCACCCTGCTGTTATGTGCTGGATTGTCTCTGGGGCATCTTTACACAGCCTGCACCTGGGGTCTTGCCTGGTGTGATAGACCCCAGCCTCTATGGATCTTGTGCTCAGAGCTTGTTCTTGTGCTGCCATGATTAGTGCCTCTGTGCTGTCTTTCAGTCCAGCTTTGTCCAGCCACTGGTAGGATTTCTGGATATCAGCCACCCCCTCTATCTGCCGGTGGTACATACCGTGCAGGGGCCTGTCCTTCCATGATGGTTCCTCGTCTCCCTCCTCTTTCTTGGGTTTCTGCTGCCTGAGGTATTCACTGAGCACTCGGTCAGTTGGGGCCATCTTCCCAATGTATTCTTGGATGTTCGGTGTAACGGGTGAAGGTAACAGTGGTCCCCGTGGTAATCGGAGCACTAGGTGCGGTGACTCCCAAGCTAGGCGAGTGGCTCCAGCAGATCCCGGGAATAACATCGGAGATCTCTGTCCAGAAGAGCGCAGTCCTGGGAACAGCTAAGATACTACGCAGGACCCTCAAGCTCCCAGGCCTCTGGTAGAGGACCCGAGCTTGAAGGATAAACCGCCCGCAGGGGCGTGCTGGGTGTTTTTATGTATGTATGTATATATGTATGTATGTATATATATGTATATGTATGTATATATGTATATGTATGTATATATGTATATGTATGTATGTGTGTGTATATATATATATGTGTATGTATGTATGTATATATATATTAGGGGTGCAACGATACACAAAATTCACGGTTCGGTTCGGTTCGGTTCGATACTTTGGTGTCACGGTTTGATATTTTTTCGATACAAAAAAAATGTTCATGCCTTTTTAATTTGTCATTTATTAAAATTATAAATATATATTTTAACTCAAAAGTACAGTTTTTCAATTTAACCCTAACCCTTGTGCGTGTTTTTTATTTTGACAGCGAATGCGCACCTGCGGACCACTTATGTGCAGCCCTGGTTATTTAGCTCGTCATATTGCAGCCACAGAAATTATTTTGTCCATGAAACCATAAAGCTGCACTTTCTTTTTGCCTTATAGTCTGATTTGTCATAACTTCTCCGTTTTGTGGTAAGCTTTTCTTTGGCTGTCACTTCTTCACCCTGACCTGTCTTATTTGGCTCAGCAGAACTAAAATATATATCCTGCTGCTTTTACACAGGCACTCACATAAGCTCAGCGATTCTCTGCGCGATCAACCTCTCACATGTTTAAGCTGCGGGAGATTTCACTTGTCATGTTTGCATAGTAAGCTAACGATTAATAAGACGATGTCAGAGGAATTGGTGCACAAATTATCATCACTCACAGATCAGTGCTGTCGCTCTCTATACACAGTTCGCACGATTGCAAAGTGAAAGCAAAAAACAAGCGCAAATTCAAACGCGATTTCAATATGTCACATATTGACAGTGGCTCACCGATGCCAATGACATAATTACCCAGCTACATTTCTGAAAGAATGCAAAAGCATTGACATATATTTTTCCTTCCTACAATAGCCCGACGGGCAGGGAAGAGATAGATTTTGGTAGCCCGACTGAAAAAATCGCTAGCCCCGGGACGTCGGGCTAGCGATATTGCGAGCCCTGTATCTGATTGAGGAATCACTCATCTTTGGAAAAGAGAGTTTATTACAGAGAAATGTCTCTTTCCAAAATAAAAGCTATACTATCCGCTTCTTCTGGGCTATATTCTCAGCAGCATATTAAACAGCTGTCTAAATGACTCGGCTAAAGTTAGTAGCATGCTTGCTTTTTTTTGTCTGCTTCCACTTTTCTTTGCACTAGGATGATGTCGGCATAAATGTGCAGTCATATTCGTTGTGTTCCCACTAGTGCTTTCAGGTTAATCTCGTTGAAATGACCTTAACGCCACAACACGGCAAATCTCCGTTAACGAGCTACCGCCGATCGCCCCGTGCATGGGGCTAGACGGCCAAAACGTTAACGAGCTAACTGCGCTAACACACTAGTTCCCACCCATGTAATTGAGCATTGCATGGCACATCCAACATACTGTTTTACTTTAGTCCATGACGCGCTTACCTTCAGGGTCATACGTCACATGAAAACCAAAATAATTCCAAACGCCAGATCTGAATGAGGGTGGGGGAGGTCCATGTTGCAAGGAGAGCTTAACTTCTGTCTTGCTAGCTTGCCCTGCGCTCTTCCTTCTGACGATGCTGTCTGTGTTGAGCGCTCAGTGGATCTGCGCTCGACAGTGCAGCCTAGGCGGAGTAGTCGAACGCAGATTCACTGAGCGCTCAACACAGACAGCATCGTCAGAAGGAAAGTTGATAAAATAAATTACAAATTTTGTATTGTTCGATACATATGCGTACCGAACCGAAAGCACTGTATCGAACGGTTCAATATCGATACGAATATCGTTGCACCCCTAATATATATGTATATGTATGTATATGTATTAGAGCTGGGCAATAGAACGATAACGATATGTATCGCGATATAACTTTTACTCGATAGAGAAATTAAACTATCGCGATAGACCTCGCCGCTCTTGTCCTCTTAAAATAAATAAATAAATAAATTTTTTTTTTAAAAAGCCAATCCAAATTACGTAGCGCAGAGCCGAACCAATCACAGCCGCAGCGTCACGTCACGTGACTTGTTACGTACAGCACGAGTGCCAAGCCGCACATGTGTATTTGTTTGGGAAGCAGCCAGCCACCGTACCGCTCAGGTAATGGAGGAAATGAGTGTGCCGACTAGAAAAATCAACCGAGCGTGACCGAAGAGAAAACAGATGATGGTTCCAATGCCGGAGAGATTGTCGAACGGAAGAGCCATAGAAGTTCCGTAGTGTGAAGGTATTTTGGCTATTTCAAGTCTGACAAAAAACAGAGTAGCGTGCACTGTAAATTGTGCCGAAAGCAAGTCTGGAAATACAATAAACTGGTGCATGCGCTACGTCCACACGTACCCGGGTATTTTTGAAAACGCAGATTTTTCTATGCGTTTGCGCCTTTCGTCTACACGTAAACGGCGTTTTTGGTCACTGAAAACGAAGATTTTTGAAAACTCCGTTTTTGCATTTACATGTGGACTAGAAAAACGGAGAAAATGCAGCATCAAAGGTGTGCGCATTTTTTGACGTCACACTGTGCGCCACGTTATTGTTTCGGTGAAATGAATTTCTACAATACTGTTATTGTTAATTCTACTCTCTGCAGTGTTTAAATGCTTACATATACAAACAGTTACTGTCCCTCCACACATACGACTCGGTTCTGCTTCTATGCCCCAGCTTTGTTTACTTTTTCCCACCGAGGCTTCTAGACTTCTGATTGGCCAACATTTCTGCACGGTTAGGAATCTAGCGCCACCTGCTGCTTTGACATGTTCATAGCAGCGTTTTCCTTCATTTCTGCCTTTATGTGTGGACGGGATTATTTTTTAAAATGAAAACGGAAAATTTCCGTTTTCAAAAATACCCGTGTACGTGTGGACGTAACCTCAGTCTCTGACTGGAAGCGCTAATTCGTCATTCGGCTTTTGTCAGACTAAAGTAACTGTTAAAACTGTTTGAAAAGCTAAGCTATACAACAAGGAGAGATTGAGAATTTCCTTTTAGTTCTCAGTTTATTTGATATTGACAAAAGTTAGTCAATTTTGTCTGTTCTTCTGTAAAACAAACTAAGATTTATTTTTAGAATTAATATTTTGTTTCTAAGTGGAATTGACAGTTTAGTAGTCTGTTTCGTTTGTTCTATTTTGAAACTTAAATGCTTTAGCGGCTGCCTTTTGTGTAGTTTGCAATATTTGCCTTTATTTATCTGAAAAAGTCTCATGTTCCTTAAGTACATCTACCCTGTTGAACTTATTGTGGGAAATAAATATTTAAATCAAAACAAGCTGCTGATTATTTCACATTTTACTTGTGAGCAAAGGCACATTTAAATCTAATAAATATAGTTATTTGGCTTATATCGTGATATATATCGTTATCGCCTGAAATGAAAAAAACATATCGTGATATGAAAAAATCTCATATCGCCCAGCTCTAATATGTGTGTGTGTGTGTGTGTGTGTGTGTGTGTGTGTGTATGTATGTATATATATATATATATATATATATATATATATATATATATATATATATATATATATATATATATATATATATATATGTGTGTGTGTGTGTATGTGTGTGCGTGTGTGTGTATATATGTGTATATATATTTTTTTCTTTCAAAAAACTGAATAAATTACACAATAATACATCTGACACAAAATGCTAGATATAGCAAAAATTATAAAACGTATTTTTTTGTTTTAATTTCAAGGTTCATTAAACCCTGTAGTTTAAAAAAAAAAATCATCTTCTGACAATTATTTCATGGTTCAAGCTTTACAGGGTTAATTCTTCATGGCATGGATAGATGGCATGTTTACATGATAGCATCACACAGCTGCTGCACAGCCATAATGGGAATTTCCTGTTCCACCACATCCTAAGGTGTTCTTTTGGATTGTGTTCTTGTGGCGTTGGAGGCCTTTTGAGTACACTGGACTCATTCTCATGTTCAAGAAAGCAGTTTGAGATGATCTGAGCTTTGTGACATGGAGCATTATCCTGCTGGAAGCAGCTGTCAGAAGATGGGTACACTGTCGTCCTAATGGGATGGACATGGTCAGTAAGAACAGTCAGGCAGGCTGTGGTTTGTAAATGATGCTCAGATGTCACTAAGGGGCCCAAAATGTTCCAAGAAAGTACATGTCACACCATTACACCCCCACAGCAGCCTCAACTATTGATACAGGCGGGACTGATTCATGCTTTCATGTTCTTTATGCCAAATTCTTGTGCTACTATTTGAATGTTGCACTTATGAGACCAGGCAAAAATCTCCAATTTCCAGTCTTCTGTTGTCTGACTTTGGTGAGCCTGTGCAAACTGTGTCTTCAGTTTTCCTGTTTAAGCTGACAGAAGTAGCACTTGGATTTGTTCTTCTGCTGCTGTTCATCTGCTTCATCTGCTATTGTGCGTTCTGAAACGCTCTTCTGCATTCATTGGTCGTAAGGAGTGGTTATTTGAGGCGTTGTTGCCTTCCTGTCAGCTCGAAGCAGTCTGGCTTCTGATCTCCTCTGATCTTTGGGATTTTTGTCCAGAGAAATGCTGCTCACTCGTTTTCAGACCATTCTCCATAAACCCTAAAAAATAGCTGTTCAGGAAAATCTCCGAATATTAACAATTTCTGAAATACTGAGATTTCTGTATGGCATAATGAACCATGTCACTTTTAAAGTCGCTTGAATCAGCTTTTCTCCCCATTCTGATGCTCAGTTTGAACTTCAGCAGGTCATCCTGACCATGTTCCATTCCTAAATGCTTTGAGTTGATAAGTTGTGATTGATTAATTAGATCTTTTTATTTGTAAGCAGTTGAATAGGGGTACTTAGTGAAGCATATTTGTGGATCTGGATGGTTAAATAGAATTTGTGTATATAAATGGTATGTTTTTTGTTTTACTTTTAATAAAAAGAAAATAAAATCTTCATGTTCCCACACTGATGTTATTTTTGTGAAGAATATTTTGGCATGTTCACTGAATTATTTACCTGTTGTTTATTTCACGTCCAGTACCTCAGCTGCTTGTCTTCCTCTCAGTCTTCAACTGACAAGCTGGCTTTTGATGTTGGCCTGCAAGAGGACAAAGCAGGTATTTATTTGAACGATCAGTTAAAATACTTTCTTTGTTAAGGTATTTGCGATGCTCCCACCCTATATTGTGTTTTACAATTAGAATATTTTTTAAATCGGCTGTCTGTGAACTGCTTGTTTCCCTTTGTGTTTATATTCTGTGTGTGGTTCAGGGGAGGCGTGTTGGTGGACTGTCCACCCAGCATCCAGACAGAGGTCAGAGGGTGAGAAGGTGCGTGTAGGTGATGACCTCATACTTGTGAATGTGTCTTCAGAGAGATACTTGGTGAGTCAGAACAAAACTGAAGTTTTCCTTAATGGCAAAAATATACTCTGAGTGAGCCTCCACTACGTTAAATATCAAGCACACTAACCTGGTTAAAAGTTCATTTTGTAGACAGTGAGGTAGCAGAAAAGGGTTGCACTTTTATATATTTTATGTTTAGCAGCCATTTTATGGCTATGCACAGATATTTTTGGAATGACACCATGCTGTGATCTCATCCGCTGGGATCAGGTTTGGTCTATCGGTGGTGGGCCAGGGGACATTGTAAGTAGTGTATGGGAAAGCATTATTGTGACAAGAGCGATGGCAAGGGAGCAGCGATCCATTACTAATGCTAAAAACAATCCTAGTTGGCCGGCTAGTCTCCATTGGTCGCTTGCCAAGAGCTCTAGCCATGACTGCATTTAGTGTTTGTTAACTACCTGCCCCTCAACAAGACTGACAAGAGGTTGGAATCATAATCAGAAGGCTAGGCTGGTTAGCATGTGAACCTCAGAGTTATTTCACACAGTACCTGGCAAAAGTTTTCTCATGTCTCGAATATGTTGTGTAGCTTAATGGCTTCAGATATAAAATAAAGACAAGTTGTATTTATTGTTGATGAGAATATATTTAATGCCATTTTGTTTTTTCCCAGCACCTTTCCTTCGGCACTGCATCTGACAACAAAAGCTTGAGTGACAGTCTGATTGTTAATGCAGCCTTCCAGCAGACCCTCTGGAGTGTTGCTCCCATCTGCTCTGGACGCGCCGTTGCTCAAGGCAAGTTTTGTTTCCTTTTGCTTTCTAAACATGTTGCAAAGTAGCTCCTTTCTCAATTTAGATAATCCACCTGTTTCTTTTGCTCCCAACAAATACAGCTCTTTCAGTTTCTGCACTGCAGATAATATTAATATGTTGGTAATAAATAATACATCAAAGCTGTATTTTAATAAATTGAGGGGACCAAATGCTAGTTCATAAAGATGCTATGGGCTTTTGAACTATTATTAATTGTGTGCAAAATATAAAGTTAGTTCAGTGCTGATGCAGTTTAGATGGATTCCAGAGGTTTTCCACAAGTATTCAATTTAAAGCAGTTACACTGAAATAACATAAAATGAATATGTACTTTCAGCTTTAATTTTAACATTAACCATTTTCATACACAGGCTCAGAATTTCAGAGAGCAGATTCAACAAATTAAAACCATAATAAATCAAGTGTGTAGTTTTAATACTTTCTCAAGTCTGAAACCATGGGAATGACAGAAGAATTGGATTTCTGTGTTGTTGTTGTTTTCAGGTTTTTTGCTAATTTAAAAAAAAGGAAAAAACAGTCTATATTTTAGACACTTTTTGTTTGTTAGTTGGTCTTGGTGCCTTTTTTTGCCCATGCATAACACTGGCTTCACAGAATTTTAATGAGGATATTGTATGTTTCTTCTCCAGCTTTTACATTCCCTTTTCCCCTCGTCATACTTCAGGTTGATCACTTATCCAAATAATGGTGGTCAAGCATTGCTCTAAATGTTTTTGGGTGTTTGTGGCAAATCTTTTTTTCCCTTTCTGATCTCGAGACTTGTTTTGCACCTTGTGGTGAGCCCTCTGTTTTTGCCCTTTTGAAGTCTTCTCTTTTGTGGCAAGTCTTGGGTTATAAGACTCCTCTTTCCTGGAGAGAATTCTTCACATGACTGGAGGGGAATTTATCTATAGCATGGAAATGACTCTATCACCACTGATGTCTTCCCTGGATGTAGGGTCACTTATGTGGTGTGTGCGTGTATCTGTGTGTGTTTTTGCTCTGTGCTAATGTTCCTGCTGTCTCCCTAATGGTTATATATTGTTTTGCAGCCCAAGGCCTGTCTTACTCACCACTTCACCTCTTTGACCACATGTTAGTGTGAAGGGGTTTAAATAACATGTGATGTCTGTGTTTCTTTATAAAATTCTGTTTAAGATCAGTCAAAAAGAAGCTGCAAATATTCAAACTTAAGGTTAGCAGTCGCTAGAGCTTTTACTACAGTTATATAGATTACCTTTTGTGCTACTTCTGTGAAATGTTGCATGTTTTACTAACCACTTCAAAGCAATAAATGTTTTTTTTTTCTTGCTGACTCTAGGATACCTGAAGGGGGGTGAAACACTTCGGCTACTCCACAGCCATAGTGACGCATGTCTGACTGTTCCCTCTACAGAGCATGGAGAGGAGCTTCAAAGGTTAGTCGAAAAGACCAGTCTCCTCCCAAGTCAGCTCGCAGAAACGTCCTTTACTCCTCTGACTATGTCTGTTTTCTTAATCTAGGATAATGCATTATGAGCTTGGATCAGTCTCCGGTCATGCCCGGTCTCTCTGGAGGCTGGAGATTCTGCGAGTTGTGTAAGTGTACAGGGAATGTGGCGTCCGCTCACTTTGAGTATCAATAAATATGTTGCTTTTAAGCGCTATTCTATTCGAGCTCTGTAGTTCTAATGTTGTTACTAGAAAATACCAGTTTAAAGACAGGTAATGTTGTACGTATTGCACCAGATCACCACCAGCCACAGAATTTCTGTTTTTGCCTGAAAGAGTGTGCACAATTGCTAGAGTCATACTTGATGTCATTGGCCCAGAACTTAGTTTCCCATGTCCCCTGCATGCTAATAGGGATTTTGACAGTTATGAGGAATAACTAAATGTTGTGGAGTGCTTGGTTTCCTCTCTTGATGTTTTCCAGTTGGAGTGGTAGGCATACATGCTGGGGCCAGCCATTTAGACTGTGCCACGTTACTACTGGAAGATACCTGGGTCTCACAGAGGAGAAAGGTCTGCAGCTGGTTGATCGGGACAAAGCTGACATCAATACAACCTCCTTCTGCTTTCGATCATCAAAGGTGAGGGGGGATATGAGAAATACACTGGACATTTCAGTGGTGTTCTGAGTCTTTAGAGATATAGACTGTAATGTCATTTGTTTGAGTTTTTTTGTGTTTATTAAAAGAGAAAAGTTAGAAAAATAAGAATATTTAATGCCTTTTTTTGTGTTTAGGAGAAGCTTGACACCAACACAAAGACTGATGTTGATGGGATGGGAATCCCAGAGATCAAATATGGAGATTCCATTTGTTTTCTTCAACATGTAGCCTCTGGGCTCTGGCTAACATACCAAGCTGCTGATGCCAAGTCCCATATGGGTGGAGCTCAGCGAAAGGTGAACTTGTATACTCAGTATTACTATAATAAGACAATAACTGGCAGTTAACCAACAGTGTTGGACTAAAGAATCTGGCAAAAGAATCTGTTGGATATAATTGCAAATGATGTGTTTTCAGGCAATTTTGCACAGTGAAGGGCATATGGACGACGGGCTGACACTGTCTCGTTCTCAGAGGGAAGAATCTCATACTGCCAGACTAATACGGAGTGCTGTTCTCCTCTTCACTCGCTTTGTAAGGTACAGGATGCTGGATTAAGACCTTCAGTCATTTGTGAATAACTTAGCGACAGTTTTTTATAGCTGCAGTGCTGGCTTAATGCTAAATGTCACACTACATGTCCGACTGAGCGTGGGTTTACAGCATTCGCTTTGAAGATATGTTTATGATATATACATACAATCAGAAGACCAGTGATGTTATCGTCTTGGCATTGTGGCTCTGATAGGGCCTCCCCGCCCTCGTGTATGCGCACATGAAAAGCTGGAGGTGGGAAGAGCAGCAGCAAGACCCTCCAGAACTAAACAAAGCAGTCAACTCAGATACAGCGTCAAGGAAGGAGCTGGGCAGATTCAAGAAGCTTAAATAGCATGCCCTCTATGACACAACAAGTTAGCTGTGTAGAATGGGTATCAGCTGATGTGGGCTGACACTGAGCTCAGATGATCTGCAATGATTGCAGCTAAGCTTGACTTTGTGGGCTGCTGGAACTAATGCTTTGCTCTGTTTTTTACCTTATCTGATAATTTTGAATTGCCATGTCATAATTACAAGAAATCTGGAGGATGAGAATACTTGGGGCTCAGATACTGTCTGTCTGTCTCACATTTGGCTTTTTAAATTTTGAGTCTTTTATTTGTAAAAAATAAAATAAATTCATAGGCTAGTATAACACCTTCTGTCTTTACTCCATCGATCGAGAATAAAACAAGTTTGGCTGGTGATAGTAGCAGCAATTATAATACAAGACAATTTGGCAGACTTGTAGGTAGAGTCTAAAAACAAACTTTTTTTTTTCTTTAGGAAACTTGATGGTTTTAACCAAGAGGTAAATATCCCCTCTGTCAGCCTGCCAGTGGAGACAGTGACACGCAGTCTGCAGGATCTGATCATCTATTTCCAGCCTCCACTGGAGGGGCTAGGCCATGAAGCTAAACAGAACAGCATGGCGGCGCTAAAGAATCGACAGAACATGTTTCAAAAAGAGGTAAATCGATAAGTGTGAATGAGTCCTACATGTGCTATGCCTCACGCTTCCCTAACTGTGCCTCCCTTTCTTCTCAGGGTGTGATAGATTTGGTCTTAGATTGTATTGACCGTCTACACCAGTATAGTAGTGCTTCTCATTTTGCTGAGGCTGTTCAGAGTGACACAGGAGAGGAGTGGGAGACCATCGTCAACCATTTCTATGAGCTGTTGGGTGAGAGTAGTATAGATGGCACCATACTTATTTTTTGAAGATACCACAAATATCTCCTAATCTGTTAAGGTTCCTCTTATTATCTTATCTTCTGTTAATATTTTTGTTAATATTTTTTGTTTTTTTTGTTTTTTTCCTCTTAAGCTGCTCTGCTCCGGGGAAACCGTGCAAATTGTGCTAATTTCTCGGGTTCGCTGGACTGGCTGATTAGCAGGCTAGAACGGCAGGAGGCCTCTTCTGGTTGGTTGGATTTGCTTTATGTTTTCTTCATCAGCCATTGTGGATTGAAATTTTACAGTATATATTTATATTATATTTGACATTGGTTATCGTGTGTTGTCTGGGATTTATACCTAATAGTATAGAAGCATAGAGGTAAATGCAGGTTATCATCCACACAATAACGGGCAGTTATATTTACAGGAGTCCTGGAAGTTCTTCACTGCGTCCTTGTGGAAAGCCCTGAAGCTCTCAATGCCATCAAGGAACAACACATTCAGTCTGTCATCTCATTTCTGGACAAGCTTGGATGCAACCACAGGGTAGTGTTTAGAAGGCTTTTGTGTGTATTCAATATAAAAATAAGATTGAAGTAAAGTGCATGGATAATAAGTGATGCCGAATGGCCAGTAATTTCATTATTAAGCTTTTTGGCTACAGTGGCATGTCTGCATTAATTAAAAATAAATACAAAAAGTCCTTTGTTATTATCCTAATTTTCTCTCAGAATTTGTCATTATGGGGCTTAAGCAAATTCCACATTTCTCACCAGTCTAGTAACATAGACATAGTGTTTCACTTTTAACAGCTATAATAACAGTTTCCAATCTGTTTCCTGATGTCGGATCATTTCCATTTGCTTATTGAGCTATTGCCACATGAAGAGCTGACAGGTTGTGTTCCAGGTGCTGGAGGTGCTTTGTTCTCTGTGTGTGTGCCATGGTGTGGCGGTGCGGTCCAATCAGAACCTCATCTGTGACAGTCTGCTGCCAGACAGAGATTTGCTACTCCAAACACGTCTCGTTAATCAGGTCACCAGGTAATTTTATAATCTGGTTTCCAAACAGGACCGCTTTTTGTTTTTGTGTTTTTGCCATTCCACTCATCCTTTTTACTTTGAAGTTTTCTGAATTTCTCTACATTCAGACAGAACTCTGATTTTGGATTATTGTTTTTTACTACACATAAAAATCAGATGCAAAGTAGCACAAAGAACAATATATTAAGTAGGTAGCTTTTACGGTTCTGTGCAAAAGTCTAAAGCCACCCCTCATTTCTTTATATTTTGCAATATACAGCAATTTCTCCCCAGGGTTTCCGGAGGTCTTTCAAAGTATATCTTTGGAAATTGGCTGCTTTTTCATTCATTTTCAGTCCAGTTGTTTAACCTAACCCTGCAAAAGCACCTGGATAGAAAAACCCACTGTGAAACACTTTCAATCATAGATTGGGCTCCCCAGAACCCAGACCTTGGCATTATTGAAGCAGTGAGGGATCACCTCAACAGAGAACAGAACAAAAAGCATCCAGCATCCAAAGAAGGGCTTTGAATGTCCTTTAAGAAGCCTGGAGAGCTGTTCCTGAAGACTACGTAAAGAAATTATAAGAAAGTTGCATTAAAGAGTTCAGGCTACACTGAAGAATGCTGACATTCAAGCTCGTTAGAAGTATACAAACATTTTGCCTTGCATACTTTATATCCATGTATGTTTGCAGATGTTTTAATATATCAGTGCACTTATTTTTCCATTATTTTAAAGTGAAATAAATATGAAATAATGGGAGGGTGGCCGTATTTATGTTTGGCAAATAACTCAATAGGGGTTTCTTTCCCTGACTCTTCTCATGCTCGCACATGCATTTGTTTAGCTGAGTGTTATTTGTCAACTGTGGCGCTCCCACGGGCCTTGATATTCTTGTTTTTCATCTGTAAAGATGTCACATCCTTGATACTAGAAATATTTCAGATTTTTCTATAGCGTGACATTCGTTTTTTTGTTTTTTGTTTTTTTTTCTCTTTTGGATTTAATTAAATACTTTCTTTTTTCCTCCAGTGTCATCTCTTCAATTGCTGCATCATTTTTTTTATTTTACATCTGAATAGATCGGAACAATAATGTTGATGTCAGAGCTTAGATGTCTTTGTCTCACCCTCGTATCGTGAGAGTTTGGAAAGATTACCTTAAGCCCGAGGTGGTATGACTCAACGGAGGCATTTTTTAGCCATTTTCATCATAGTCCATGCTCTTCTTCTGTCTCTCAATATTTTGACCTGCTGTGCCAATCTGATCTTGTAGGCAGTTTCCATTTCCCTTTTCCTTTGAGCAAGTTTTTTTCTGCCCAATCTGCCCTTTCTCTGTAAGCAGCTGCCTTCTTTTATCATGCTTTTTTTCCCCATCAGCAGCCCATTTCATTCCTCAGGCTTTATAACTTATTTTGTTTCATATTCTTCACACCTGCTCAGTCCATGCCCCAGCTCTCCTTTCCTCCTAAAGCAATTTCTCATTCTATCACTTCTTGTTCCAATAAATGCTTCATTAGTACATCTGCTTTCATTCTGATTTCCTTTATCTCATCAATTTTCTTTCTTCTCTCCCTCACCTACCACAGTGTGACAGTTCTTCCAGATGCTCTCTTCTTTTTACATTATTGCCTTTAATCTATTCTTTCCATGCATTTTATCTAGCCTCAATCCAGCCTTTTATGAGTAAAACTAAAAACATGTATACTAGCTGGTATTTCAAATGCTGATTAAGTTTTTATTTACACAATAAAAGTGGCTTACTGACTTCAGTGCACTGCTTTTTTAATGGCTGGGTGCTTGGGAGTCCCATTCATAATTAAATTTCATTTGCTGGATTTACTGATTTGACATGAATCTAAATTTAAGTCCAAAGTTTAATCAGCTGAACTTTGGAGTTGTTGGAACTGCAAACCTAATTTAAAAAAAAAAAAAACTTGGGACACTGTGTAAATTGTTAATGAAAACATAATGCAGTGATTTGAAATCTCAGATCAATAGCGCATGTTTTCTAGGTTCTATTTACAGTAAAACACAGGAAACATTTCAGATGTTTAAACTGGAAAAGTTTACCAGTTTTAGAAAAGTTCATTTTGAATTTGTTGGCAACACATCAACATATCAAAAAAGGATATGTTTACTACTAAGTACCGCCTTCTCTTCTTTTAACAATAGTCAATAAACATCTGAGGGGGGCCTGAGGAGACCAGATGCTGGATATTTTGGATGAGGAATGTTGTCCCATGCTTGTTTCATGTACAATTCCAGCTGGTCAGCAGTCCTGGATAGACTTACTTTTGTTTCAACGAGGACTAAATCTCTCCAGTGATGGTGCCGTGTTGCTGCAGCATATGTAGTATGTGGCTTAGCGTTGTCTTGCTGAAATATCCACGTCACAATTATGCCTGTTATGGTGCAATGCAGCTGAAGAGCACAGCCATCCAATGTTGAGTTTTCGCTTTGTTCTTTGTGCTTAGAGAGTCTTTTGATAATGTTATGTACTGTAGATGATGGGATATTCTAAATCTTCACAATTTTATTTTGAAGAACATTATTCTGAAATTGTTCCAGAATTTGTAGATACAATTTTTGGCTACTGAGAAACTGATGCTCTTTTTATGCCCACTCGTTTTACTTACCTGTTTCCAACAAACTTAATTAGTTGCAAAATATTTCTTCAGCTGTTTCTTTTAAGTCTTGTTTACTTTTCCAGCCTTTTGTTGTCCCGTACCAACCTTTCTGACATGTTTTGCTGCCATCAAATTCAAAATGAGCTAATATTTTTCATGAAATAGTAAAATGTCTCAGTTTAAACATTTGTTTCCCATGCTCTATAGTGAATAAAATCTGGGTTTATGACACATGCATATCGTTGCATCCTATTTTTACTTACATTTCACACAGTGTTTTATGTCATAAACAATTTCTGGCTGAGAGCACAAACTTAACGTTCACAAAGTTGGACTCTCTCCAAGTTAACTTGTAATTACAGACTATCAGCAGCACTTAAAAGTAAAAGCCCACTACCTGAATGTTTCAAACACTGAGCTTTGCTAATTAAGAGTGTCACAGCTTAAAAATGAGTTGTATGGGTGCACCATGTATCTAATTAAGTTGTCATATCAACGCAGAATGAATTTCACTTTTATTTGCGAGCAGACTACTCATATGCATTGTAAATTATTTCAAAATTAATTTATGATCACACCAAATACACTAAAATCTTAAAAGATGAGTTGACTGAAATTTCTCTGTCTTTTTTTGCCTTTTTTGCCACATTTCTCTGCATATTACAACAACAGCATGAGGCCAAACATCTTCCTAGCTATGGGAGAAGATTCATCCCAGTATCGCAGGTGGTACTACGAGCTGGTTGTGGATCACGTCAAACCCTTTCTCACATCTGAGCCCACACACCTGCGTGTCGGCTGGGCTTGCATGAAAGGCTACCAGCCCAGGCCGACAGGCGGCGAGGGCTGGGGGGGGAATGGAGTGGGAGATGACCTCTGCTCGTATGGCTTTGATGGACTTCACCTCTGGTCAGGTGAGGATGAGCTCAAACGGCTGATAAACAGCTTGGTCTGTTTAACATTATTGTATAACACTGATCACAAGAGTTTACAGGATGAGTAAACTCCACATACTCCAAAGACAAATATCAGAGTCTGTAGCTGTTACAAACATGATAACAAGTCAGTTTGAAAAACTTAGCACATTACTTTAGTGCCACAAAAGCTACACATGGGAGGATTACCATGGCAATTAAAGCACAAAATGCATTATAATAGATCATTTTTAATTTCCTTGTTCAGAATAATTGAAATGTCTGTAGTTAGTGCAATAAAAGCTGTGACTGCAATTGCTGAGCGTCACTTAATTATCCACAGAGAACAATTAACATATTACTTTTTTCTTTCAAGTTTAACGTGGACAGAAAAGAGAGAGAGCAGTGGAGGCAATTACAATCTCAGTTTTCAGTAGTGATGATTGCACTTCATCAAAAAAATAAAAACAAAAAACAAACCTCTGTATTTTGATAAAGATTTGCTTGTGCAGCACAGACATCTCGTGTAAAACATGAAACGTGTCAACATTTTCTGGCTCGTTGCACTTTATTCTTATTTAGTGTGGACAGCAGTAGATTATCATTGATGTTTCTAATTATCAGGAATGGCTTTGCTGTGAGGCGTGTTCCTAAAGTGCCTTAATCTTTACAATATGTTTTACATTTATGAAACATTCATTTGATTTGACTTTAGTTGTAGTGTTTCCATTTAATAAAGCACAAAGCACTTGAATTCTCATTTTAAGTTGTACAGAAACATTAAAAATGTAAATATGAAGACTAATGAGTGTGTCTCCTGAATCTTAGGCTGCGTGAGCCGGAAAGTCAGCTCCCCGTTCCCTCACCTACTAAAAGATGATGATGTCGTTAGCTGCTGCCTTGACCTCAGCATTCCCTGCATCTCATTCCGGGTCAATGGTCTGCCTGTGCAGGGCATGTTTGAGAACTTCAATGCTAATGGACTTCTTTATCCTGTGGTCAGCTTCTCTGCTGGAGTAAAGTTAGTATCAACACTATTATTGTTTTTTTGGGTTGTTTTTTTTTTTTTATGTTTTTTTTTTCAAGAAATCCACAAAACAATAAATTTTCTCTTCCTCTTTTCTTGGAAAACAAAACAAGAGTTCGTTTTCTGTTTGGGGGAAGGCATGGAGAGTTTCGCTTCCTGCCACCTCCAGGTTATGCTTCTTGCTCTGAAGCTCTTCTCCCAAAAGTCAGACTGAAGGTACAGCTGTGTCAGGAATACATTTTGGATCATGGTGAAGGGAAACAAGAGCTTATTGGCCCCTTAGTGCCTGTCACTCCAGTTACCTTCACTCCGACAACAATAGATATCAGCAAGGTAAATCTTGTTTTACAAAGATGAAATGTTTGTATACTTAAAGTCTTTATAACTAATTTGTAGAGAATCATTTGCTCAGAGAAATGACACCATCTCAGAGTAGTTTAGCTACTTATGCAGTACTTTTACCCTACAGGTGGTATTGCCTCCACAACTTGAGGACATTCGAGAAAAAATGGCTGAGAATATCCACGAGCTCTGGGTAATGGACAAGATTGATCTCGGATGGACACATGGACCAGTAAGAAAAGACACAAAATGTATAATTTTATAAAATTGCATAACTGATATGCAGTATTGTATAAAAGTCTTGATCCACCCCTCATTTCTTCATATATTTAAAGAGGAAAAGGAAAAATAAATGCACTGATTTATTGAAACATACAGATATCCATGGAGTGAAGTATGTAAGGCAAACAGAGTAAGTTTTAATAAGCTTGAAAATCAGTATTTGGTGTGACGACCTTTATTCTTCAACACAGCCTAAATTCTGTTTGGCAAGCTCTCTTGTAATTACTTTAAGTAGTCTTTAGGAAAAGTTATCCAGGCTTCTTGAAGGACATTCAACGCTCTACTTTGGATGTTGGCTGCCTTTTGTTCCTTTCTCGGCTATGATTATTGATGCCGGATGCCTAGGCTCCTGGGAGGCCAGTCCATGACTGCACTGGGAGTGTGTTTGGCATCACTGTCATGCTGAAAGATGGTATTGTATGGTGGATCAAAACCTGATGGCACTCATCTGCGTTCATAATTCCATCAGTTTTCACAAGATCCCTAACACCACTAGCTGAAATGCAGACCCAAAATGTAACAGTTTCACACTTACTGTTGTACCTTCTCCATATATACACTGATGATTATTTGAACCAAATAGCAAACGAAACAAACGAAACACAAGGAGCCAGAAACCAAAACACAGGGAACAAAAGTCCAAAACATAACAAAACAACAGCACTGACCGCGAAGCCAGCGACCGTGACGGAGCAAGTCCGGAGGCCGGCCGCGCGGAAGGCAGCACACCCTGGAAGGCAGCATAGAACGACACCGTTAAGGAGGGCATCCACGATGCTGGGTCCATGTTCTGATCGCGATCTTCTGTTATGGCAGGGCTGTGTGCATGCAGGAGTGGTGGCATCCTAACAAAATTTGGATTCATTACTCCATAAAACCTGCTGTCAGTGATTTTCTGTCCATTTCTTGTGCAATTTGGCATTCCTCGGGCTTTTCCCCACATTTTCCTTCCTTAACAATAGCTTCTTGACAGCTGCTGAGAGCATTTCTGATGAGGCTTCAGCAAACAGCAGATGGATCACCTGAAGGACATGACATCTTCTGTAGATTTTTTTTTTTTAAGCTTGCCAATCTTTCTTGACCCTTCACTTGTCCAGTTTCCTCAATTTATGGGCACATTGCACATCATGCCTAGATATGCCAAATTTTCAACTAATAGCTCTTTAGGAATCATCTTGTTGGTGCAGAAAATACTATTTTATACCTGTCAGCCTGTGTTATCTTTGGCATTTGTCAGCTAAAGAAATCTGAGCAAATGATGTGTTTTTGTGACCGGCTGCTAGTAACAAAGTATCTAAAATTTCAATTTAAAATTGCTCAGCTTTCTGTTATGTGTTGCCACAACACTGGTTTATCTTTTGAGTTTGGTGCTTTCTTATGGTTGAATAAATCATCGGTCAGTTTGAAGTGTCTTAAACAAGCAAGCAAAAAAAGAACATTTCTGTTAAAATGGTCAGGTACAAAGACTGTAATGCTGTTAGCTAATTTGTTTCCAAAGAAAGACTCCTTTGAAGCAAAACGTAAGGAAATGAGTCTCAATGACACTCTAATGAATCATCATTATGATTACTTTTTAAGAAATCCACATGGTTTTTGCTTGCCTTGCAAAATAACGTCTCTCTCAAACAGGTGAGGGATGAAGGTAAGAGACATGATCCTTGTCTGGTGGAGTTCTCCAAGTTGCCAGAGCATGAGAGAAACCAGAACCTTCAGATGGCACAGGACACACTCAGGTGAGCTCTGTTCTGTTTCATACAATAATAATAATAATAATGATGCAGCACGGTGGTTAGCACTGTTGCCGCACAGCAAGAAGGTCCTGAGTTCAATTCCACCGTCAGGCCAGGGTCTTTCTGTGTGGAGTTTGCATGTTCTCCCTGTGTTTGTGTGGGTTCCCTCTGGGTACTCTGGCTTCGTCCCACCATCCAAAGACGTCCAGTTTGTGGGGATAGGTTAATCGATTAATCCAAATTGCCACTAGGTGTGAATGTGGGAGTGAATGTGAGCGCGAATGGTTGTCTGTCTCTGTGTGTTAGCCCTGTGACAGACTGGCGACCGGTCCAGGGTCTACCCCGCCTTTCGCCCTATGACAGCTGGGATAGGCTCCAGCACCCCCCGCGACCCTGAAAAGGATAAGCGGAAGCGAATGGATGGATGATAATAATAATAATAATAAAAACCCAGTGTGCTTGATTATTATTTTCATTTAATTTTTATTTATTTATTGGAACGATTTTTATAAAAAAAAAAAGATTGTGACAGACCTTGTGCTTTTCAAATCTAATATTTAGTAATTAGTAAGTAGTGTCTGCTGCAGTAGTGAATTTTCAAAGTTTTATTCTTCATTGGAGGACCCTGCTGGCACTTGGTTTCCACATCGGATTGATGGATGATCATGCTGAGAAACACATGAAATACATGAGACTTCCTGTCAAGTAAGTGAAAATCCACTAAAAAAACAAAAATCCACTATGCAAGATTTATGCATATATCCTTTTTCTTATCTGCTTATCCAGTTTAGGGTCATGGGGTTGCTGGAGCCTATCCAAGCATAATGTAATATCATGTTTGATTTAATTTAGTCTGGTTCAGCTGTGAGTTGCATCATGTCTAAATTAAAGTAGCAGAAAAAGATAAGGACCATCTTATGGTGGTAATGGTAACTCATTTTATGAGGCTACAATAAAGAGAGGATACACAACTGCAGTTCATATTCATTTGATCTCGTATGCTTGCACTAGGAGAACATCTCACTTCAATTTCAACACTCTCCTTTGAGCCATCCTTGCAAACAAATTCTTTTTAAAACTTACAGCTTATGTCAAAGAATAGTTTAACTGCGATAAAACAGTACAACAGCACAATGAACATCACAAACCACCGCCTACTGAACACACTCTTTTCAAACGCTAACTCAAGATGTTTGAAGTGTGTATTTTTCCTTTGCAGCCTTTAGTCATATGTTGGCTCCTTTAAATTCTCTGAGAATTTTTCTTCCCCCACTTTTTAAATGCAATTTTGTTTATTTATTTATTATTTATATTTCTTTAACGTTTATTGATGTTCTGCTTTATTTGTTTCGTGCGGTTCAAGCAGGGTGTAGGCCAGGAGGGAAAAAGTGAGCATTTTGTTTACTCAAGGCAGTTGAAAGTATTTTATACAGGAATGATACAAAAATACTGTTTAACATTCAGGAACTGTAACTGTGATCCTGTCACATCTCTGTCTTTTTTGCTTTGTTTTCTGTCTTAGGTATGAGCAGATGACTGGCTACAGGCCTGCTCCAGTAGACCTGAGCCAGGTGTCTCTGAGCTCAGACCACGAGGAAGCAGTTAACTTGCTGGCGGAGAATGAACACAACGTATGGGCCAGAGAGAGAATCAAACAGGGATGGACTTATGGAGCGCAACAGGTTTATGTTCTGTGCTGGATTACTTCAGTTTGTTTCATTTTACACAAAAGTACTTTTTCCAGAGTGTTAAAATAGTTATAATATACTTTATATAGATATTCACATAGTAGCAAAAGGTTATACCATGAGATAATTGTATAGCGTCAAACATAGTTGCCCTTCTTGCTCCTTGCGTCTGTACTTTTAGGATATAAAAGCAAAGCAGAGCCCTTACCTTCTGCCCTACAGCCTTCTTGATGAAAGAACTCGGAGAGTGGGAAGAGAGAGCGTCAGAGAGGCTGTCTGTACCCTGCTGGCATACGGCTACAGCCTGGAGCCCCTAAACCAGGAACACAGTATGTTTCAAAGATCTGTTATAAAACTGTAGCTTAGTGCACATCATATGTAAGGTAATCGGTGTAAGTTCAACTGCGATATATTAACAAAGTAGTAAACAAAGGTTTATTTGTATATTAATCATACTGCAGTATTTGTCACCATTGTTTTCCCAGAGGGATTTTGTTCTACAACGCTTTTCCCAAAAACGAAACTTGGGGCGTTGTAGAAAATGTAAATAAACCTAGATTGCTAGGATTTGCAAATAATCTTTAGCACATATTTATGTAGAAAATAATCTAATGAATGTTAAACATGACAAATATATTTTTATTACATGTTTATTTATTTAGACATATGTGTAGATGTAGGGTTTTGATGATTAGTGGGGATTTTCTGCTGTCTCTTACATTGTATCCAGCATTCCAACTTTTTTGGAAATACGTTTATGGCAAATAACAATATGTTTCCTGTTTCTTGGCTTTACAGCTACATTATCAAAGCCATGTTTCTTCTCTGCTGAGAAATGCAGAGTGTTCAGACCAGATAAATCATATGCTGTGACCCAGGGGAAGTGGTATTTTGAATATGAAATACTGACAGCAGGGAATATGAGAGTGGGCTGGGCCCGACCAGGCTGTACCCCAGATAAAGAGCTTGGCTCAGATGACCAAGCATATGTCTTTGATGGATTTGAGGTGAGATATAATTAAATTTGACATTTCTTACTTTGACTACTGACCATTACAGTAGCTGAATGGGAATCGGCCCAAATTATAATGGCTTTGTTAATGCATATTTATTTATTTTCATCTTTTTTGAATTTACTTAACTAATAAACTTTAATTAACTGTTTTTTCTTGCTATATAACTATAACTGAGACTAGGTGACGTTTTAGAGAGCAGACAGAAGGAGATATGTAGGCACAGACAAGTATCTATTGAAAGAAACTGAAACATTAGTTACTTTTTTTGGACCTTCTAATGTCTGCATATTGTGTCACGTTAGTTGCATATCCTTGCAGTGACTCCTGACCTCATATTGTTGGTTGACCAACACAGAAGGTCTCAGTTACTCCAAAGCTGTGTTGATATGATTAATTAAGATCAAACAGTTCCAATTTTTAGTGATTTGTTTTCCATACGTATCATATTTTGGTACTAACATGTGGTATATGGATTATTAAAAAAATGTAGAGTTTTTAGATAACTCTTCAAATAGATAGCAGTAACCTCATGCAAAATATACTTTATGACATGTCTTGTATTGGCTCTTCTGGGTTGTTTTTTTTTTTGCCTTTGGCTTTTTGCACTTGTCTCTTTCCTTCTAACTCAATGTTGCTTTCAGGCTCAGTGGTACCATCAGGGCGGCGAGCCCCTGGGACGTCCATGGCTGAGAGGTGATGTGGTGGGTTGCTTGGTGGACATGGATGAATGCACCATGATGGTTACGCTCAATGGAGAGCTGCTGTTTAATGACAGAGGATCGGAGCTGACTGCCAAGGACTTTGATATTAGAGATGGTCTGTAAAAGTTTTTGGCTTTATACTTTCTGCTGCATTTTGATATAGCTTTACTATACCTTTATTTAAAAGTCTAATATCGGAAAACTATATTGCCACTTCCCGTGTCTTCCAGGCCTATTACCTGTGGTTAGTGTTGGGGTGAACCAGGTGGGGAGGCTGAATCTGGGACGCCAAGTAGGCTCTTTGCAATACTTTACTGTGTGTGGCCTGCAGGAGGGGTATAGACCTTTTGCCATCAACATGGCCAGAGACCCAGCTCTGTGGATGAGTTGGAAACAGCCGCAGTTTACCTCCATACTACCTGATGATCACTATTTACAGGTAAACTTACCATATATACAAGGTTTCCTTCACCCATCTACAGACCTTGATGACCTAGAGTTGCTAGTAGTGGTGATCAGTTAACACTGATCCTGAAAACCTTGCTCAAATCTTTTTCAAGGTTACAAGAGTCAGTGGCTCAGCAGATTCCTTATCCAGCCTGAGGGTCTCCCAGTGTATGCAACCGCACCATGGTGGAGAAAGTGAGATGGGCTATTATCGCCTCAGCATGTCTGTCGGATGTGCTGCTGTCCTCAGAAGCCCACCAGGGGGGGTGCTTCCTGTGGCCTCCAGTGCTCTCTCTCCAAGCTCAGGTTTATTGATGTTATATACAGTATGTTCAAGTTTGAAATCTTTTTTTGAGAACATGTTACATCGGACCACATTAAAGCTCTGTTTAGTTTGACATAATTTCAACAAGCAAATATCTCTAGACCTGAATCAAGATCTGTTGTTATTATTATTAGGCTACTGGGAGAAACAGTTAGTGTGGGTGACTTGCATAGCTGCAGCTATCCAGATTATCCACTGTCTATGCTATTGATATTCTGCCATTATGACCTTGATGAGCCTGCTTAAGCTCCCAGGGGCCCTGCTGTAATTAATGCCTGTTGTCCTTTTAGAAAGGAAAGAGCAGGAGGAGGTGGACTCTGACTTTGAGGTGCTGATGAAGTCAGCCCACAGCTATGCTGGTTCAAGAGATGAGCTCAACTATAAAGATCATAGTAACGACAAAACATCAAGACTGAAACAGCGGTAGGTGGTAGAGAAAGGAAAATGAAGAAAGTATGGAATGAGGGTCCATCTCCTTTAAAATTGAATGCAAAATAACACAATAACTGTGCTTTGCTGAAATTAATTTGCGTTTCTTTGTCTGTAAGGTTTATGCTGAAGAAGACCAAACCAGGCTTAGTCAGCAGTAACTCATCTGCACGGCTCCTCGAAGACGTTGTAGTCGACAAGGATAACTATGATCACCTTATCCAGAGCTCCAGAGTAAGGCTTTATCTTCTCGTCATCATGTGAAAATACACAATACAAAACTAATTGTAATGCAGTGTGCTTCACTTCTTTGCCAGCACGTATAATTACCTGCCGCAATAAAACTGTTGAATGCAAGATGCAAATACCAAACAGTGACACCAACTAACCTTTCTGTTTCAGTATTACTACTCAGTGCGGGTTCTTCCAGGCCAGGAGCCATTCAATGTGTGGGTAGGCTGGGTGACCTCTGACTTTCATCAGCATGACATGACATTTAACACTGACAATGTCCACACTGTGACTGTCACCCTTGGAGATGACAGTGGCAAAGTCCAGGAAAGGTTGGTGAACAACAAAACAGTTTTATTTAGTATTTTAGGTGACTGTATCAAGAATTTTGAATTTTGACTGAATAGAGTTGGGTTTTTTTTCATAATTATCCTTCATCTGCTGTAATTACTATATTTACTGCAGAGGTGTTATATTGCAGTGTGCTGTAAATTTCCATTAAACAGACAATACCCCTCTGTCTACATAGTGTAAAGCGGTCTAAATGCTATATGGTTTGTGCTGGAGAGGCAACAGGCCTGTCTCAGAGTCGGAGAAGCACAGGATTGGAAATTGGCTGTTTGATTGACACAACCACTGGTCTGCTTACATTTACCTCCAGTGGAGTGGAGATGGCCACTTTCTACCAAGTAGGTCACACAACAAACTGTGTTTTTTTAATGTATTTTTTACTTTAATAAATTTAAGTTTTATGCATTATGTCTCATACTGTTCGATATAACGATATATATCGGATGACGATATCAAAACGTCTATCATTTCATATTACTCTATAGTTTGTTTCGTGATTTCGCAAAATAACCTGTTTACGGCAATATTTTTTCATCATTTTGATGGTCACTGTAATTTCTTAAAGTTCTCTCTTTCTCTTATGATTAAAATAAGCACACTACGGACGGACAAGCGACTGTTTTTATGCGTTGTTGTTAGCAACAACGACGGTAAAACCATCGCGTGGCTCCGCCGTCTGCTTGTTTATTTTCCACATAAACCTTTCACAATAAAGCTGAAGATCCTGTTGAGATTTTTCAAAATAAACTGAATCACGTGAAAGAGTACGCAGAATGTTTACAGATGAGAAGCAAAAAAGAGCTGTCAGGTGCTAAAAAATAAACCTTAGACTCAAACGTTAGAACAGGCTTTTCCCTGCAGCACGCCATGTAAATACTCACAAAGAAAATGTCTAAAAATGTAGTTTCATGCATTGGTCAAAACACTTGACTCCAGGTACACGACTAGCTAGAAAAAAAGACTTCACGCATATCGAGTTGCCCGAGAGTTACAGAATTTACAGAAAATGTAACATTTTTGTGATATATATATCGTTGTCGGGACATGAGATTTTGGTCATATCGCACAGCCCTACTATGTATGTAACACTTGGGACTGAACTTGCCCATATGGAAAAGAAATAGTAAAAACATATATGATTTACTCATGAAAGTGGCCACTTTCTCATTACTTTCATATATTTTTTTTAGTAAGCATCCAAAACATACAAGTTTCATTATATAATCCTTCAAGGGATCTTATATGTGTTTTAACTCTTGTATGCTTTTCATACAAGTTTCACACAAGACAGATACAAACTTTATAAGATTTATATATATCTTTTCCATATGGGTGGGGCTGCTAATGTTATAATGTCAGTAACAGGCAAGTTGTTGGACTGCATTATTAAACTGAGCATAAACTGTTTCCCTGCAAATCAGGTGGAGGCAAGTACAAAGCTCTTTCCTGCTGTTTTTGTCAAACCCACCACCAAAAACATGTTTCAGTTTGAACTGGGACGCATCAAGGTAATTCAACTTTCATTATTAAACCTGGCTAAGATACTTTTTATTTTTTTAAGCAGGTTTTGCTTATTTTGTGGACAAATTTGAAGAGTAATAAATTACAACGCAAGATGTTAGCCTGAACTTCAGTTTGTTTTTCATACCATCCTAAAAGTATCATGTATGACATAATTTCCTTTATTTGTCTTCTTCTCGAATCCAGAATGTGATGCCACTGTCCTCAGGTTTGCTTCGGAGCCAGTCAAGGAATGTCACTCCTCAGTGTCCTCCTAGGGTTCAGGTCCAGTGGCTGAGGCCTGCTTCATGGACTAGAGTACCAGACAGAGCACTGAAAGTGTTGGTTGATCAACCAGATGAATGTCACGGCTGGAGAATTCAATGCCGTGAGCCCTTACAAGCCATGATCCTTCACATTCCTAATGAAAACAGGTTAAGAAGACAGGATTTGATCTTTTACAGATTTAAGAACAAAGAAATATTTTCAAGAAAATAAAGAAATTTTGTTCCAAATGATGTTGGTGCAAAAGCTTTAATTAGATTTAGGGTTAATAACAGTGAAGTTGCATTTGCTTTTTGATGCTATTCATGTAGGTGTCTTGACATTTTGGAACTGTCGGAGCTTGATGACCTCTTGACCTTTCACAACAATACCCTCCTGCTCTACTGCTCTTTATGTGCTCTTGGCAACACCAGAGTTTGCCATGCCCTCTGCAGTCATGTGGACCAGTCGCAGATTCTTTATGCTATTCAGGATCCCTACCTCCCTGGCCTGCTCCGGTCTGCATTTTATCAGCTGCTTTTTCAGGTGACTGCTTGTTGGAGGTTAGATAACATTAACTGACAAAAGAATAAGTACGTCCTGGTCTTTGGAGAATATCTGAATACATTTTATTGTTTTTGTCCTCAAGGTTTTCCTCAGCAGCTACACCACAGCCTGTCTTATGATGAACCATGAATACATAGTTCCTATGACTGACCAAACCAGAGAAATCACCCTTTATCCCAGTCCTATTAATGGTGGGGATAGACAACCTCCAGAGGGAATACCAAGTGCTAGCTGTAGCACATCCCTTAAACCTCAGATGCATTTTTCAACTCCTTGCTTTATCAGAAGCGATTGCATAGAAGGAGCTAGTGCACTGGAAATAGCCTGCAAAGACAGCCCAGAAATCCCTCTGGACGTTTTAAAGAATCTTACCGTGGAGATGCTGACTGCTGCAGTTTGGGCTGTGGGTCAGGATGTAAGGGATCCTGCAGGAGGCAATTTCGAACTTTTGCTTGTTCCTTTATTAAGACTTTTCTACAGCCTCTTGGTTATGGGGGTGTGTAGGGATGAAGACTTAGGGAAGATTCTTAGACTCATGGAGCAAGGTGCATTTGCAAGGCCTGGAACACCCATAGGGAAGTTGGAAGAAGAAACTAGTGATGATGAAGAAGAGCAGAAAGGAGTGATCACTGAAGAAAGTTACACTGTTAAACAAGGACTTCTTCAAATGAAGCTTCCAGAAGCTGTCAAACTTGAGGTGAACCAATCTGCAAAAAAATGTTTTTTTTGATAATGCTCTTTCTTCTCTGTGGGTCACTGGGGATTAGCTTCATGTGCTGTGTTGTTTGAATCCTTTAAGTATGTTTAAAATTAGCCATGAAGGACTGCTTTATTTCTTTTTCTAGCTCTGCCACTTGCTATCCTACCTGTGTGACTGCCAGGTTCGCCACAGGGTAGAAGCTGTGATTGCTTTCTCCGACAGCTTTGTTGGCCAGCTGCAGGAGAACCAGCGGTTTCGCTACAACCAGGTCATGCAGGCGCTCAACATGTCTGCTGCCCTCACTGCTCGCAAGACAAAGGAGTTCCGGTTACCACCACAGGAGCAGGTTGCACGATATGAATACTAACTAAAAGGATAAAGTTATAGCATTTGTTTTGCATTGGTTTATGTAATGTAGCTGTAACTCTGAAGAAAGCATGTAACACACACTTGCTGATTGTCTATAAATATTGTAATCTCTCACCTGACTAAAGATCAATATGCTGCTGACCTTCAGAGAAGATGCGCAGCAGGAGAACTCTCCGTGTCCAGTGGAAATCCAGGAGCTTCTTCAAGACTTCCATCACCTTCTCGAGACACACTGTGGTTGGAACACAGCTTATCTTTGACTGATTGAATTTTTATTGAGCTAGGGAATTATAAAAACGCTCCAAGAAAGCACTGATTAAATCCCATTTTATGCTGTTGTCATTCTACAGGCATTGATTTGGCCAGCACCTCAGAGGATGAAGAGGATGCAGAGATGTCTCTAAAAGAACGACTTCTCTGTCTTGTGGCGAGAGTCTTTGGCAGTAATAAGTCATCAATGGATATAGACGGGTGTTCTTCACATAGCCCCAGTGAATACAAGTTGTTTTTTCTTACTTTGCACATTTTGCTGTCCTGTTGCATTTTATCACCTTTATAAGTCATTTTATTTAACTGCACCTGTGATCACGCAGCATGTTTTTGGTTACTAACAAACCATACAAACATAATGTTGGTGAAGGAGATGTTATATTAGGCCATGCCTAGTTTTGATGTCATTACGCATAGAATGAATGTGTTGCATATAACTTAAGTGATAAGTAACTTATTGCTCAGTTGCTTCCTGTAGAAAGTAATTTGACACATAACTTAAATTACACCTGTTTTACCCTGTAATGTGGCGTGTTTGTGGCATTGTCACATAATTACCATTTAACTATATAAACCTCAAGTGTTTATGATGTTTAAGTATATATGAATACATAGCTGATAGCAAAGTTGAAAACCAGCTTCGTAAGACCTCTTCATAATCATCATCACAGCAATCTGGAAATATCTATCGTGTTTTCTACCACAATGTTGTCAGTTCTAGTTGAATTAAATAGAAAGGGTAGCTTGCCATCAAGAAATGCACTTTCTAGGTCTATAGCACATCCAGTTTAAACACAATAGAGAAAAAAAAACTAACCTGAAGAAAGTCACGAAAAACTATTATAAGCTGTTGATTGAGTCATTGATTGATGTTAGACTACGTTAAGTCTCAAAGCAAAGTTTACATCAAATAGGGTTTGTCTCTACAAAAATGTCAAACATCAAAGAAAAGGAAGGTTCATAAGTTTGACCATTTGGCTTGTAATTTAACATAAGCTGCATCAGAAAGGCCATTAACCATTACCACAACCACAAAATCTTAGAGATTAAACTGCTTCATTCATAATGCTGCCCAGTAACAGAATAGCCATTGGTAGCAGGAGGTAAACAGGCTCAAAGGAATTAAGCCAGGGAGACAGGAAGAGACCCTATGATGTGGAAACTTGAACCCTGGGAGCAGTCTGGTTTTAGCAGATTTTAAATTGGTTACAAACATTCCCAGCTAGAAATAAAGCCTACAGTTCTACAACGCTGATCGTTCATCGCTGCTTTTGTTTAGATCAAGCTCTGGATGTTTGGCTGAGGCTGGTTTACACTCTGCCTAAACATGAGTCTGGGTTCTGCTCTAGCTTTGTGTTATCTTTGCAGATGCTTGCAAAGAATTGTGTTATCAGCAGGTGTTTATAACCGAGATACAGTTTGCACTTTACCCACGGGTTTTTGTCCTTTAGTGCACAACAAATGAAAGAAGTGTTCATTTTTCCACTTCTAATAAGTTGTAGACTGCGCCACTGCTTTTCTCTCCTGCACGTGAACTGAAGTCCCCTGATTGCAGTGCAAGCGTGTCTGTCCACTATGCATATAACTGATGAATCTTTAGAACTCAAGTAAAAACATGACAAAACATGACAAAGTAAAACTATCACAGTACCCCAACACTGGCAATGCAATATTTACTGTAAGTGACATAATAACAAAATTGTTATTACCTAATAAATGACATTTCCAATGTGTTGCTATATCACACACATCAATTAATCAATTTGTCATTTAAACACAGATAATAGGATTTCAAGCCTGTCCTTTTATCTCTGCTTCTCACCTGGTGTTACTCTTTCAGAGTCCCTCAAAAAGATGATCTCTGAAACAATGGTGCACTGGGCTCAAGAAAGTGAGATTGAGGACCCTGAACTAGTCAGTGCTATCTTCTCATTGCTGCACCGCCAGTATCAGGGCCTCAGGGGCCTAATGGAAGGACCCTTATTCAAAGCTTATACCATCAAGCAGTCGTCACTGGAGGACACCATGGCACTCTTGTCCTCCTTGGGCCAAATCCGCTCCCTCCTCAGTGTTCGCATGGGGAAAGAGGAAGAGAGGTTGATGATCAGACGACTAGGGTAAGAATGATTAGTTGCTCTTGTATAATTTATTAGTGTCCAAGTTTCCATTACCATGTGGTGCCACAAGTTTTCTTACATTTTTGGTAACATCTACAGAGATATCATGAATAATAAAGTTTTCTACCAACATCCAAACCTAATGAGGGCATTGTCGATGCATGAGACTGTGATGGAGGTGATGGTCAATGTTCTTGGAGAAGGGCAAATAAAGGTGAGAAAATAGCTCAAATGTATAGAAATAATGTGGAGGAAAAACATGAAATCAAAGTTTAGATGTTTATTTTTAGTTTAAAGGTTGGAGTTCAAATTAATTTCTCTTGTGGCTAATTTGCATGATTCAGTCTGATCACTCAGCGTCTGCCCCTTTACAGTTTGCTTTCTCTGTGTGCTTGTTTTAATTTACTATTTCTAGGAG
Organism: Rhamphochromis sp. 'chilingali'; assembly: GCF_963969265.1. NCBI lineage: Eukaryota > Metazoa > Chordata > Actinopteri > Cichliformes > Cichlidae > Rhamphochromis > Rhamphochromis sp. 'chilingali'. The sequence goes on along the minus strand of NC_137947.1, from coordinate 21,225,221 downwards.
ATTACCTTTCCTAAGATGGTTGCCAGCTGCTGTCGATTCCTGTGCTATTTTTGCCGTATCAGCCGACACAATCAGGGAGCCTTGTTTGACCACCTCAGCTACTTATTGGAAAACAGCAGTGTCGGGCTAGGTAAATGTCAGTTTCTCTGCTATATAATCTCACTGGTCTTTTGTAAAGACCAAACTTGAAACATTTTTGATTGTAGTTTACTGAAAATATATAGAAGTAAACTACACCGGCTAGAGAACGCCGACAGATTAAAGTTGGAGATCGGACAATCTCAGTCTTCCCCGACTACACCGCCAGGGTGGCACGGGCTCGTGCTGCATTCAACACGGTCAGGCAGCAACTCCGTGGCATTGACGGTGTTCGGTATGGCCTGCTTCATCCAGCGCGACTCCGCATCACATATAAGGGTGTCGAGAAGGACTTTGTTTCGGCAGAGGAGGCCAGTGATTATGTCAAAACTTTGATTTCTGGGTGAGCCTCGTTAGCTCCTCAGTTTGATACTGTAATGCTGCTAAGGGTTCACGGTCTCCTTAGGTTTAACGCCACCTGTGCATTGTTTTCTTAGGCCATTGTGCTGGTTATTGTACTGTTGGTGTGCTGGTTCCTTTTATTTTCATTGTTATTTATTGAAACGGGATCATATAATATACTCTTGAACTTCGGACCAGTCCGGCACAATCTTCTCCAAGCTTGCTGCATTGATTTGCATAGGACTGAGTTGTTTTTCGTTTCTGTTAAATTTTTATTTATTTATTTTTTTGTTTGGTTGTTTTTGTTTTAATTGTTTATCTATTTATGTATGTTGTTTTTGTTTTTTGTTTTTTTAAATTTTATGCACTTTCGGTGATTTGTTGGAAAGTTCTCCTTCTGAGGAAGTCATATTTTGTACTGTGAGATCTTTTTTTGGTTGGTTGGTTTCCTTTTTATTTTTTCCCTTTTTAAAAAAAACATGTTTACTGTTACGCGCACACTGTTATGCTCAAAAATGACAAGGACCCAACCTCCTGTGGTTCCTACAGGCCATTATCTCTGCTTAATGCCGATGCAAAGGTATTGGCTAAAGTAATTTCATCTCGCCTTGAGGATGTGCTTCCTCGAATTATATCTGAAGAGCAGAATGGCTTTATAAAGGGACGGCAATTGTTTTTTAATACCCGTACACTCTTTAATGTTATTTACTCAAAGCGTCTATCTGAACTTCCTGAACTTGTGATTTCTTTAGATGCTGAAAAGGCTTTCGATAGGGTGGAGTGGGAGTACTTGTTTGCAGTTTTAGAGAAATTTGGTTTTGGTGATAAATTTATTTCCTGGATTCGGCTTCTTTATTCGTCCCCTAAAGCCAGTGTTCATACTAATGATGTTTACTCTGATTATTTTGCGCTGGGTCGTGGTTGTCGTCAAGGTTGCCCTTTGTCTCCCTTACTCTTTGCCATTGCCATCGAGCCTCTGTCTATTACATTGCGATCTTCTTCTGTATTCAGGGGAATCATCCATAATGGAATTACACATAAAGTATCATTGTATGCGGATGACTTGTTATTATATATGACTGACCCCGCATGCTCCATCCCTGCTGTTTTAAGTATTCTGGAGAACTTCAGTTCGTTTTCAGGTTATAAATTGAATTTGGGGAAAAGTGAGTGTTTTCCTGTTAATACGGCAGCACGTCAACTTCAACAGTCCGATCTACCCTTTCGTCTCAGTCCGTCTGGGTTTAAGTACTTAGGGATTAACGTGACTCGCTCTCTAGCTGGCCTTAAATCAGCAAATTTGTCTCCTCTTATATCTAGGGTCACATCTGATATTCAAAGATGGGGTAATCTCCCCCTTTCTTTAATCGGTAAGATTAACGTTGTTAAAATGAACATCTTACCAAAATTTTTATTTTTATTTCAGTCAATTCCCTTATTTTTGCCGAAACATTTTTTTGTTTCACTGGACAAGATTATTGGTTCTTTCATTTGGGGAGGGAAGCCACCTAGGGTCTCTAAAACTTTGCTGCAGCGATGCAGATTTAGTGGAGGACTTGCATTACCTAATTTTTTAGTCTATTACTGGGCCGCTCACATCCATAAACTTTGCTACTGGCTAAAATCTTCTGGTTCCTCGTGGTGTAAATTGGAGCTATCATCATGTAAGGGCTCTTCTTTACCGGCTTTGCTCTATTCCTCTTTACCCGTGAGACCCTCTCTGTACACTGATAATCAGGTGGTTCTTAACACACTCAAAATCTGGTTTCAGTTTAGACGTCACTTTAATTTTGTAATGCCGTCTTCCTCGGGTCCTCTAAGCGAAAACCATTTGTTTCCCCCTTCACTTTTGGACTCGACATTTTCAGTGTGGTGTGACAAGGGTATAAAACAGTTCAAACATTTATATGTGGATGGTGTTTTCGATAGTTTTCCCAACTTGTCTTCTCGTTACAATCTCCCTGTTACCCATTTGTTTCGCTATTTTCAAATTCGAAATTTTGTTGCTAAGTGTTTCCCAAATTTCCCCTCTTTACCTCCAGAACAGCAGTGGGAAACTACGTTATCATTTGTTCCTCATCACAGAGGAACCATTTCGAAACTCTATGATGCTATTCTGTCTTTTAGTAACCACTCTAATGTTAAGCTTAAGCGTACATGGGAAGAAGAACTGGGATTTCGAATACATGAGGAGTCTTGGGAACGGGCTATAACGAGGATACGATCTTCCACCTCCTGTGCTCGTCTTGGACTTATTCAATTTAAGGTCATACACAGGGTGCATTTCTCTAAGTCTAGACTTTCTGAATTGTATCCAGAAGTGGAAAATAAATGTGATAAATGCCATGGTTCTCCTTGTCACCTTAGCCACATGTTTTTCCTGTGCCCTGAGCTACAAGGTTTCTGGACAAGGTATTTTGCTATTATGTCAACTGTTCTTGGGGTAACTCTTCATCCTTGTCCTCTGATTGCTGTGTTTGGGATTCCTGCTCGCTCACTTACACTTGATTCCACACAAAGGGATATTATAGCCTTCACATCCCTATTAGCGAGACGTCTAATATTGTTGCATTGGAAGTCTGCTAAGTATCCTACTATTTCCCGGTGGCTTAAAGATGTCATGTTTTTTTTAAAACTTGAAAAAATTAAATATACGTTGAGAGGTTGCACAGCCAAATTTTTTCACAAGTGGCAACCCTTTATCTCTTATTTTGCTAGTCTAGAGGTATTGCCTGTTTAAATCTACTTTTGTTACTGTTATATTCCTCTAATATGTTTGATGGTTGTGTTGATCTGTGTGGGACTGGGGGGGGGGGGGGGGGGGGCGTTGTGTTTTGTTTTTTTGTTTTTTTTGTTGTTTTTTTCATATATATATATATATGTGTTAATTTACTTAGGAAAATTAAGAAAGGTTGATTGTATTTCGGTAACTGCAAGTACTGTTTTCTTTTTTCAATAAAAATATTTTCAAAAAAAAAAAAAAAAAAAGAAGTAAACTACACCGATATACATTATTGTGTTTTGCCCTTATACTAATAGCCTGGCATTATGGAGAGTTTGAGCCCATGTTTCAGTTGTTTTATGTTTTTTTGTTTTTGCAAAGCTTCACCGTCCATGCGTGGATCCACTCCTCTGGATGTGGCTGCAGCTTCAGTTATGGATAATAATGAATTGGCCTTATCACTGAGGGAATCAGACCTGGAGAAGGTAACTCTGTATTGACCAGAAATGTTACAGTCCATTAGTCATTCTGTAGACAGTATACTGGCTTCCTTCATGTCAATAATAATGTATAATTAATAAATATGATTCAAGGTGCAGGGGAAATGCAGCACTATATATAGACAGTGGAGCTTAAATATAATAAATATATTTATAATATTAAAGTTCAGTTTCTAAGAAAGCTATAATGTTAAGAAAGAGATTCAGCTTGAGCAAATAAGTACTTATTGCTGATAAGTCTTATCTTTTTTCCAGGTGGTTCTGTGCCTTGCTGGCTGTGGTCTCCAGAGCTGTCCAATGCTAGTGGCAAAAGGTTATTGCGATATAGGGTGGAACCCTGTGGAGGGCGAGCGTTATCTGGATTTTCTATGTTTTGCTGTCTTCTGCAATGGTAAATTAAAGATTTAAGTTTTCATTTTTAGTATATTTGTTCATACTGTATTTTTTTTAAAATATGAAAACATGGACTAAAAGGTCACCCTGATATTTGCAACAAAGTTACACGTGAGTCGTTACATACATTTGGCTGGCTCGATTATGGTATTTGATCTGTCACACGAAAATTTTTAGCTTGCCAATTTAATAAAAAAAGTGCAAGCTTAATTAATACTAATAGAGTATACTGTATAATATACATTTAATTCTTATATACATTTCATTTGCAGAGCATGCAGGTCATTTATTGCTTCTGAAACTTAAAACACAGTGTTGATAGGAGCAAAATGCTAATTTAAAAAGGAACAAGAGGCTGCAACATGTCACGCTCCTAATTAAGCTGCAGTATTTGCACTAGAGGTAATTCACTCTGCTATTGATTTTCCTTAGTCTGAAGCGGTGCCCAAAAGTCATCTGTTCAAATTGCCCTTGAGGCTGTTGACAGTTCAGCCAAATGGCAATGGCTTTCTGTACCAAGTGCTCCTCAGTATTTACAGCTTCACCTCGTCTCTGTGCAGCACTTGAGTTGTGCAGTATATTGTTTTATATCACTCTACAGAAGATATATAACATTTTTATCCTCTAGCTGTTTAAATTGATCAGTTTTCTTTGTGAGAGTCTTTGTTAATATATTTATTGTTATGGCAGATATTGAAGAATAAAAATCAAAGCTGTGTGTTGATTGGTCACAGGTGAGAGTGTCGAGGAGAATGCTTATGTGGTGTTGAGGCTATTGATTCGTCGACCTGAGTGTTTTGGCCCTGCGCTGCGAGGTGATGGGGGAAATGGTCTCTTAGCAGCCATGGAAGAAGCCATCAAGATCTCTGAAGACCCTTCTATGGATGGCCCTTGTACCAATTATCATTCCAACAGAGCGCTGTCAGTATCAGATATATGCAGTCACATAATTAAAAAAAAAAATATTTAAAATGGACTTAGAAATATTGTAAATCCAGAATCAGTGGAAGTAACTGTAACAAGCAACAAAAGAATCTGTACACATTAGCTTCTATCTGTAGAGGCCACCAGTAATATATGTTGATAATCCGTGATAGATAATATCAGGTCATTGCAGGCTTTTGATTGTTATGATTGTGTCCTGTAATAGAGATGTTGTCCAAGACAGCGATGATGATGTCATTCACATGGGGCACGCCATCATGACCTTCTACTCAGCTCTTATTGACTTGCTCGGTCGCTGTGCTCCGGAGATGCATGTAAGTGTTCCCTTAGCTATCATCAGCTCTTCCACATCAATATCTACTCATGTCTCAACCAATAAAGCCTAATGAAGAGAGTCTGCAAACTTCTGTTAAAAGAATAAACCTCAGACAAAAGTGTGCATTTTAGATGCTGCATTGCATTTTGCCTAATATTTATTATGTAACCCACACTTGGTCACAGGTTTTTTAATGTTTTAAAGATATTCTCAGACCTAGTTTGGACTTACTCTAATAGAGATTGTTGTCCCTTGTTGGCCAACATTCAGTATACTGCAATAAGCCATTAAAGACAGATTTACTGGTCAGGTCCTATTATTCATATTGATGATAGAGTACCCAGCCTTGATTTGGAAAACCCTCAACAGGGTGAATAAATGAAATGGTGAACATTGCATCAGCTCCTCGAGCCATCAGATTTTGAGCGTGTCTACCTGACTGAAAGTGTCTGAAAACATAGCGCCAAAGTGCACAGGTGAATTAAAAGAAGGGGACTTTTTTTGCATCAAAGGCACATTGATGTTCTTTAGATAAAGTACATTAAGATATTTAAATGCAATAATGTCAGTTTAACTGTATTTTTATATATTGACAGTGAATAACACCAGTAATTATTTTTTTAAATTAAATACATGTTAATTTTGACTGAAAGGTGAATTTAAAAATAAAATCGAAAGTAACTCACAGGACGAGTCAGTATGAGGTTAAAAAACAGGTTATCATATGTTATGACACTGAAATTTTGTAACACTTATGACCAGTTATTTTATTAATTTGTATTGTGAAAGTTGTTGTTATTATGTCTTGAATGACTATTTTATTTTTGTACAGTTAATTCAAGGAGGCAAAGGAGAGGCAATCCGTATCAGGGCCATTCTGAGGTCTCTCATCCCTATTCAGGATCTTCAGGGAGTCATCAGCATCTCCTTTCAAATCCCTTCAGTCTCTAAAGGTTGAATAGGCCACATTGGCCAGACTTTGGCAGCTGTGGCTTTTTTCTAACTCATTAGACATTGATGCCTCACTCCACAATCGCTGTGGAAAAATAGTGGAGGTGGACGGAGGCAACTGAGGCTAAGCGCCTTATCAGATATTAGACAGTCCCAAACCATTCTTTCACACAGAGAGATGGGACCACATAGTTTTCACAGTAGATGTAAAGTACATAATATGTTAATATGACCTTGGTCATCAGATCTAATCTTGTCTTGCTTTTCCAGATGGTGCATTGGTTGAGCCTGACCTATCTACAGTGTTCTGCCCAGACCACAAAGCAGCCATGGTGCTGTTCCTGGATCGGGTTTATGGTGTTGAGAGTCAGAGTTTTCTTCTCCACCTTCTAGAAGTTGGCTTTCTGCCTGACCTTCAGGCAGCTGTCTCTCTTGACACTGTAAGCTGAGAAATATTAATTTTTGTTTTCCATTAAACTCTATAACATCCACCACTTCTTATGTAATCTGGGGAAACTTCACACCCATAAGTTAAACCTCTTTTTTTCCCTTTGCAGGCTGACCTAGGATCCACTGATATGGCTCTGGCCGTCAATAGATACTTGTGTACTGCTGTTCTTCCCCTTCTCACCAAATATTCAGTTCTTTTCCATGATTTAGAGGACCACATCTTGCTGGTTGATTCTCTCATTCAGGCAGTCTACCGCCTCTCGAGGGCTCTTAGCTTGACCAAGGCTCAGAGAGACACTACAGAAGACTGTCTGTTGGCTTTGTGCAGGTAGGGTGTTCAACTGGTATGAATGAAAAACAGAGGACAAGGTCAAAGAATGTGACAGTCTATATAATATGGCATTAAATGGGTGGGGTTCTCTGAATGAGAGCTATATATTTAGGGGAAGTGTTGTTCCTCCCTTGAGTATCATAATTCAATATTGCATTTTTCAGTTTTTGGGTCATTGAGGTTTATTTGCAACAGCATCCAAACTAGATTCACCTACATATCCGAAATAAATGGTTTGACAGCTGGTTTCACTATGTTTGGCTCTTAATTTCGGAATTATTACAACATTTCCTTCCTATATCCGCTGACATCAGTGTCAGGCTGCTGTTTGAAAAAATAGCAACAGCAAAATATTAACCAATCCAGATACAGCTTATTCCCACTCATTATATATAATGAATCACTGGGAATTCTCATTTTCCAAATCCAGATAATTGGCATATTAAATGAACAAGAGTGTGATGTTAATTATTGGATTTATTAACATTTTGCTAATGGCATTTTCTGAGTTATGTCATCCTTCTGAGATGTACTAATCAGTCAAAAATATCGTTGTGCGTGAGTGTGTGGATGTGTGTGTGTAGGGGAAGGGTTGTTGTGTTGGCTGATGTGGAATTAATCTGTTTATGTGACTAATTCTGCAACCCTTGGTCCTCAGTAAACTCCAGCCACCTATGATGCAGCCTCTCCTTCGTCGGCTTGTCTTTGATGTCCTTCATCTGACAGACCACAGCAAAATGCCTCTAAAGGTGGATAATTAAATTTGGGCTTGCCACACACTGAATATGAAAATAATTTTGTTAACTAATCACGACTTTCATCTATCAGCTCTTGACCAGTCACTATGAGCAAAGGTGGAAGTACTACTCCCAGTCTGGCAGGCAGGGTGAGCAGGGTTGTGCATCTGAAGAAGAACTCTACCTGTCTACAAAGTTGTTCTGGGGGGTGTTCAAGGCTTTAGCCAAGAAGGTAAACTAAACTGATTATGTGTGTTAGTTTTGACTTGAGCTTATAATTACTTTAAATTTGTACTTAAGCACAAAAATAATTGCATTAAATGTGGAAAAAAAGGTTTTCTTCAAACTAATTCATCTCATGATGTATCCTTCATCTTTTCTTGTCCTCCTTACGAAGAAAAATGGCAAAATACATTTCTCATGCGCTTCTTTAGTGTACTACGAGAGCCTGCATCGGGGAAGATGTAACACACTTGAGATAAGGTGTTAATTTTTCATTTCCTGGTATGAAACCTCCCACTCTTAAAGTGACTGTTTGGAAATGTGAACAGCATAATGTACGTAAAATATGTCTGCCAGACACTTACCTGAACGATGCAGAACGGGAAAACATCAAAAGAAATAAGTTGATGAGGTCAAACCACCCACACATGGAGCAGACATCAAACAGACTCAGAAGCAGAGCACAGTATTAGCACTGCACAGAACTATGAAGTTGTTTTTCGCTGAAATTACTACACAACAAAAGGCTTGTATATGTACAAATGTACATGCTTGGGTGTACAATATATCTCTTGCCCTGCTTATTGCACTTCTTGGTTGGGATTTTGATTGCTCGCGTTATGTGACACTGACAAATCTTTGCATATTAAAATGCTTTTTCAGGAGGAGTATGCAGTCATATGTTTACTTCCCAAGTAACTAAATCCATAACTTATTAAATTTTAATTGAATGAACTGTGTTAAATACAGGCTCTGAAATATATAGGTGGGTTTTTGGTTAACACGATTATTGCAGTTCATATAAAATTAGTTCTTCGCTGTCCTCCCATAACCTGATCTCCTGATGTAGTGTTCCCCTAAATGGCAATGAAAATAATAAGGAAGACGCTAGTATAAGGTGACATGCTGCGTGAGGAGCATGTCACACAGCATCTTTGTTTTTACTCTTTTTGATAGCTTGTCTTCTTGTCTAATTTGTTTTGTTTTTTATCTACTTTAAAGCCCCAGATACTTCAGTTATTGAGTCCGTGTGTGCAGTGCCTCTCTGCAGTGGCCATGGCCCTGCCTCCTGATCATATGGAACAAAACTGCTTGTCGCACATTGAGAAAATAACCTCCATCGATACAGACGGACACTTTGACCCCCAGCCTGTAGATACATCCAAGTAAGATACCCCAAGGATATTTTTGAATGACTGAAAAGAGAATCGTGTGAAAATGACCTGCCTAATCAGAAGTGTAACCTGTAATTTAGCAGACCAAGTGTTGTATTCTGTGAATATAAACAGTATGATTCGCAGAGATTAATGTGCAGTTTTAATCAAGGCTTAATAATGTATTTTTTCTGTCTCTGCATTAGTGTGTCAGTGCCAGAGAGGCTGGAGTTTGTTGTGAACAAGTATGCCGAGCATACTCATGAAAAGTGGTCACTGGAAAAGGTATCATATCCTGGTCTGGACTGACTGTCATCATAAGAATACCTTTGTACATATTTTTCTCTGCCTTGTCAAAACATCTCTCTATACTGAGTCCCTGATTTATTCTTCGTTTTTTGTTTAGTAAATCTGTGTGTTTTCTCTGCCAGTTTGTCAGTGGCTGGGTTCATGGAGAGCACCTATGTGAGAACACCAAAGTTCACCCTCGCCTCAAGCCGTACAGGGCTCTTGCTGAAAAGGTACAGATGAAGTAGTCAGTTTTTATGGCATGTGTGGATGTTCTTCAAGTGTTCTTCAGGAATGAAAGTGGTGATATCCTAGATGTACAGAGACAATTGCATACATACCAAATGTCAAGTAGTGATGAGTGATTTTCTTCACAGTCCAAACATAGTGTTACCCCCCCTTACCTGATGTAGAGGAGACTACAATTTATTCCTCACTTCCAGCATGAAGACATGTTTGAACAACTGATTTAGCCAGCTGTAATTATTGAACATAAGTGGCAGGATATCAGCTGAACACCTTTAGAATTATTAAGGCATAACATTTACTGTCTCTTTAATTTTTTTAACTTAACATACCTCACCTCGTGCTCCTATGCTCTTCACCTCCGGCCCTCGGTGCACAGTGGAGTTTTTCACTGGCAATGTGCCTGATGGAACAAATAGTTAAGGAGACGAGATAAATGACTGTCTTTGCAAATACAGTCATGTGATGTTCTAATGTAAAGAAAACAGTTCAACAGTCAAAAATATCCTCTGATCAAATATGGTAGCTCGGCTGCACTCCTGCGTGGAGCGCAGCACACAGAAGTCCAGCCATGTGTGCGAACGCCCATGCATGCCCAGACATGTTTGTGCTGCACATGTCAATCATATGTGGAGGTGCAAAATTAAGTCTTTAAATAATCAAATTTATTAAAAATCTCATATTAATGAAAATATTATTTTAATACATCAGTGTGGACAATAAATAAAACGGATAAGCCGTCGCCGTTAAATTTAAACCATCCTCAATCCATGACATCATCGTCTGCTGGCACAACCCTAGTACATACTGTAAAATGCTAAAATTGTGCAACACACAGTGAGTCATAATCTTATGAGAAATCTCATTTACATATACAGTACTGTATATAAATCACATTAAAAGTGTTAATATTTTTTCAGAACAGTGTGATCTTCAAGTCTACTAAACATTTACTTTCAAGCATATTTGATCTGATTTTTAACCTTGACAGCTATGTGCAGTACCATTTGGACATCTTTTAGGACCACTGCCTGGTACTTGTAGGCTGGCTATATGCACTTATTGACAGGCTGTTACAAGTTCTTGAGCTATTTAAATAGTCTGCTGTCCCTTGATACCTGCTTTTTTTAGTTTTGCATTAAACCTTTTCTATATTTCTGATTTTCCAGGAGAAGGAGGCGTACCGCTGGGCCATCAAAGAGACAATAAAGACTATGCTTGCCTTTGGCTGGAACATAGAAAGGACCAAAGAAGGAGATGCTTTTAGCATGCATCCATGTACACGCAGGGTCTCTCAGTCTGGACAGGTATATGTGCTCATGTTCTGCTTGTTCTTGTTAAAGCAGCGTTGCTTACAAATAACTTTTTATTCCATTAATAAGACGTTTTTTTGTCCTAGCTGTCATTTGAAGGCGCATCAACCTTCAGCCCCAAACCTGTGGACATGAGCTGCATCACCTTATCATGGGACCAATGTGTAAGTTAAAGATTAGATATTAGAACTGGCAGTTGACATATTATTCAGTTATGTTAATTTTCTTCTTTCTTATCTCATCTTCAGGCCATGGCTGAACAGCTGGCTGAAAACTACCACAATGCCTGTGCTAAGATGAAGAAATTAGAACTTGAGAGTAAAGGTGGCATTAAGTGTTGATAATATCTAGTTAATCTCCTCTCTTTTCTCTTACTCTTATCTCATCCCCCTTCATTTTAGGAAGAGCTGAACAGCTAATAAAAGTGCTATGCATTTCACTCATATCTATTCTCAGGAGGAGGTAGCCATTCGCTGCTTGTACCTTATGATACCTTGAGTGCCAAAGAGAAGGCTAAATTCAGAGAAAGAGCTCAGGATGTCCTCAAGTTCCTTCAGCTCAATGGCTACACTGTGTGGAGGTGAGTACAGAATACGCTTATGATTACACTAGGGCGATGCAATTCAGTGTGAATGAGGTGCTCCATTTTCATGTCACAGTGGCATTTCTCCCTCACCGTTGATTAGAGGCACTGTAGCAGTCAGTCCACAGCCCTTTTTCTTTGTAATAATTTCCAGTACAGGTCACAACCAGAAATAACTCGATGTGTAAGATAAATGTATTACCTCTTTGTCATCCTGCTGCAACATTTGCATCTTTGAAATAAAAATCTTGAAATAAAAGAATTCTGTATTATTAAGTATTTATGATTAAAGTTCAGTCTTGCTTTTAGTAGTGGTGTTTCATAACTCATATCTGATTTCTTGTTCTAAAGAGATCGGAAGTCAGTGGAAATGGACTTTCCAGCCATAGCCAACTGCTTTGCATACACGCTGCTTCAGCGGCTCCTGTCTCACACTGAGGAGGCCCAAGAGAACCTTTTAAAGCTTGGTAAGATAATGTTGTATATTAAAAAGAAGATAAAAAAAAACAAAAGATTTTTGCAATATACCGACATGTTAAAGAGAAGTTTTCACAGCACTATATGCTGTCCTGTGAAAAATAACTACACCTCATAACTTAATAGCTTGTCAAACCACTTTTGGCAACAATAACGGGAAGCCATCGTTTCTGGTATGACTTTATCAGTCTCTCGTGTCATTGTGGAGCAGTTTTGGTCCACTCTTTTTATGCCCTCACATACAGAGTTGCCTCCAGGATTTTTTCATAGGGGTGGCACACCAAAAACAGGATTTCTGGTTTAATTATGCTGTTTTCAAATATAGGTTACTTGAAAAATCTGGCAAAAAATTGAGAAAGAAAAGAATTATATGCCTAGTTAGTTTCCTGCTATTTAAGTTGAAAAAAGGTACTTATGAAAACCAAGCCACCACAGAATAGTTCAGCCTAGTTTGGGTATGTGAACCTATCTTTCTTACATGAAGGTGACATAGAAACACTTTTTTTTAAACTTATCTGTATTATCTTGACAGTTTTACCTTTCATTTTTCATTTTGTCTTTTTTTTCTTCAGAGGTGATGCAAGCCAGAGGACAGATGTCTAAGGGAGAGAGGGCTCCACACGAGCAACCAGTCATTTTTTTTCACAAGGTTTGCATCAACCAATCTGCATATTTAAACACAGTCAAAGTCTAGCATCTGATAAAATCTCTGACATTGATTTAACCCCCTTCCAATCTAATTCTGCCAGTGCTATTTTATTTCATCTCATTAACTTTTTTTTTTCTTATTTCATTTATGCCATCTAATTAGTTTTGTTTGATGGTTGCCTTAGGCAACCCCTTTAAGTAAAACCCTTTGGGCTGTGTAATTTATTTAACCATTTTGGAAATCTACGTGGGCGTGTCAATTGCCATCAGGACATTGATTAAGGCTTCCTACACTGCTCTGGCTCTAAGGAGGTAGTAAATGAAAAGAGTTCGTTTTTCATCAATGGGACCTCCAGAGTCAGACCTTGTCAGCCAAGACTGTGAGCAGCCATGCCTCACATCTCTGCTTCTTTCACCTCCCACACAGCCCACTCTCACACAGCCACTCAAGTCTGTGTCTGTTTGGCTGTTCATCTGTCTGTGAATTGCCAGTTCATCATACTTTCTCTGCCTGTCATTAAAGTCATGTTAAAAAGGCACAAGGCTTTGCTCAGTCCCTGGAAGCTTTCTTTCCTTCTTTTTAAAGAAACTTCTAGTAATGATTACAGGGTGTTCAGACTTTTAGGCCGATCACATGGATGTTTACTTATCTAGTGTTGAACAAGAGTAGAGACACATATTTGATGTAACTGTGCAGCCACAGAAAGTTTTCTATTAAGTTTTGTCACTGTGTGGTTTCATGAGCAGAGGACCAAACAGGCAAACCGTGCATGTGATCTCATCAAGCACATACTGTTTAGAGGATATTTAAGGGGTTTGTTAGTTATAGATGTTGGTTTATGAAATGATTATTGACCTTTTCTCTGTTCAACAGGTTATCCTTCCTCTTTTGGAACAGTATGTTAAAAGCCACCGTCTATATTTCCTGTCTACTTCCTCGAGTGATAATAGAAGCCATGCCTCGAGAAAGGAAAAGGAGATGATTGCATGGTACAAAACAAAGTTTGCGTTCTTGTTTTTTATACTCTTATCTGATCATTTCTCAGCTATTTTGTGCATTTTTATTTATTTAAAGAAATATTTGAATTTTTTCAGAAAAAAGCTTCAATATATTCTGTCTTTTTATTTTGTGTCCTGCGATTTTCAATTCATCTTCTCTCATTACTTTCCTTGTGTTTTCTGTTTACATGTAGCCTCTTTTGTAAGCTTGCAGCGCTTGTAAGACACAGGATCTCAGTCTTTGGTAAGGATAGTGTGGACATCATAACATTTATTTGTTTATTAAGTGTTAATCTGTGCTTTAATCCTCATAATTCACATATAATGTGTGCATGTGTTTTTTCAGGAAGAGAAGCCTCGTCAGTTGCAAGCTCCCTCCACGTTTTGGCTCAGGCTCTTGATGCCAGGTAACTGGATGGCACTTTCACACTCTGCCAAAATCGATCTTCTCGCTCTGCCTGCAGTGACATCAGCGTTGCACCACCATGTCTAAGGATGAGATGACTGATGTAATTGAGCCACTGATGCATTGATGCTATCTAATTGTGGTTGATATCACTTTTGCTCCCTGAGGACAATGCCTGTGAAGCAAGCACAGTAGTGCTGTGGCTCAGCAGAGGTTGATGCCATTCAGACTTGTCTGAGGGATAGATTAGCTGATAGATAACTGATTTAGTCCATTTAACTCCCAGCCAGAAGTGTCACAGTAGGAAACCTTCAGTGGATATCAATACTATAACAAAATAATGTAGAATATTTTTCAACTCAAATAATTTATTTTCCCACTTTTTCATTATAGGACTTTAATGAAGTCAGCACCAGAGTCTATTCAGACATCTCTGCATTCCTTTTTTAAGGCAGCGGCGTCTGATTTAGAGATGACTGTGGAAACTCTTTCTGAGAGCTTAGTTTCGCTGCCTCAGAGTAGGAGTCAGCTGGCAAGAGGAGTAGCCAAGGTTCTCAACTACACAACCTCCATCCTTCTCCCTACACTCACTTCTCTCTTCCTTCATCTTGGAAACCAGAACCATGGAGTAGATCTCCTGGGTAAGAACTACCATTATAGTGGTTAAGTAGGAATGCCATGTTATTGTATTATTTCATTTACATCCTAAAATGCATGCAGAAACATGCAGATGTCACTTGTTAAGATACATTTAGTTATCATCTCAGCATGACGAGAAACACACATACGTTTTCAGGTGTTGGATGCACAGCTGGTTTCCACACCCCTGAAATCACTTGGGTACACCCTCCCTTCAGCTTGAAACCAGCTCTCATTCAGTGCCTCGGTCATGGCCACAAAGCAGCAGGAGCATACTGTCTCTCCCAATAATATCCCGACCTTTCACGAATCATTCATTACCTGAATCAGCAAGCATGCAGCTAATCCACCTCTCAGTGACTGAATGCTTTCGAAACTGTGGGTTCAGTGGTTGTTTGTGAAAGAAAACTTATGCATCACCTTGTTTTTTCAGCTGGTGGTATACAGGTATCCTGCTACAGGATCTTAAACAGCCTCTACGCTCTTGGAATCAGTAGCAGCATCTACATGGAGGGGTAATGCTTGATTTCAGATGTCTCCAAGATGATATCTTAAATAATTTTTGTGTAATGTACCTATATCTCATGATTGAAGTTATTTATTATATTAACCACACAGTGTTGGTACAACATCAGGGTATTCAGGGTGTTATAAATGTTAAAGGCTACCAGATAGAAGAGGATGTTTAAACCTGAGATGCATAGAAAGCAGCTTTCAAGCAAACTTATGTTAGCAATCCCGATTTGTAATATTATATCGTACTTTAAAATTAGTCGATTATTCACCCATGCCTATATCCTGATATGCACAACTCATTCTATACAGGCATAGGTCAGCAGCAGGTGCTTGTCTGGCAGCCTTGACAGGAGCTTTACCCGTGTGTTTCCTGGAGCCCGATCTAAACCAAAACAACCCTTACTCCATCTACAACATGATGACTGCTACTCAGATAAAAGGTATTACGCAGGCACATTTCATACCCTGTTATATTGTTATTCGCTGTCTCTTGGGAACCTTAAAAACCTTCCATCTTTGTTAGACCAGGGATTGCCAGATCAGGTGGAGGACATGTGTCCCCTCCTACCTTCTCTGGGACAGGCGCTGAGGGAAGTGGAGGAGCTGGCAGGTGCTGGAGCTCACCAGGCCCACTACATCCATGTTGCAGAGGTTACTTTGCCCATGCTGTGCAGTTACATTTCCCACTGGTGGAATTTGGGTCCTGAGGGCCAGCCAGAAAGGCCAGTGTGTACCTCTGTCGTTCCTAAGCATGCTAGTGACCTACTTGGCAACATCCTGTGTATCATCCACAATCATGTGGGTGCTAGCCAGGGTGACTGGATGAAACAGCTGGCAGGTACTTGTGTAGTGGACAATAGTGGCTTGTTGTTTAGATATACTTATTTCATATTAGTCAGTAATGCATATTTTCCAACATCTGTCATTTATATCTCTTAGTTTTTTCTCAGCCAGTCATATGTAAAGCCCATCCTGAGCTGTTAAAGAGCCACTTCCTGCCACTAATGGAGAAGCTGAGAAAGAGGACAGAATGTGTGTTGGTAGAGGAGGAGCAGATGAAAGCAGAAGGCGGGGATACCTCTGATGCGGAGTTGCAGATACAAGAAAAGTTCGCTATGCTGGTCCAAGACCTCTACGCCTTCTTTCCCCTCCTCATCCCATTTGTGGATTCTCATCGGTAAGACACTCGAAGGTGCTTGTATGTGGAGGAGCGGATACTTATTTTTCTAAAGTTAGAAGTAACAGAAGTAATGTAAAGTATTTATAGACTCAATGAAAGGTGAAACTTATTTTGCTATTTTTTGTATCGACTTGAGCTCCACTTTAATTATTTCATGGCCCCTGAAGTTCCCTTTTGAACCACATTGTTATTTTGTAAAGACGGTAAAGAACAAATGTTGTTAAGAATTCAACAGCCAGTCGTTGATTTTTAACTGCAAAAAACTGAGAAGATGATACTGCGAGGTTATGTTAGTTATTATTTCAGGCATATGCTTTTGCTTTACAAATTCTGTGTTGTGAATGTGTTTTGTCAAATTTATCTCAGAGCCAGGTGGCTGAAAGACCTGAACCCTGAGGCTGAGCAGCTGTTCAGCATGGTGGCAGAGGTCTTTATATTCTGGGCCAAATCCCATGTGAGAATGATACACAGTGTTTTTATTTATTTGTTTTTCTCATGCCAATGCCGTCTCAGTGAATATTTTGTCCATTAACTGTCACGTGTCTTCGCTTATGTTCTCTGCAACAGAATTTCAAATGGGAGGAACAGAATTATGTTGTTCAAAATGAAATCAACAACTTGTCTTTCTTGACCAATAATGACAAAACATTCAAGGTTGGTCATATTTACAATTTGACCTCATCCATTACATGTGTGCTGATGTACATCTCTTTACAAAATATATGTAGAAATCACAGAAGAATTGCAGCTGCCACTAAGTGTAAAGAAAAAAATCCTGTTTTCATATCCCAATACTCAGCTTGACAATGAGAAGAGGAAGATGAGGAGGAAGAGGGGTTGTTATTCCATCAACACCTCTCTCATTGTGGCTTTAATGAAGAGGCTGACCCCTGTGGGACTCAGGGTTTGTTTTCCAAGCGATCACAGTCTCATCATCTTGGCTAAGAATGCCTTCTCTCAGGTAAGTTGGAAATGTGGACCATGCTAAAATCCTCCACCTTTCACATCCTTCATTACGTGCTTGTGCACATTTGACACTGTTTAGTATACTTAATGTGGGCAATTACATGCTTTCCACAGAAGACCGCTGAGAATGAGATCCAAGACCATATTTTCAATTGTGTTGTGCATCTTCAGAATCAGGTGGGTGGTTTCTTTAATTTATTTGACTAAGCACCATAATCTTAGATAACTATCTTTGGGTACAAAATTTGAAAAGGCTCGAATGTATGCAGCGTTGGAGAGTAACAGAATACATGTACTGCCGGATGCCGCATGTAGTCCTGATGAGCCGGCCCGGGTTCGAGTATGACCCATACTTTAATTTATTTTTTTTTAACTCAATTTCCATCTGGGATTAAAACAGCTTTTCTGATTCTGATTGCTGGAAACCCAAAAAAACACGTGATAAGAGGCTCTAATGTAAGCGCCGTGTTAATATTGGTGGCGTCACTTACACAATGGACACAGAGCCAGCAGTGCCAGCAGCAGCCTTCAGGATCTCCACGCATTAACATGCTGTTTTTAGACTTGATGGATGGCGTTAACAACCTGATAGCTGCAAATAATCGTGTGCAGTTCCACATGATTATTAACAGACAAAAAGAAAACATATTACTGATACACTGTTCCCATTGGGGATATGTTAATTGGAAACACTACATTGCCCATAGGTGTGAATGCGGGAGTGAATGTGAGTGCAAATGGTTGTCTCTGTCTATGTGTTAGCCCTGCAACAGACTGGCGACCTGTCCAGGGTGTACCCTGCCTCTCACCCTAAGACAGCTGGGATAGGCTCCAGCGCCCCCCGTGACCCTGAAAAGGATTAACGGAAGTGAATGGATGGATGGATGGACGGATGGACTACTGATACAGAAATAGTTTTCTATATGAGATCGCTGCAAAAAGTGCAGTCTTACCTAATGTCCACCATACTGTTACTCATTTTATATTTAGATTTAAAAATCTAGTTGGTATTGGTATGGCAAGTAGCCTTCAGTAATAGTAATAAATCACACAGCAATAGTACATTCATGTAGTTATAAAAACCATGACAATATATTAAATATTCCAAAGTATTCAGAATACGTTACTCTCATTGAGTAACTTAACAGAATATAAAATACATTTTGGTCCATGTATTCTGTTATCTATAGTGGAATACATTTTAAAAGTAACCTTCCCAACACTGAATGAGCAGGCCAACAGAAGTAAGCTTTAGACAGATGACAAGACAAAACAATAAGCAGATATACACCAATCAGGCATAACACTGTCACCACTGACAGGTGAAGTGAATAACACTGATTATCTCTTCATCATGGCACCTGTTTGTGGGTGGGCTATATTATTTTGTTCTCAAAGTTGTGTTAGAAGCAGGAAAAATGGGAAAGTGTAAGGCTTTGAGCAGGTTTGACAAGGAGTGAATTGTGATGGTTAGATCACTAAGTATGAGCATCTCCGAAACTGCAGCTTTTGTGGGGTGTTTCCGGTCTGCAGTGGTCAGTGTCTATCAAGAATGGTCCGAGGAAGGTAAAGTGGTGAACCAGCCATGGGCGGACAAGGCTTATTGATGCACATGTGGAATCAAGGCACATGTGGTCCAATCCAACAGACAAGCACAAGTGCTGTAAAATGTAATGCTGGTTCTGATGGAAAGATGTCAGAATACACAGTGAATTGTAACTTGTATATGGGGCTGCATAGCTGCTGACCAGTCAGGGTGTCCAAGGTCACCCCTGTCCACCGCTGAAAGGTAATGGCAGGGTGCATCTGCGTCACTTACTTGGGGAACACCTGGCACCAGGATCCACTGTTGTAGAAAGAGCGAGTTGGCTGAGGCAGTGCGTTGCTTGGGCAAGGTTCTGCTGAGGAACCTTCTGCAATCCATGTGGCTGTTACTTTGACGTGTTGCAGACTATACACACTCGTTCACAGAAACAGTATTAGCTGATGGCTGTGGCCTCTTTCAGCATGATAATGCACCCTCCCAAAAAAACAAAAACTGGTTCAGGAATGAGTTTAAAGTGTTGACTTGGCCTCCAAGTTCCCCAGATCTCAGTCCAATCGACCGTCTGTGTGATGTGTTGGACCAACAAGTCTGACCCATGAAGGTCCCGCATCATAACGTACTGGACTTAAAGGATCTGTTGTTAACATGTTGGAGCCAAATACCACAGGACACGTTCAGAGGTAGAGTCCATGCCTTGACGAGTCAGGGATGTTTTAGCAGCAAAAGCGGGACCAACACAATATTGGGCAGGTGGTCATAATGTTATGCCTAGTCAGTGAAGTATGTATTAGTTGTATGAATTTGTGTTTTGGACTGCCCTTAGACTGCAAATTACAAGCGTATCTTTTCTACTTTCTGAAGAAATTCATCATATTCACCGATATGCTTGAGTACAGAGTAACTTTTAATTTGTGCAACAAGTGTCTGGGAAATTAAATCAGAGAATGCTTCCATAGCCTGTAAAATCCAAAGCTGTCTTTTTATTAATCTCAGGCAGTGGCTCATTGTTCACCAGAGACGTGAATGTGACATACTCGCCACACTGTACTAAATATGCATGCAGCATTTCTGTATTCATAAATCACTGATAAATGTGTTCACTCATAAGTTAGTGATGGGAAAATTCTGCTTTGTCATTATAAACAACTTTTAGAGCAGAAATTCGAGTAAATGTTTTTCCCAGCGGTCTTTGAAATCCTTTTTTCTTTTTTATAATGATTTGTGAATACAGAGTCTTTATTATTAGTCAGTATATACAAGTTCAACAACTGTTATAACTACCAGCACCTTGGAACAAAACAAATGAATGAGCTAATCTTCTTTTTTTTTTCTTTTTTTTTTTTTTTATAGGGATCAGACAGTTTAAGACAGAAGATTCTTACAGAGCTCTCACACCAACCCGGGACCATCAGTGGTGCAGAAAAGACTGTTGACAGGATTATGGAAATAGCTCGAGTCCTTTATTATCTTGACCAGGTGAGCTTTTCCATGCTATAGAAAAAGTTGCTGATTAAGACACTGAGTAAAGGCTCCGTCCTTTCCTTAATGTAAATTTGACAAGCTGAACGCAATCTGTACTGTACAGGAGACACGGCGCGAGATTGATTGACAATGGTCTACAGCCAATCAGGACGCAGAACACAATGCACTGTCAAAACAAAATATAACAGCATGCAAAATTGCACAAAAAGAAATCCGCAAAAACTGAACCGCGTTATAGCGAGGGACCACTGTACACAGACTAATATTACCTTATCCTGTTTTTTAAAAAAAACAAAGAAACGCACAAAAAACAAACAAAACCAACACTTTTAAGCTGTCTATGGTGTTGTATATCTAACGTCTATTTCATTTGTGGAATGGGGAACTTACCATAATTACGTTCTCCCTGTACACCATATTAAGATGACAGACTCAGGAATCCTCATCTTTATATGTGAATAGTTAATTCAGTAAAAGTGGAGAACTTAAAAGCTTTTTTTGTTTTATAGAAAGGGAATAGAAGAAACTAATTCTTGAACAAAACCTCTCTTTTAGTAGAAAGTCTCACATTGATGTCTGGGCAGTGTTGAAGATGCAACTCTACCCGACAGTGTGTTAATGTCCATGATGAGGTTATTGAAACGTTTGCTGAGATGTTTTCATTCTTAACTGCGTGATTGCGGCGTGACAGAGATTCAGTTATGTTTGGTGTCTTGGAAGTATTTTATTTGATATATACCTCTGTATGTATTTGTGTATCATGACAATAAGTGGTCTTGGAGACATCTGTTTATATATCCTGCTCAGCAGATTTTTTTTCAATCCCATGATGTCACAACTGTGAGATGCAGTCACAAAATTATACAGGTGTTGTCTCTCTGCAAGACAAACTTTAATTTTAGTATTTTGTGACCTGTTGATTGTTTTGTTGATTTCATTTATTTATATGTCTTTTAATGTTTGAATTAAACCATTTAAGCCTATACAATAGTTACTATTGCATAGTCCTTTGTACTTAGTACTGGTCACCAGGTTCATGTGCACCATGGTTTTGTGTTCAGGTGGAACACCCACTGAGAAACAAAAAACCTGCCAGACACACAGTTTTATCAAAACAGAGGAAACGTGCAGTGGTGGCCTGCCTGAGAATGACTCCACTCTATAACCTACCCAGGTAAATAATAATAATAATAAAAAAAGATTATCTAAATACTTGGCTTTGCTTTAGTAAGTATATCAGCTGCCATATTGGTTAGGCAAATGACAAAAAGCTAAGCACCCATCCTAGTAAAATATATATATATATATATATATATATATATATATATATATATGGATAGCTGGATAGCGTAGTGGTTAAACTACACGCCTTTGGAACAGAGGATCGCAAGTTCGATTCCTGCCTGGGGCGTCTGTATCCAGTAAGGGTCCTAAGGCTAGACCCCCTATGCTAAGCAAGCCTACCGCAGACATGAGCGAGACAGATAAATATGAAGGCATGCCGGCTCGGACGTCGCCCGGATCAACAAGGTCCGCGTCAGGTGTTGAGGAACCAGGGCACCCTGACGAAAAGTGGGCTACTGGAACAAGAAGGCATCGGTGGGCAAGGGACGAAAACAGGGCGTTGTTGGAATGCTACTACGCAAGTAACCCCGGCGGAAGGGGCTACATGAATAGGATGAGGGACCTATGGATTCTTCGATACCCAACATCAACAATGACGGCGAAACAACTAGTAGCTCAGTGTTCCAACATTCGAAAGAAGGGACTGCTCTCACAGCTAGAGATTGACGAGGTACAACACAAATGCTACGGCAAGGAGGAGTCAGGACGCCAGGTCAGGGGGGAGATATCATCACCCCCACCCGAGATTGGGTACATAGCCCCAAGTGCGATAGGAGAAGGATCGTTGAGTGCGAGAGGAACTGACCTGAAAAATAGGATCATGGCCAAGCTTGAAACCTGGATCCCCCGTAGCCGGTTACCAAGATTACGTGAAGTACCCTCAGAAGGTCTGCTAGATGATGTTAATGCAGCACTACGGGCAATACCTACAACCACAATTACCGACACTAACAAGCTGATCTACAATACGGCAGCAGTGATCAGTGAGATGCTTGGTTACAAGTTGAACAGCCACAAGGGGCAGTACCCTCCATGGAGAAGGAGGCTAGAGGGCAAGATCAAAGTAGCACGGAGGGAGGTTAGCCAACTAACAGAGTTGCAGAAAGGTGCGACAAATAAGGTGCCTAAGAAATACAGCAAGCTGTCCATACCTGAGGCCTTGGAAACTGCCAAGCAAAGACTCACAGCCTTGGCCAGCCGCTTGAGGAGGTACACCAGAGAGATAGAAGGCAGGAGAATAAACCAGCTGTTCTCCACAGAACCAGCAAAGGTGTACTCTCAGTGGCAAGGGAACAATAAGAGAACAGCACCACCAAGGCTGGAGACGGAGCAATACTGGAAGAGCATATGGGAGAAGGATGCAACCCATAACGGCAATGCTCAGTGGCTAGTGGATCTGAGGGCAGACCACAGCGACCTCCCTGAACAGGGTCCAGTAACCATCACAGTGGCAGATATCCAAGAAAGGGTCTCCAGTATGAAGAGTTGGACAGCACCAGGGCCCGACATGGTTCACGCCTACTGGCTGAAGAAGCTGACTGCACTCCACGAGCGTCTGGCAGCACAAATGAACCAGCTGCTAGTTAACGAGAGACACCCGGAATGGCTAACTGAAGGCCGGACGGTCCTGATCCCCAAGGACCCCAAGAAGGGACCGGTCCCCTCCAACTACCGACCAATAACCTGCCTCAGTACTACATGGAAGCTCCTGTCAGGCATCATATCGGCTAAGATGAACAGGCACATGGGTCAATACATGAGCGGGACACAGAAAGGAATTGGCAAGAATACCAGAGGTGCAAAACACCAGCTACTGGTAGACAGAACAATCAGCCGAGACTGCAAGACCAGACTGACCAACCTGTGCACTGCCTGGATTGATTACAAGAAGGCCTATGACTCAATGCCCCACAGCTGGATACTGGAATGCCTAGAATTGTACAAGATCAATGGGACCCTAAGAGCCTTCATCAGGAACTCAATGGGGATGTGGCGTACAACACTAGAGGCCAACTCCAAGCCCATAGCACAAGTTACCATCAAGTGCGGGATCTACCAAGGAGATGCTCTGTCCCCACTGCTGTTCTGCATAGGCCTGAACCCCCTCAGTGAGATCATTAACAAGACTGGCTACGGATACCGACTACGGAACGGAGCAGTTGTCAGCCACCTCCTGTACATGGATGACATCAAGCTGTATGCCAAGAGTGAACGAGACATCGATTCACTGATCCACACTACCAGGCTATACAGCAATGACATTGGAATGTCGTTCGGACTGGAGAAGTGTAGTCGGATGGTAACAAAGAGAGGGAAGGTAGTCAGAACTGAGGGGATTGAACTACCAGAAGGCAACATTGCAGACATAGAGGACAGTTACAAGTACCTGGGGATCCCGCAGGCAAATGGGAACCATGAAGAGGCCGCTAGAAAGGCTGCAACCACCAAGTACCTGCAGAGGGTCAGGCAAGTCCTGAGGAGTCAGCTGAATGGTAAGAACAAGATCCGGGCCATCAACACATACGCCCTGCCCGTGATCAGGTACCCTGCTGGGGTAATAGGCTGGCCAAAGGAGGAGATAGAAGCCACTGACATAAAGACAAGAAAGCTCCTGACCATGCATGGAGGGTTTCACCCCAAGTCCAGCACCCTGAGGCTGTACGCTAAGCGGAAGGAAGGGGGCCGGGGACTGGTGAGTGTCAGCACCACAGTCCAGGATGAGACAAGGAACATCCAAGAATACATTGGGAAGATGGCCCCAACTGACCGAGTGCTCAGTGAATACCTCAGGCAGCAGAAACCCAAGAAAGAGGAGGGAGACGAGGAACCATCATGGAAGGACAGGCCCCTGCACGGTATGTACCACCGGCAGATAGAGGAGGTGGCTGATATCCAGAAATCCTACCAGTGGCTGGACAAAGCTGGACTGAAAGACAGCACAGAGGCACTAATCATGGCAGCACAAGAACAAGCTCTGAGTACAAGATCCATAGAGGCTGGGGTCTATCACACCAGGCAAGACCCCAGGTGCAGGCTGTGTAAAGATGCCCCAGAGACAATCCAGCACATAACAGCAGGGTGCAAGATGCTAGCAGGCAAGGCATACATGGAACGCCATAACCAAGTGGCTGGCATAGTGTACAGGAACATCTGTGCCGAGTATAACCTAGAAGTCCCGAGGTCAAAATGGGAGATGCCCCCAAGGGTGGTGGAGAATGACCGAGCTAAGATCCTGTGGGACTTCCAGATACAGACGGACAAAATGGTGGTGGCTAACCAACCGGACATAGTGGTGGTAGACAAACAGAAGAAGACGGCCGTAGTGATCGATGTAGCGGTTCCGAATGACAGCAATATCAGGAAGAAGGAACACGAGAAGCTGGAGAAATACCAAGGGCTCAGAGAAGAGCTCGAGAGGATGTGGAGGGTGAAGGTAACGGTGGTCCCCGTGGTAATCGGAGCACTAGGTGCGGTGACTCCCAAGCTAGGCGAGTGGCTCCAGCAGATCCCGGGAACAACATCGGAGATCTCTGTCCAGAAGAGCGCAGTCCTGGGAACAGCTAAGATACTGCGCAGGACCCTCAAGCTCCCAGGCCTCTGGTAGAGGACCCGAGCTTGAAGGATAAACCGCCCGCAGGGGCGTGCTGGGTGTTTAAAGTTATATATATATATATATATATATATATATATATATATATATATATAAAATTTATATTTATTTTTTATAGGTTTATAGTCCTCTTTTAGGTTTTCTACAGGGTATCCTCCTTTGTATAGAAGCTCATATTCCATTACACAAGCCACAATTGACTGAAGGCTGACCAAATCTTCTCAAATACCTGTAGGACAGACACTGTCATTTTAAACCTATTCTCACTTTTCCCCAAGAGCCTCCTCACTGCAGAAAATGCTTACTTTGTTGCTTAGCTTAACAGTCCACAGATGATACTGACAGCTTGACCACTGAGTACTATCACCTGCTCATGTGGTGTTTTTATATAATTTATAAAGTGTGAGACTGCAATGTAGTAGCACGCCCACTCATTTGATAGTTGGCTACCAGGTTATCACAATCCACTTCTAGCCCTTTGACAATAAGAGTGCCACAACAGTAACAAAGTTACCAGCTTCCTGGATTGTTGCTCTGGATTTCTGTGGTTTGAGTCTCACTATCTGACAACTGTGTGAACAGCTTGTGCTCCATTGGGAGATGAAAAAATATATTGAAATTTGTTTTTGGTTATAGAATTTCTCTCTTTTGCTCTCTACGTCAGTCCCAGTTTGAAAAACATTAATAAAGCAGTGTATGATTTAAGGCAGGCCGATCTTGTGATTGTGGGTTTGTCACTTATGTTACCAGAGAAGAAATATCTTTAGATTTTTTTTCCTGTGTTTCCTTCCTTCTACTTCAAAAAGATAAGTCTTCTCTTTTTGTCATCCTTTTAATTTTCGTCTCTAGGCATCGAGCTGTTAACCTGTTTCTTCAAGCCTACAATAAATCCTGGATATCTGCTGAGGAGCACAGCTTTGAAGAGACACTTGTGGAGAATTTAGCTGTGAGTGGAGAAGGTGGCCCTGCTGGCATTAGTAAAAGTTTAAAATAATGTAGAGGAAGATTGTGTAACAGGCCTATGTTCTTAAAGGGTACCAGATGAGACATGAATTGATTCAACACAGATTTATTGTTTTTAATTAAGTGAAATGTGGCTCTAAATTGATTTTGATGAACTATTCTTACATGAAGTTTTACTGCAGATTGCCTAAGGCACCAGTCAGATAGGCCAACAGACTGGTCGATGACACCTTGTTGCCAGCATTTGCTAAGGAAAAATATGGGTTCTCCAGCTGGTTGATATATGATTTCCTCAGGTTGCAAGCAGTGGCTAGTTTGAACTGTTATTAAACAGGTATATGGTGCTGCACAGCTGCTAGAAGGTTTTGGTTGCAGTGGCAGCATTTTGTACTTTGAAGTTTCACTACCACTTGGTTATTAGTTGGCGAGCGTTTGCAGACGGGTCGGGATCTTACATGCAAACTGTGAGTAGCTCTGACAATCTGCTAGCAATGGGTCTGGGGGATGCTCAAACAGAGATTGTTATGGGGTTCAGTGCCTCTAAAAACTGAACTTTTCGTGTGCATATAATTAGATATATTCTTCTTGGCATATGATGTTAGTACAGTACCTTCTGTTTTGCCAACAAAACACGTATCGTGTAAAACAAACATTTTTTGCTCAAAATCAGCTTAAGACTGTGAGGAATTTCAGGCTGCACAAAAATCCCACCTACACTGTTGTACTGAATCGAAATTAAACACTAATACTATTGTACAATATTTTTACACTCACTAAACTGCCCACTTTCTGGCATAAAAAGTAGGTGGGATGTGACATTGTGCACTCATTATTGTGTTGCCATCTTATTATCACTTTAAACATTTGTTTTATTAAAAAAAAATGTAATCCATTAAGACCTTTTGCTTTCATGTCTTTTTAGTAGAATTTCCAAATAAATAACAAAGCAGCCAGGTGTAAACCTCAGTCTGCTGTGCACAGCCAGGCTGTGAGATTAAGAGATGTTAGTTCCTTTATTCTTTTATTTCTGGCTTGCAGAAGAGGGGAGTAATGGAACTGTATGTAGGTGGAAGAGGGGAAGAAAAGGATGTGAAGGAAGGTGCCAAACCAATCGATCCTCTCCTACAACTCATTACACTCTTCAGTCGAAGCGCCCTGACAGAAAGCAGGTGTGTGTGCTTATCATAAAAGAATCACTTGCAATAACATTTCCAGTCAGCACAACTATTATTAGTCAAACTCATCAGCCAGAAAGCCAACATTGAATTGACCAGAAGCATGATATTTTTGTCCAACATCTGTGGCCACTGATCTCTGAAAGCTTGGAATGTGGAATATGTTTCTGCTTTTTCCAGGGCTTTAATTTTTGCATAAATGCGTTCTGCTTGATGTTGCAAATAATGTGTATCTTTTACATCAATACATTTTAAGCTGCAGTTTCAGTGGAATATTCAAAGCATATATTTTTTGCCACAGATGTTGTGAATGGGGGGAAAAAACCTTTCTTGTTGCAAGCAGTGGTTAAAATTCTTGTTGAAAAGTAACTGAAATAAGTATTCCTATAATGTCATAAATGCTCTTTTTCTTAATGTGTGATCTTATCCACCAGTACAATTAAGATATATTTCTGATATTCCTGCAGAAACTCATAACATGAACATAAATGAACACTTTGGCATCATGTCTTTGCAAAAAACCTTGGTGGAGGAGCATTCCCATTTGTAAAGTCACTGCAGAGATTTAATCAGATTAGTTAGTATCCAGGTGTTGTCTGTTAAGGTCAATAAACATGTTCAATGCCACTGGGTAGACTTGGGCATTAACTGTGTCCGCATAAGGTGTTTAAAGGTAGTAGTGCCTTCAACAGTGTAAGGGGTTTTGAATGAACTTGAACTTGTGCATACTTTGATACACACTAATCATGTCTCATTTGTTTCCTTTGTTCACAGTAAGGATGGAATTGACAGTCTCTATAAGCCCTACGCTGCTATTATGGCCAAGGTAATAGAACACTCATTAGTAGTGTCCAAATCTCTGTTCATGTCTTGAAGTCCTTTACAAAAGCATGCAGTGTAACTGCCTGTAACGTTACATATATGACATTGTACTATCATAGTATTTTGAATTTTCTTCTTGAACAACATTCGCCAGCTCCTAAAATTATAGCAATAAATTAGAGAGAAACAAAATGCACAATGTGGCTTTTAATTACTTTCATTCTTTTGTTTTTTGGTGAATAGCGCATGCAACACATATCAAAGCAAGGTGCTGTGAATTTATGAACTAGGTGTTTCTTTTGTATCCACTTACTTGTATTTTCTACATCTTTTCACATCACCACCCTGCTTTATGTGTTTGCTTTTCAAGAGTTGTAGCAGAGAGGGCGAAGAGAAAGAGCAGGAGGTGGAAAGCTTTGAAGTAAGCGACTTGTGTTTAATATTCCTTGCTTAGAATTTTTGTTAGAGGCTTAACTTGTTAGTGTTAGGTGTGGCTGTGTGCAGACAGGAATAGGACCCAAGGTGCAGACTCCGGAGACAGAACTTAAACCAAAACAGCTTTAATGCTGAACTCAAACATAACATAACTGGGGAAAAAGGTCAAAAATAAACTAACACCGGCGGATTGACAAAACACACAGCAAAATAAACGGTAGATCGCGACACGGACACAGAAACACAGGGCTTAAATACACAGAGGGAGCAATCAGGGAATGGGTAACAGGAGGGAAACACAGCTGGGGCAAATCAGGCCTAACGAGACAAGGGGAAGCAAAACCAGACACATTAACATCAGACATGGACTTTCAAAGTAAAACAGGAAACACATAACACAGACTGAACAAAGACACAGACTCATATGCAGGCACTACAAAGGGAACAGAGACGTGGGAACAGGGCAGACACAAACACTGACTGAACACGGGGATATAGGAACTTAGGATACACATAGACGCGAACTAGACAAGGGGATGCAGGTGATAGGAGAGACAGAGCAACTAAAGAAGACAGAGACCTAAGCCATAAGACAGAACTTAAAGAAACCAAAAACTAGACAGTATAAATAATATCGTAAACTCAAAAACCCTGGGTCGACGACCCAGGCATCCTAACAGTTAGTTTTTACAATTTCTATTGTGAACAGTGTTATAGATTATTAATAGTCAACATTATGTTAAATTCAATTTGATAAAATGGTGTATAAAGACATGAATTATCTTTTCATTGCCTCAGGAGAAGGAGATGGAGAAACAGAAGTTGCTGTACCAGCAAGCCAGGTTACATTGTCGTGGAGCTTCTGAGATGGTCCTGCAAACTATCAGCGCCAGCAAAGGTAGGAAAGACATTCAAATATTAGAAAATATTTTAATGTAATAGAAAAATATATTAAAATCATAGAAATTTAAATATTAAGATTAATCTTTTGCTTTCTAATTTATTATGTTGTTGCTTTAGATGTGCCAGCAGTAAGTCAGAGTATTTGTGTTAGCTGAATACTCGGCAAAGATTCCCACATGCAGGGAACTGAGAAAGTAATCTTTTTCTTTCTGATTGATTTAGTGCTCATTTTCTTGAGACTGACGTGAAGAGAGTAGATGCTTAGTGTGTTTCACTCCTTTCTTCAAATGTGCATCATGCAGTGTTATTCTTTGGAGTCAGTACCATGCTTTTTCTTTTCTTTTGATTAATTTCAGGTGCCATAGGCTCCATGATTGCCCCTACACTGAAGTTAGGCATTGCTATTCTCAATGGAGGAAATGCCACTGTTCAGCAGGTACAGTAATTTCATTGCTTTCCCCCTGAAACTATTTACATGGGTTTTTTTTTCTTGGCATTCACAAAATAGATCTGATATATACCTTCTGTGACATTCGCTATTTCTTCATTTTAAATAGGAGTTCAGGTTTTTATATAATAAAACAAATGATTACCATGGATTGAATAACTTAGGGAAGAAACTGTTTTATCAAAGATCTCAGTTTAAAGTAAACGAGTATCTAATGATACACCAGTCAGCCAAAACACTGTGACCTGTTGGTCCTCTGTGTCTGCCCTGCTGGATGTGTGATCTCTGACGGTGCCTTTTAATATGTGACCAGAAGGCAACAGATCCTGCAAGTTGTATGCATTCCCAGTGCTGACCATGGGCACCTTGAAAGCCTTTCCATTTCAGAGATCTAATCATGGTGATTTGGTTCCTGACAAGCTGGGGCAGGCCTTTACATCTACATACTTCTCCTGCATCCACCAATATGAACTATGAGTGTTTACCTGAGCTTACATTATACATATATATCTGTGAGTGGTCCTAATTTTTTTGCCTGTTTGTGCAAATTAAAATGATTTTTTTTGGTCTCACTGCAGGACGTTAAATAGGTCTACAATAATGTTTAAACTAAGTGCCCTCGTGTCATTATTTGTCCTTATTAGAACATAGCCTTTTCAAATTTTGTCATCTTACTGCAGCAATGCTCACAGTAATAAATCTAATTATCCCTGTTTCAAATCAGATCGTCCATTTATCAGACCTTGTCTTTGATGCTTTTGTCTGATAGAAAATGCTGGATTATCTAAAAGAGAAGCGAGATGTGGGCTTCTTTCAGAGCATGGCTGGGCTCATGCAGTCATGCAGGTGAGTAAATGTAGAAAAATTAGATATCAAGTCAAATGTTATAAAGGCTGGCAGGTTTCAAATACTGATTGATTGATTTAATTTAAAATAAAAAAGGCAAGAGTACAAGTGCTTTTCTTCTGTTCAGTGTTTTGGATCTGAATGCCTTTGAGAGGCAGAACAAAGCAGAGGGATTAGGCATGGCCACGGACGAGAGCTCAGGTACTGTATTCAAATAGGCAAAAAAAAATCTATTACTATTAATCCATGTCACAGCAGAAGAGCCAGCTGTGAGATCGATGGCCTTGAACATACTCTGAATTTACAGTCAAAAGTGGCCTAATTTTCTGTTCTCTTCATTCTTTGAACATTCTCTTACTCGGTTTATGAACCTTAGACCTCTGCTTTTTTTTTTTCCCCTCACCTTTTTCTGTCCATCTTTTTCCCAGGAGAAAAGGTGATGCCTGACAAAGACCTAACCTGTGACCTGTTCCGTTTCCTTCAGCTGCTCTGTGAAGGACACAACTCAGGTTAATTGCTTTCTGCTGTATCCAGTTACATTCTGTCAAAGAGTTCACAAAAATATATTGATATATTGAAGAAACATAGATGGAAATTACTGTAGTTTAACAGCGACTTATAACAGCTGTGTACTACATATATATTGTCCAATCCTAATGTATGCAAAGCTCACTTTTAACAATTTGTCCACTTTAATAATATTTTGCTTATGTGTTAGATTTCCAGAATTACTTGAGAACACAAACAGGCAACAACACCACTGTCAACATCATTATATCCACTGTAGACTATTTACTAAGGATACAGGTAGGCACGCTGTGATGAGTTTTCATTTGTAATGCTGTGTATTGGTGTTTCATTTAAGGCACATTTGTGGAGCCTAATGTTTTAGTGATTGATTGATTTAATTTCAAGTAGATGTGTCCAAAGATAAGGCAAAGTTAAATTAGCTGGAGTGCAATAGTAGAATTGGATTTGTTCTTTGTCTTTTTCAATAGTTTTGTCTCTAAAAGAACGTTTTAGTTGTGCTCATGAAATACAAACATTTTCCTCTGCTACACTGTAGGAGTCCATCAGTGACTTCTACTGGTACTACTCAGGTAAGGATGCGATTGATGCACAAGGTCAACACAACTTCTCCAAGGCCATTGAAGTGGCCAAACAGGTCTTCAACACTCTCACTGAGTACATACAGGTAAGTCTGTTTCCATTACATTCCATAGTGATTTTATTGCCCAGCTCTGTAGCCTTCATTAAACTTGAACTTGTTCCACAATGTAGTCTTTAAAATGTTTAATTAAGGATCCCAGCAGTCTGTTAATTTGGGGTTGTATATTTCAAATTCTTGTCATGCTGCAGAATTAATTTAGGACCAATCAAACTGCTTCGTAATAGCACTCTGTGATGGGTAAGATGTAAAGTGTCTAAATCTAGACACTCTACATAAATCCACAAGCCGGGGGCTTCTGCAAAGAGCTGTCTATTTCTCTATAAGTTCACTTTGCTTTTACTAGCAGCTCATATTATCAGAGTGTGCATGCAGGGTCCGTGTACTGGGAACCAGCAGAGTCTAGCTCATAGCCGTCTTTGGGACGCTGTTGTGGGATTCCTCCATGTCTTTGCGCACCTGCAGATGAAGCTCTCTCAGGTACAGTGTATTAATCCACTCACAGTGACCATGCATGTTTCCATTTAAAATTCAGAAGACATAAAATTGACAATGCTCTAGGTGATCATGTACTGCAGGGTTTCTACCCCCGCAGTCATCATTTTTAGTTCAGATTTATTTTTAATATAAAACTGTCCTCTGATAATGTGCCCACTCGTGCACAGTGTAATATGTGAAATCAGTAGTACAACTTATGAAAATTTAACTATGAATATATTTTCTGCACATACAGGATTCAAGGCAAATAGAGCTTCTAAAGGAGCTCATGGATTTACAGAAAGATATGGTTGTGTTTTTGCTTTCCATGTTAGAAGGTAAATATCTTCTGTTGTTTTGCAGTTTGTGATAGTAATAAGTTACCATTTATCATTAAGTAAGGACATTCCTGTGCCTCATGCAGGTAATGTTGTCAATGGAACTACTGGAAAGCAAATGGTGGATATGTTGGTGGAATCGTCAGGCAATGTGGAAATGATTCTCAAGTTTTTTGACATGTTCCTCAAACTTAAAGACCTCACCTCCTCAGAAGCCTTCAGAGAACATGATCCTGATCGTCAGGGAAGCATATCCAGGAAGGACTTCCAGAAAGCCATGGAAAACTGCAAGCATCTCTCGCAGGCTGAGATCCACTTCTTGCTTTCATGCATGGAGACTAATGATGGTGAAATTGTGAACTATGAGGCCTTTGTGGATCGCTTCCATGAGCCAGCAAAAGACATTGGCTTCAGCATCACCGTTCTCCTCACCAACTTGTCAGAACACATGCCCAACGATTCAAGACTAAAGACATTCTTGGAACTGGCAGAAAGTGTTTTGACTTACTTTCAGCCCAGTCTAGGACGCATAGAGATCCTCGGCAGTGGGAAGCGCTTCGAACGCGTCTACTTTGAGATCAGCGAATATAGCCGTACACAGTGGGAGAAGCCACAGGTTAAAGAGTCGAAGAGGCAGTTCATTTTTGATGTTGTCAACGAGGGTGCAGAGAGAGAGAAAATGGAAATGTTTGTCAATTTCTGTGAGGACACCATTTTTGAGATGCAGCTTGCAGCTCAGATATCTGGCTCTAACACCGGAGAAAGAAATACTGGGAAACAAGTCGAGGATAAACGACGCCTGGGCAATCAGGGAATGTTTTTCATGATTCATTGGTGGCTATTTCTCTCAACTCTACTTTCTCTGACAAACCTAAAGACACTGATGAAGATGACCCTGAAGGATATCCTCATGTCGGCTGCTCTATTCGTCCGATTCATTTGTATGGCTCAGGTACGGTCCATTTATGTTTTATTTCACAGCATCTTATACGTGCTGTATATTGCTTTTGTGAGTGGTGGGCTCATAGAGGGAGCCAAAAGGATTAGGATATCTGACTTGCTTGGCGGTATCCTTGAACCAACTCTTGATGAGGTCACAGAGGTGCCAAGTGGTGTGGATCAGCCGAGGAGGTACTCTGCCAGTTTTTCGTCCCACAGAGAATTGAGGGAGATTGGGCAGATGGGAGCTGTGACCTCCCCCAGAGAGGTGGATGTACTGTCAAGCATTTTTGGCCTCAAACTAAAGAAAGAGGAAGGTCGATACAAACTTGTAGCACAAGACCTCACTGCCAGTCTGGATGACCTGTTCAGCACAAGTTCCAGGACCAGTGCTTCCTCTGATTTTGAGAAGCATCAGATAACGGTATGAAAATTACATTCAGAATGTTTTATTTAATGTTCGTGGCTCAGTACATTTTATTTTTCCCAAGGTTTTTCATCTGTGTGGACTTGTCCTAAGCTTCATTGATTTGTAATACTTTGATACTGTTTGAGCTTCATATTAAACTTTGATTCTTAATGAATTTTACAAGCAGCAAATTAAGGATCACACAACCACAGAGGATAAAAATGAAGACACAAAAATGAACACAGAGTGAGTCTCTTGCATGCTTTCTTATTTGGTTCTCAAAGAGGGATTTTCTTTAACTTCTCAATAACACTTTAAGTGTTACAGTCGCTAAAATGTGTGTTTAAAACCAATAAAAAATATTTTGCTAAATGACAGGCTGCTCCTTCTGGCTGCTCCCTTAACTCTCAAGGGGTTACAACAACAGATGGACCTGCATGTTTTATTTGATTTGATTCCCTGAGGCTGAATTTGTGTGTCCCTCTGGTCTAAAATCTTGGGTCTTATGCAAACATGCTGACCACTACACTGTTGAGCCACTGCCATTCAAATATAAAAACCACTGACTTTTCATGTGGGCTTAAAGCAAAGGTTAAGATCACATTTAACATCAAAAGTTTGAAATCTTCACAGGCAAAATTCTGCTTTCATCATCCCAGATATTGGTCAAAGTAAGGTTGTTTGACTTTCCCTCTGTTTGCGTATGGATTATTTGCAGAGAGAAGTCTGAGAAGAAAATTGGAAATGAGAAAGCAAAGGCAAGGGGGAGAGCCAAGAGATTCTCAAATAAGTTAAAAGAACCACAGAGCCAACAATCTGCCCTTTGGGAGACAATTGGCACTCATAACAAGAGCCTGCTGGTAATATGCACACACAGAGACACACATGGCTGTGAATGTATGAGTACAATGTAGATAAGGATGCATCCTTACACCCACGTCAGTTTTCCTCCACAGTCACATAAATATAAAGGCCACACACCTCAGATTTTTTTCTGTTTCTTTTTTCCAGAACTATTTTGCAAGGAACTTTTATAATCTGCGCTTGCTGGCTCTTTTTATCACCTTTGCAATCAATTTCGTCCTTCTGTTCTACAAGGTGGGAATGTGCTAATGAGACAAGTATTTTGTGCTGTTGTGTGTTTTGTCCATATTTTTTTTGCCCATTATTTGCTACTTCATGCTGTGAAGCCCAGGGAGTCAAACTGGGTAGTCTCGGTCGATGCTTTACTTTAACAACATTGAATTTCTTATATTAAAAAAGATGGTTTTTAATATTTTGTCAAAAAAAGTCAACTTTGTCTTAAGTATTATATATTTGGTCTACTGTCTACCCAAGGTAACACCGTTTCCTACCCTGAAAGAAGAGGAAGGAATGACCACATCTGTTTACGGTGAAGAACTGAACTCTGATGCTGACAACAACAGTGAGGGCAGAGTGTATTTTGTACTTGAAGAAAACAGTGGATACATGGAGCCCTCTCTCAATTTCCTGGCTGTAGCACACACAATCATCTCCTTCTGTTGTATTATTGGTTATTACTGCCTCAAGGTATACCAGTTTAAGAACTTCTTTCACTTTATATAATCACTTTTTACCTGTCAAGAGCCATGAAGTAAATTATTAACTTGAATGTTTTGTTAGTGTATTACTGGTGTACTTATTCAAAGAATATAGTGACTATTGTAGTGCGTTTGATTGAAAGGTACCATTAGTAATCTTCAAACGTGAGAAGGAAGTGGCACGAAGGCTGGAGTTTGATGGACTCTATGTGACAAAACAGCCTCCTGAGGAAGACATCAAAGGCCAATGGGACCGACTGGCAATTAACACCCCGTATGTTCATGACTTGTGTTTTAATATCATTTTTATTCATAAAGTAATGGAAAAATCAAATAACAGCCTGTTTTGTACTTCAAATCTAAGAAACCTGCTACTGACACCTAGTACTTGCTGGACTTTTCATTACGTAGGCTTGACTGACTTGGCTTTAAGCCAAATATCAAATCAGCCAATCACATGGCAACAGCCATGAGGACATGATCAATACGACTTGGTGAATTTCAAACTGAGCACCAGAATGAGGGACAAAGGTGATTTAAGTGGCCTTGTTTTTGGTGGACTAGTCTGAGTATTTCAGAAAACTGCTAATCTACTGGGATTTTCCAACTGGGGTTTACAGAGAAAAGGGCAAATATCCAGTGAGCGACAGATCTTTGGGTGAAAATGCCATGTTGATGTCTAAGGTCAGGGGAATATGCCCACACTGCTTTGAGCTGATAGGAAGGCAACAATAACTCAAATAACTACTCAGTATCATGTCTGAAAGCACAATATGTCAAACCTTGAAGCAGATGGGCTAGAGTAGCAGACCACACTGGGTGACACTTTTATCAGCTAAAAACAGGAAACTGAGGATACAATAAACAGAGGCTCACCAAATTAGACGATAGGAGATTGGAAATATGTCGGCCGGTGCGATGAGTCTTGATTTCTGCTGCTAGATCTGAATGGTGGGGTCAGAATTTGGTGTAAACAACATAAAAGCATAGCTGCATCCGACCTTGTATCAAGGGTTCTGGTTGCTGATGGTGTAATGCTGTGACTGTAATTTTGCTGGCACCCTTTGGGGCCCTTATTATCAACATTATAATTTCCACACCACAGCCTACCTTAGTGTTGTTGTTGACCATATCTATCCCTTTATGACCACAGTGTGCCCATCTTCTGATGGCTGCTTCCAGCTCGATAATGTACAATGTCACAAAGTTAACATCTCCAGCTGGTGTCTTGAACATGGCAATGAGTTCACTGTACTCAAATGGCCTCCATGGTCACCAAATGCCAATCCAATAGGATACCTCTGGGATATGGTGGAATGAAAGATTTGCATCATGCATGTGCAGCTGACAAATCTGTAGGAACTGCATGACCCTGTGCTGTCAATATAGTCCACAATCTCTAGGGAATGTTTCCAGCACCTGTAAATTAAAGCAGTTCTGAAGGCAGAATAGGGCCTAACATGTTTCTAGCAAGGTGTAACTAATGAGGTGGCTGGTGAGTGTATACATATTGAAGTGGCAGGCTGAAATTTTTCACTCAATGTTGCTTCAGTAAACGTTACAGTTTCTGTTCCTCCCATATGAATGAGTCTCTTACTCTTTATGTTTTCAGATCATTTCCAAGCAATTACTGGGATAAATTTGTGAAGAGAAAGGTAAGGTCTGGTCTAAAAGTGCTTATGCATTTATATAATTATGTGCATATTCCATGTAGTTACATTGCATTAAGAAACATAATGACATTTACCGTTTCATCACAGGTGTCATTATTTCCCTGTAAAATACCAAAATGATTTTCTTGCCTCAATAGACAGTGCAACACCTTCAGCCTTCTCATTGATTATGTCTCTGTAGTTTAAAAAAGGAGATCATTGTCATTGTCTGCTTTAAGAAAGCCCTTTTTGGTCTTTCCCCCCCAATTTAGGAACACTTAATGTGACTCATAGAAATTCAACTTGTAATGCACTGGTAGGAAAGCTACTGGGGGCTTTACTAAGGGTTTGGGATTACCTCCTTTGGGATTAAAATAACTACTTTTGAGATTTACTAAAGAGACACATACACATTACTTTCTTGGCTGGCCTTAGGATTTTCCCTTTCTGAGTGCAGAATTTAGGGAGGACAGTATCTAAATCAATCATCCAAATGTGATTTACTAAGGTTTGCAGGTACTTACCCTGAATGACCAGTGTCCCATATTTTTCTGGTGCTTCTGCTTTTTCTTTTTTTGGTAGCGGAGCAGAACTGAATGTAGAGTGTAAGGAGGAGGAGAAGGATTAGTTGCCTAGTTCAAGAGGCCTGCAAGCCATAGATGTATTATCAGCAGCAAAGTCGAGTTTTATAGCGAGTATTTCATTTTGCTGTGTTTGGTTTTTAGTCACATTTATACACAGAAATATTATTGAAAACCTATCTTTGCTCAAAAGTATCCACACGGATCTCTGCAGCACTACCATCAGATCTCACACATGTTAGACTTGTGTCTAAGTCTTAATGTTGTTAAGGTGTCAATGAATGCAGATCAACATTTTGAATACAGTATTTGTTTTTTGTACAGGCAGATTAGAGTCAGATGGCTTTATTTGATTTGAGTAAATGCCTGTAGCACGCAGGAAAAAAGACCCCACACATTCATGCATGTGCGGCAGTAACAGTAATTTCAATAGAAACAGATGTGTACACTTTATTAATGTACTGTGTTATTTTGGCGCTGCTAATTTGCTCCACTCTTATTGGCACATTCTTGCGATTGCAGCCTCACTTTATGCGGATGACTTATTAAATCTGGCCTTGTGTGCTGCATCAAACTACATTCACTGATCATTTTATCAGGGGAAGCAGTTATTTAAATATTTAAAGTCTTCAGTGTTTGGAACATGCTGCTGTTCCCCTCTCATTTGAAGTGATTTGTTAGGAACAGTGTTAGCAACAACTTTATTTCACTGTATCACTTGTGCTTTACACTTGAATGAGTATAGGTTTGCCATTTTGTTTTGGTGATATGGTTTCATAGACACATCCAGCTAGTATTTATGGTAGTACTCATCAGCTTCTGAAGGGATATTTGGAAGTATTGATTTTATTTCACAGCAGTACTGTATATTGCATTTTCCTGGCAGTGTATATTTGAACAAAAAAATAGATATGACGGGTTCTCACAGCGACTGCTGTGGCTCTCGGGTTTTGTTAAGTTGTAGTTTAATGTTTGGATTTCTGTTAGGCATTACTGATATTCTAATACTTATTCGCTTGGGTCTTGGTTTCATATCATGGTTTCAATATCATCCTATTAGGTTAAACTTAGTGGCTTAGTTCTTCTGATTCTTGTTTGACATTCCTGAGTTCTGGTTCTTGTCATGATTTCTGTGCTGTTCTAGTGTTACTGCTGTTTTTGATTTGTGTTTTATTTGGTTTTGAGTTTATCCTTTGAGGGTTGTGTGCTAGTTTTGCTTCCTGTCTGTCTTCCCCTGACTCCCTGATTGTTTTCACTCTTCTCTCGGGAGTAGTCAGTCTTCTGTGTATATACAGCATAGAAATGTGTTCCATTTTGTCCTTGTTGAGTCGTTCTCTCTCTGCTACTCTCAGTGAGCTCCTTGTAATTTTTGTTTACCTATTGAAGTATGCATTTTTGGACTATGTAGTCTGCTACTAAAGCTTGCTTTTTGTTAAATTGTTCTGCACTGCAATGTGGCCCTTGCCTATACACTGCAAGTTTTATGATAGGCACCTGGTTGTAAGGCGTAATTAATAATTTATTAAGTAATTTTTGCACAAACACCTTCATTTAAAGAAGAAAATGTCAGGACTGGAAAGTAGTGTTTTGACTTTGAATTTCATTAAAGCACTTTGACTTTGGTTTTGGCTTTTTGCCACTTCATGGACAGTTGGTCTACATAAAATACACCTGGCACTCCCACATTGCATTTAATACCCTTGATTGCATCATTTTAAGAACTTGCAGTAAAATAGATGGTTAGAAGGTTTGTGATATTGCTTGCCAGACTTCAGAGTGCCTGGGTTTGTAATGGCAAATGGGCTTTATAATAAAGCTTGGCTCTTATTTTAATAGATTCAGTCACATAAAGTTGAAACTCATGTATTTGTCATGAGCCTAAGTCAATATTTTTAAACCAAGATGCAACGCCTGTGCATTCTATCAGGAAGGTAAATGGTAAAGTCTGCATCAACACAAATGTGTTG
This sequence comes from Rhamphochromis sp. 'chilingali', assembly GCF_963969265.1. Taxonomy (NCBI): domain Eukaryota; kingdom Metazoa; phylum Chordata; class Actinopteri; order Cichliformes; family Cichlidae; genus Rhamphochromis; species Rhamphochromis sp. 'chilingali'. The sequence goes on along the minus strand of NC_137947.1, from coordinate 21,185,311 downwards.
ATTACTTTAAAACCAGTGTTTGTGCCAGTCATTCACACAACTGTCCAAACAAGCAAAACTAAACAAAAACACCCCCAAAACATTTGCAACACAAGTGTCTGACAATCTTTGTTTCGTTACACTTAGACTATGCAGAATTCAGTATTACTCCAAATACCATTTATCATTGTCTTGTGTAATTCATGTGACGATACACTGAAGAACACATTGCTTGAGTCACGATGCAAACATGTCTTCTTCCCTGTTCAGGTGATGGATAAGTACGGTGACTTTTATGGCTGCGAGAAGATAAGTGAACTCCTAGGTCTGGACAAGGCTGCTTTAGACCTTAATTCTGAAACAAAAACAAAGAAGAGGCTCAAGAGAGATGCTGCCTGGAGTGCTCTGTGAGTAGAGTTTGCAATTGTGCATTCTTAAAAAGATTCATGGGAAACATCTGAGGTCCAATGTGTCATTTATGTAGCTCTGCGTGTAATTTCAGACAAAATTATGGTGTAGTTTTTCGTTATTTATGACATTGCTATAGAAAGGTTTAATGCATGCAAGAACACAGTCTCATTTTCTATATTGTATATGCATTTTAATAAATACAAATAATTCTTTCCTGACAGGCCTCCATAATATGGATTAGGTAGGCAGCTGTACACAAAGAAGCTTGCAGTGATCGCAATAATGCAGCTACTTATCTGGAGGATAGCTAGTATACAGGCTGTCTGGGAATGACATAGAAAAATTTAAATATGAAATCGATACAGCCCATTTTCTAATGCATTTTACTGTGGAAGTGAATTGGACTACAAAATGGGTCTCTGGTGAAATACATTAACAGTCTGGGTTTATTTACTGTTATGTTTGGCTCTTGTGTGGGCCTTGTTAGTAAAATAACATTTCAGGATAATGATTATTAATAGCCCGTGGCATTTTTAATAATGGTTCTGCGAACATTGTGTGCGTGTGTGTCTGTGTCTGTGTGTATATGTTATGTAACAGGTAAAAAAAGGTCCTAGAACATTATGCTGTACTTGAGGAAGAACATAATATTCTAAGAAAAAGCCCCATAACTGAGACTGTGTTTTTAAAAATATAAAAACACAGTAGGTCAAGGCTCTGATCTAAATCACTAACATTTTGACCTTGTTTAATTGTTCTTGTTATTGTCTATCAATTATTTTTTTTATTAATTAATCATATCATATTTTTTTTCAGATGCAACTCCATTGACATGAAGTATCAGGTCTGGAAACTAGGTGTAGTTTTCACTGACAATGTAAGTTGGATTGCATCTAATAGTTTATGACTTTTGCTCAGTTTGGTTATAAGCCAAAGAAAAGGTGTTACAGCCTGCAATTTATGTTAACTATTTGGTTAATGTTACCAGGCAGTGGTTGTAAAACGTATCCGATATTTTATGGCCTATTCCTCTTTTGTTAATCTGTCATTCTACCACGCTACGATTTGTTTTGATAAAATTGGGCGTACAGCAGAGGAGGAGATGTTAATATCCTTTTTATTCGACTTATCTAAAATACACATTTGTCTCTTTATCTGTCCTTGTAATCTATATTGGTTGTGTTTCTTATGTTTGGTTGTGCTCGTGTGTGCACTTACAGTCCTTCTTGTACTTGGCATGGTACATGACCATGTCGTTTCTGGGACATTATAACAATTTCTTCTTTGCTGCCCACCTTTTGGATATCGCTATGGGTTTCAAGACACTTCGTACCATCCTCTCCTCTGTCACACATAATGGCAAACAGGTGTGTGTTTGTGCATTTGCATATCTGCGTGGATCTGTCTTTAATTCTCTCTCCATCAGTTTCCATGTGTGTTCATGGGTGCAGCTACAATGCATCCGATGTTTGCTTTCACCTTGTGAGGTTATATTGAGTTGTGTATTAAAGAAGAAGTAGTGTATTAAAGCCCGTCTGCCTCTGTCTGTCATTTTCTAATTATGTATGTGTGCTTGTCAGTTGATCCTTACCGTGGGCCTCTTGGCTGTTGTGGTGTACCTCTACACCGTTGTAGCCTTCAACTTCTTCAGAAAGTTCTACAACAAAAGTGATGACAAGGACATCCAAGACATGAAGTGCAATGACATGCTTACTGTGAGTTTAATGTGCATATTGACACACACTCTCCCTCCACATATATCTGCCTCTTATCACCGTCGCTATCTTTTTGTGCTTATCTTTATAATGCAAACACAGCCACCCACCTCCTTTTCTACCTGCACAGTGAGAGAGGTAGAGGAAGGTTCTGACAGGGATCCCTATTGTTCAAATGAAAACAGCCTCATGTCTTATTCCATCAAGTTTTTTTTTCTATAAAATGATGGACACTTTGAGAGAAAACAGCCCCCGAAGCCTCAGCACAGCCCTTTGTTTGGCCACTCAAAATATTAACACCCCACTGCCTGCTCTATTCTAATATGGACTCCACTGTCACTCACATATGCAGGCGGATGGGAAGTAAAAGCATTTGAATGAAGCCCTGTTAATATAGGAGGTGAGGGATATTACGGTAAACCCTCAGTCTCACTCACCGTGCTGTTGTATCAATCACTCTACAGTCATTGCCGTACCATTTTAAAGACGAGTACAATGAAAGCGTATGAATCCAAAGCAGAAGACTTGTATGGAAAAATCTTTGATATTTAGATTTTGTTCAAATTCCTTGTGGAAAATATTGTCCTTGGCAGTTAAAGCACAGTGTAGCCCTTGCTAGACAACTTGAATGTTAATCTGTCTTGCCTTATACTCCCCGAAGGGGAATACATGTCTGAGAAGATTGATGAGAAACAAAACTTGCACTATTGTTTAAAAATGTAGAAGTAATGGCAGTTTAATATTTTTTCTCCCCAATAGCAACAAACATGAATAGAGGGATGAAAATGCAGAGAATAAATTCTTTATTGAGCTTCAATATTAACAAGTATTCTTCAATACTTCACACCACTAGCAAAGTTAAAGGGAGGAATAAATTGAGGGAGAAGTGCTCTGATCCTCATACAGAATATTTATTTATTTATTTTAGTGTTACATGTTCCACATGTATGTGGGAGTGCGTGCAGGCGGTGGAATTGGCGATGAGATCGAGGATCCTGCTGGAGATGAGTTTGAGGTGGAACGGATTGTCTTTGATATTACGTTTTTCTTCTTTGTCATTGTCATCCTCCTGGCCATTATCCAGGGTAAGACACACACACGCACACAAACACACACACACGGTGAATTTGTTTTGCAACTTAAAATTAACTGGAAATAAAGAATTTATCATGCATCAACATGTACTGAAAAAGCTCATGATGTTGCTCTTAGGCTTGATAATTGATGCCTTTGGAGAGCTTCGTGACCAACAGGAACAGGTGAAGGAGGATATGGAGGTGAGATTTGACACTTTGTCTCACACATTCACAGTATATTTCTATTGGTGATAGCCCTGTTATTAAAAAAAACCCCACTTGTTATTAATATACGCATTATATTGCAGTAAGCAACCACAATTTCTTTTGTTTGTTTCCATATTTTGAGCAAAATCAATTTCCAACAATACATAATCCAGCATTGTGAGATATAAATGTCCTATAAAAGCTTTGTATTGTCCTTTGCACCATGTTTATGTAGCAGCAGCTTCTGTGGCTAAGTTTGATACCAGGGTTTGGTACTATGAAGCGATTTCAACATGCCTAGAGTGTCTTTCTTTTACCTGGATTCACTTACCTTAACACCAGCAATCAGAATAAGTGGTCACACAAAGCTGGTTATTAACTCAGGTTTCCTCTCTTTGTGGCACTGGCAGCATCTCAAAAACATAGATGGATAAGTATTCTGGCAGCAGAGTTCCTGGTTTTTGGAAATGAGGATAAAGCAATAATATGGAAAAAATATCAAGAGGTTAAGCAAATAATACTGACGAAACATGACAGCTTCTGCACACAAAGCAGTGTGTGTGAGAGGAAAAGTGCTGCACAGTTGTTTAGTATTAGAAGTGCTGCATGAATGTGTGTATGCTTTTGGTGCTTTGGACAGGAAGACTGTAAAAGATCTAGTATATTAACAAAGTCTAGCCTATTTGAAGCCAGAAAGGAAAGTGGGGAAAAATGCCAACTGTGTAAGTTGACAGACTTATCAGTTTAATAGCTCTACAATTAGGACAAGTAATCTAGTATTTAATTTTTTTGTTTTACTTTTTGTTCTTTCAGCTGCATCCTTTAATGGTCTCAGAATAATGAATATATATATATATATATATATATATATCAGAATTCAAATGTAGACTTTAGCATAAGGTTAAAACATACAAATCATGTTTTAAAGCATATAAAACAATATAGTAATATAATATTTATGAAACACAAAGGCTTCAGATGTTGTTGAAAAACTTTAGACCATCCTACTATCTGTGCATAGAAGTCTGAGAGCTCAAGGATCCCTCAGGCCTCAAATCAGTTGTTTTCTGAAGACTCGGTTGGTCAGTAGGTGGTGAAACAGCATTTCATAGTACAGAAAACTCTGGTTAATCCTGAAGTTACCTGGATAAGATGAAATCCTGTTTCATAGTACAGACTTCAGCTGTAACTTAAGTATGTGGGAGCAAACAAACTGCACACATACACACATACAATTACATAAAGGAAGTACATTCAGTTATGGGGCTTGTTTCACAGGAAACAAATGTACCATTAGCACTAATGAGAGGGTACCATTATCTCTTTCTCTTGAATGATTAGTGACTTGTCAGCACAGAAACTCTAGTCTGACAAAAACAAATTGTTGATTAAAAAATAATAAAGTATTCATAAAATATGCATTTGTTGTTTTCAGTCTTTCAGTCTTGTTTCTCTCATGTTTGAATGCTCATGTGCCCATACATAGAAGCTAGAAGGAGTAGAAAAACAAATGGAAATGCACTGTTTGTTATTTAAAGAATAGTTATTTGTTAGGGTTATTTTGCTGAACCCAGTGAACCAGGGAGCCAGGCTAAAACCCTCACTGGTATATCTATAAGGCTTTAACAAACCGTGAGAATCAGAACCTAAAAACAGACATAAAGTTAGAAAGACAGTCTGACACTAGAAGGAAGCAAAAAAGCCCAAAGGTGCAGGAGAGGCAGCCAAGTAATCGAAAACTAGACCTTTGATTACCAGACTGAGGAAACAGGGTAGTACACTTAGTCTGACAAAACTGGTGAGCTACTGTCTGAAAAGAGTGTACTCATATAGTTGTTATTGTCATTAACATTTAAGTCAGAATCTGCCATTCCACATTCACAGAGAAAACAATAACAACATAAAATATAGTAAAGAGCTGTGGTTCAGCTGACTGCAAAACATTCAGAAGAAATTCAAGCAAAAATAAAATATTTTACAGATTGCTGAAGGCTGAATAGAGCAGATGCAAGCTGGGGCTGTGAAACTGTTAAAAATAGCGATACATTGTGTTAATTCGGTATAGGCTTGTGACAGTTTTTCCGACATCTTTGTCTAATGTGTTCTTGCTTTCTACTGTATATGTTATATTTGTCATTGTGTCACAAAATAAAAAACAGTGTCACAGATTTTACACCTGCTTTTCCAGATGTTGTATTATAGGGGTATTAAGCTCTGCTGCTCTCAGCAATGATAAATCAGGTTGAGCTCCATTCCACCATTATTTGCCATAAATAGAAATGACCTAAAATGCATTAAACTCAAAACACACATTTCGTTATTGCTTCTTTTCAATCACTGTCACAGCACAAACAGGTTCTTTGGTTTTCCCAAAGCATCTTTCTTTTTTTTTTAAACACTTTGTCTTTGTGACATTCAAACCCCCAAACAAGCCAAAAATTGGTATGTGTCGATGATTGGGTCCCCTGACACAAATGAAACAATATAGTGTACGCATTTAAGTAACGAGAGGACTGCTATTATATATCAAGAAAGCCACTGGCTTAGCAGATGGCAGAACACAGAAGACCTTACTCATCAGGCCAGGACTCTGCTGTCTGTTTACACCTAAAGACTGGTGACCGCTTTTTCAGTTACAAGGATGTACACATCCTGGACAGGGAGGAACGCATGGTTTGAGTGGGGAGTCAAGGAGGGCATTTATGTGAAAACCCTAAGACTACATCTTCTAATGCTGTGATTGCGACCATTTCCCAACTCTTTGTGTGTTCAGCTGCTCATGGCTCATTTGAGTTTTAATCATTATACAACTGTCCTCTTTACAAGGCTGGGAAAGCTACGGTCAGATGATCAGAATCAACTTTCAGTATCCCCGAAGTGTTGCACAGTGGCTTGCAAAAGGAATATTAGGTTTCTCTTCTTACTTGTATTTTCCTTATGTGGGTGTCCTCTCAGTGCATTTGTTTAAGAAAAAAAAGGTGTCAGATTGTTGTGCTAGCAGGCTAAATACCACATTTGAATCACAGAGCACTAAAACAACGGGCTTCTGGTCTTTCTAATTTAGTCTGGGGAACATCATGTTTGTCCAAATCTGTTTCATGAACCATTGCATTTTACTTTCTCTTCCTGCAGACCAAATGTTTTATATGTGGAATGGGAAGTGAATACTTTGATACGGTTCCTCATGGCTTTGAGACTCACACGCTTCAGGAGCACAACCTGGCCAACTATCTGTGAGTTCATCAAAGCGCTGGTTTTATGCCTGGGTTTGATATCAACTCGACCTAATTTTAGAAATATTAAAACTAAGTTCTTACGCATTGGTCATGTTTACATTTGTAAGTTTTATGCATGCTTTGTCACCACTGAACAGTTATAAAATGCAAACATTATAAATCTAATTAACACACTTGGCTGTGTATCTGTATGTCTCCATAAATCATTGCTATAAGTTCATCTCCTTTCTCAAGTTTAGCTCTCAGTATAAAACTTTGTTTACCACAGCTTGCAATTCAGATTCAAACCATTGTCTTTAAGTTCTATTTTTCACTTATACTCAATGGCCACTTTGTTAGGTATACCTGTTCAACTGCTTGTTAATGCAAATAACTAATCAGCCAATGACATTCCAGCAACTCAGTGAATTTGGGCACGCAGACATGGTCGCAATGACTTGCTGAAGGTAAAACTGAGCATCGCAATGGAGAAAAAAGATGATTTTCAGTAAATTATTTTCTGGTTCTGCCGTTAGAGCCAGACAGGCTGGCCTGGGTTTTCCACACAACCACACAGATGGCATGATCAGAATTTGGCATTAACAGCATTAGATACGTATACATCCTACCTCATAACAATGTATCAGGCTGGTGATGGTGGTGTTGTAATGGTATGAGCAATATTTTCTTAGTATCATCTGAACATAATTTAAACATCCCAGCCTATTTGAGTTTTGTTGACCACAGCCATCCCTTTATAACCACAGTGTACATTTTCTGATGGCTGATTAGAGCAAGTTCATGCACCATGTCACACATTTCAAATAATCTCAGACAGGTTTCCTCACTGTAGCTCCACAGTCCCCATATCTCCATTAGAGTACCAATGAGATGTGGTGGAAGAGGAGATTTGAATTACTAATGTACAGCTGAAAAATCTGCAGCAACAGATTAGACCAACATTTCTGAGGATTGTTTCCAGCACCTTGTTAAACCCATGCCATGAAAAAGGCAAAAAGGATTCAACCTGGTGCTAGCAAAATATATGTAATAAAGTGGTCTGTGAGTGTCTCTGTGCTTTGTTAATCATTTTATTGTGATATGTGTAATGACAGTCCAGTAAGAATCAAAACACCTCCTAACCTAAAAATACATGCATTTGACCAAACTCTGTATCCACCAAGAACACAGTTTATCTGTATATTATAAGACACCTATGTAAAGCTGTATGTATTACATTAAGAAAGCCATAGTCATTTACATACACAGACTGCTAATTGAAATGCTCAAGAGTACCACAATAAGTACAATAGGATGAAACGCTAATAAAAATAACAAAATGTGTGTAATAGAAGGTATTAAAGGCAGAAAACAATAACCCCACTCAAGCTTATTAAGTTGTCATGGTTAGAAAATGATTATCATTTTGTCTTTTTCACTGCTTTTCAGCATAACATGAAGGAACCTTTTCTGCTAGAAGTAAAAATGGTTACTTTGAAGGTGTCATTGCATTGTACATTGTTGCCATGTCAATAATTGCCTGTGGCAAGCGCTTTTGAGACTGATTAGTATGGATCTAGCAGGATGTGTTTGCATCCCCTGATTGATGGACTCTTCTTTGCTCATGAATATGTATGTACAGTCGTGCCTCATTTGACATTTTTGGCTCACCTGATAAAGGTCTATAGGCTGTAGCATCATTACTCATAATTTAATAAACCAAAGGATCATTAGATTTCATTATTTCTTGCTTGTCAATCATCAAATAATTGCAAGTATTAAAGGTAATTTTAACCTGATTGTCAGGTTGACATTGCTGGTTATATTTCTGCATTTGAAATCCAATTTACATTCGTAATCATCATAATCCTTCTACTTGACTACTACATGAACAGTTTGTTAATTTAAGTTTTCACAGAACCAAATGAAATCATTGGTGGTTTGAAAGATTTGAAACTTGTTGCATAACTCCCCCTTCTGTGTCTTTGCAGATTTTTTCTGATGTACCTTATTAACAAGGATGAGACGGAACACACGGGGCAGGTATAATTGTCGTCTTTTTATAGCATGATCAAACCAAAGAACTAGATGTGCACTTTTAAATTTCCTAAACAATTACACTATTTTGACAAGATCAAATCCCAAAGTATAGCTTTCCAAAAATACTCCCTTCGTGTCTCAGTGACCTGTTATTTCACACATTTACCATGATAATGACAGAGCTGTGGTGTAACCTTTTCAACTAGGACAGAATATGCATTCACACTGTCTCTCAAAAGCCTTATCACTCCTGGCACGCATATTTTATAACAATATACATGCTAGATATTGCCATTATGAATACATCTCCACTTAAGCACAAAACATTGTGCAATTAGTGGCATGTTTTAAAAAGGTAAATCTTTACAGTTTCATGGCACAATTGCTCACAGTCAAAGAAAACTACATTGATTTAATCCACCTGAAACATTTTGAACTTGGGGCATTTCAAATCAAATGGGTTCTGGGACTTCTTCCTAGATATACTGGGTATATTCTTTCAGCATATTGTTCTTCTCATATTGCTTGAAAGAGGAGCTGCTTGGTGGAAAAATATTTCTTTCTCGTAGGCTATGTCCTCTAAGAGCTGTCACTATTGATTAGAAATCCTGGCACATGCGCAGTCTTGAAGATTTTCTTTTACACCCTTGTTTTCCACACCGACCCCTTTAGCACTGTCTCTACCATGCACATGACTTTCAGCCTTGCTCTGATTTTCTTCATCTACTTGTCTGCTAAAGAATGCAAGTGGAAACTTCTTGCTCCCAATGGCCATTACAGTCACCTAGTCAAAAAAAGTGAAAGGTTTTAGACTTGTCTGCGCACATAACAAAATAAACACTCCAGGATGCCAGTAGTCTTGCATCCTAATGTGCGCTAGATTTTACCATAAAAGACGAACTTTCTTCTTGTTACCTATTCAGCCATTTTCCTGAGTGTGCACATGAACTTAGCCACCATGAAATCAAAGCTTACCCCAGCCAGGGTGAAAGTACTTAAAATGGAGAAACTAGTAGTCATCCTGGTGGCCCCAGAATGTGAAAACATGGTTCTTAATCATGATGCAGCTGCTGGTAGAGGAGCTGTGGCAGCTTTGGCATAAAGATGAAGTGTTGCAGCTGGACCATACAATCCTCCATTCCCCAGTGATAACCAAGGGTTATGCATGGCCCCTGAACGGGAATGCCTGGTCCCCCAATCCCCTTGTGGTATGTACTATTTAAGGAGCAGAAGCTCCTACAGCCTGTTGTACAGTTGAACAGGCTACATTTCAGTCCCAGTACATGGAAAACTCCCTAATAACCTTACCTCATGCCCTCTCTCTCATTGAGTCACAAAGGCTTCAAAGAGAGGGTTTTTTTTCCACATCCTTTGTTTTAGGGCTTTTAGATATGAGTCATGTGACTCAAACCTGTCACGTTTCCATGGATTACTGACATGCACATGATTGAGGCAGTAAGTGAGGAAATGAATCTTTATTTGACAGCAATCTATAGGCTTATCTGATAAGTTAACAAAGTGTTTATGTTTTATTTTTTAGTTTAATCAATTCAATTACATAATATGTCTTCAGGACCATCTATATCCATCTAGTCATTAAAAACCCAGGTGTTAAATGATCTAGTAAAACTCCCATTGGAGCTGATAGCTGAAATGTCTCTTAAGGTAATTTCTCTTAAGATAGCACTCCTCCTCCCCTGACTTCTGCACACAAAAAAAATGTGTTCCTCAATTTCACCATCTTGCGCTACTAACAAGGAAGATGAGAGCATGCCTACTTTACATCCATGGGCACAAAGGCAGAAGAAAATGTCGAGGAATTCCACCAAGTAAGGTGATAAACCCAACAGTGACAGCTCTTACTGTACATGGCTGTCTGTACTCATAGATGGAGCATGTATCTATTTCTCTGGCATGGTACAAGCAAACATAAAAGAAATGGAGCCTGCTAACTTCATTTTATTTTTCTAATTAGCTCACTGTCAAAGAATGTGTTCATGATGAAATTAATGACTTTTTGATAAATTGCTACTCTGTTGACCTTGCCAGGAATCTTATGTGTGGAAAATGTACCAGGAGCGTTGCTGGGAATTCTTTCCTGTGGGAGACTGTTTCCGTAAGCAATATGAGGATCAACTGGTATGAAATAACCTGAGAGGTCTAAAGCCTCCCTAGTGTCACAAGACAAAATCTGTCTCGATTTATGCCTTTGGAGTTGCTAATTTGCCTTCAGTTCTCTGTGTGTTTCTATAGTATTAATTTTAGATTTTGGCATTTTCTTTCTCTCACAATCAAGTATTTCATTTATTTTACAAAATTAATTGGAACCAAAAGATTGAGAACCACTTGTTTATGTTCTCATACAACATTAGTGTGTGATGCATGTATTAGCAGTCCTGTGGGAGGAAGCTATTCATTTGAGTGGTTTGTTAAGACTGCAGCAGCATCTGTAGTAATGAGGCTTTTTCTGTTTCATAAATCATTATCTGTCACAGTCAAAGCTGGCAATCGAAATTCAGTTTGAGGCATTTTTTTTCTTGCTGGATGTGTGTCATGTTTTCTAAATAAATTGATTTGTTTTTCTAATCAGAGCCTCCCATTCCTTCCTCCTGTGACATCCATATAAACACTCTCCCTCTGGCATTTGCTCTTTTTACTCTCCTCTGTTTCTTGTGGCTCTCTTGTCTTGTCTGTTGTGCTCATCTCTCCAGGATCCTTACCCTTCGCTCTTTGCTGTTCCCCCCTCCCGCGTTCCTTCTGTTCCCCTGCAATTCCTTGTATCGAGCTCTTTCCCACCATCATTGTCAGCTGTGGTGTAGCACGCTAGCAGATCTCTCGCCATTCAGGTCAAAACAATATTTCTGATACCCGTCTCTGATGGCCGAAAAGTCCTGAGGGAGTTCGTGGGTATAACTCAATGACTAAAAGAGTGTGCTGAGTTTTGTTAAACTGTTAAATCATGCTGAGGTTAACAACAGGATGACAGGAGTTGGAGTGCCACCTACAGATATTGTCCTCATTATGCAAAGGTCACACTGAGTCGAACAGATGTACTGCTGCTATGGATTCTGGCTGTTTTTGAGTCATGACCATGGCACAGTATTGTTCAAATATTGTGAAAAAGGTGGGAAACTTGTGCTGTTTGTGTCAAAAAATAGTAGCAAGTACTCAATATTTATTTATTTATAATTTAATTCATTAATTAGTTTTAATTTGTTAAAAAAAACAACAGTTGCAAATGGTTTCTTTTCTAAACACATATACATTTTTCTGTCTCGAAGCACTTTTAACCTAACATTTACACACTCAGGCCCCAATGCGTTGAGGACAACTTAAGGTTCAGTAGCTTGCTCAATGATACTTCAACATGTAACTTGGAAGAGCCAGGGATTAAAGCAAAGGGATAAATGTGAGAGGAAAAAGGAAAGTTCAACATGCAACAACTGTGACAGAATTTCCATGTAACTGTAGATGTATATAAATGACTCAAGTGTGAGTTGTAGTCTGGCCATTCTTAGTTTTATGGGTCCTTTTCACAGCACAACCTTTACGTGCACAACGCAAATATCCCAGTGCTCGCCAATTCTGTGTCATGCTATATTTTCATGCTTTTTTTTTATAGCCATGGTTACTGCTGACCATGCAGTTGTAATATTCTGGATATGATTGACTTCTCAATAAATTGCAAATGTCATTGGTTTGTACAGAGCACCCAACCGATGGTACCAGAACTTGTCACTTTCTTTCTGTACCTCACAAATTACAGTAATCAGTGAATTGTGATGGATTGGGAGCTGCTATGTCTGTTATTGTTCTGATGATTACTTTGTAACAGATTCTATGGACCGCCATTCAACATCAAACCACGACTGGCTGTGACTGGCGATATAACATTGATATATTAAACAATGCTTACTGCTTACAAGAGTCTGTTTAAACCTGTAATTTGGTGCATCTCGATGGCGTGTTGTAATGTTTGACAAATATATGATAGAAGCAGAAGATCTGATTTTGAAGAAGAGTGAACTGTACAGGGTAAGAATTCTAATCTTGAATTTTTCAAGCAGCTGATAACGTGTTGGTATTTTAAACATAAAGAAAACGTTCTCGATTGCCAGCCCTGGAAAAAGGAAGCCCTAACACATCTGAATGTGACATGTTCATTAGCCAGGATTTCCAAAAGAACAAACCTGTTTGAATCCATGTTTGATTCAGACACATCCATGGTGTAAATGCACATGGCATTGGCTAAGTCATCCCCGTCAAGATATGTCTTCTAGCAGCACATGCAAACACCACACTGACATTTCAACAAGGTGAGGGGGGTCTTTAAGATCGTGTCACTTCTACACTACAGGAAGACTGTACTTATTTAATCTGTTGCCACATTAGCCAAAGACCAGAGGTCGAGGAATGTGGAAAAAACCACTAATCAAAAGCTTATTTAATTTGGAAAGATACCGTCTTCTAGTGAGTATAAAAATCAATCATGCCGTCTAAACACCAAACCCACAGACATCCAACTCCTCTTTCACGCCACAGATTTGCAGGAGACATGAGGTCCAATTTCATAAGAAACCTTCCAACAGTTGATTTACTAGTACACCGTGTACTTGAAGGAGGGAGTCTGATTCCATCAAAACAACGCAAATTAAACATACTGTTTATTGTATAATTGCCACATATGCCTGATTAAAAGATATTGTGGATAAGATTGATGTTTTTTTTGGAGCTGCCAAGCTTCCCCTTCTAGTCTTTAATCTTTCCATCCTGTGGTTGAGTAATGCCAGGTCTTTCAGGTCTGGATGCAGTTTAGGTTATGGAGCATCATTTAGAGTCTACATTGAATGAACAGTAGTATACTAATCCTGTGGCATGACATGACAAAACTCAGGTACTTAACTGAGAATGAACTTGAAACTAACTTGATAAAGTTGGGTTACCCATGCAGATACAAAACTGAATTATCATTTTTGTATGAAAATGGTAATACATGGTAATAACCAGATGAACACTAGCTGAATGTCATGTCATGAAAAAATCCAGCAAAGACCTGACATAGAGATGCATCTGACCCTTCAGTTGATCAGAAATGGTCTCAGTGGAAGGGTGGCTGTTGAGATGCCTTTCTATAGGACGGGTAATGGGGACAAAAGACTAAGGTATGTCAAATTGTACAAGAACTAGACTGAAAATTAGATGCAATAGGTTTTATGCAGTGGTGAATCTAAATTTGAAATTTCTAGTTCAGATTGTTGTCAGAATTTCTGGATGAGGCAACCAATATCCAAAGACGAGCTGTGGATTTCCTTCAATTATTCCTGTAGACTACTTAAATAAATTACAGGAAAGCTTGCCTAAGTATGCTCAGGCTGTGTTAAACGGTGGATACCAAATATTTTGAGCTGTTTTTGCCTCATATAATGTTTTTGCATTTTAATTGGCTCCATAAGTATTTGGACAGGGACAACTTTTTTCCCCTCATATTGGTTCTGTACATTACCACAATGAATTTTAAATGAAAAAACAAACAAACCAAACAACCTTACAAATGCAAGCAATATCCAATTTAAATATTGTTACCCCCAAATGAAAGGTGATGGTCTACACATTACTTCCATATCCATTCTATAACTATAATTGGAATATATTTCAGTAAACGGTAAAGAAAAAACTTTTGTCAGTGTCCAAATATATATGGACTTAACTGTATGTTTGCACATGCCGCTGCACCTATTTCCCATTTTACTAGCAAGATATAAAGGAAATGAGGGGTAGCTTGAGACTTTTGCAAAGCATTGAATACCAGACAGTTACACACACTTTTTGAGATTCATGTCATGCACCAGGGAAAGACATTTCCTTTCCACAATAGTTTTTTTTTTTTAATTTGAAAGTGCAAACTGAAACTTTTTGGTAACTTCATGAATTTCTGTCAGACCAAAATGTGCCGGCAGTAAAAGAGTTGTTACTTTTTTTTATTCAGAACATAACAGAGTTGAAGCAGCTTCTACCTGCAGAGGGGACAACTTGCTCAGTTATGTCTTTTCCTGCTAATATTACATTTGCATTTTTTTTAACATGTTGCTTGTAACTGTTTACATATGCTTGAGTATATACAGTAAGCTGAGCCTTAAGTGCATGAATTGTCTTCCTATGTTCAATCAACCTTTTGTTACATCTACATTTTTGCTGCATAATAAAAATTGAAAGCAGCTGTCGCTGGTGTCATACAGCACATAACAAAGCCAATGGGTCTGTCAGTGACATAGAAATAATATTAATATTAATCTGACCTCATGACATTTTTAGGAAGAATTTAGGGCATGAAATCAATGGTATGGATCTATTATTCATAGCCTTAAGGTTTGCATAATTCAAACACATTCTGGTTCAGTATGTACAGCCAACAGTAAGGAGTCTCCTGACCAGATGGTTTAAGATTGGCATGCAACAAAAATGTATTCATAAAACATTGTAAAATGATATGATATGAATCTGAGGTACGAGGCTGGATTATTCTGAATGTTGCCTCAGATACTGGTTTGGGATGTGGTGCCTCTGCACCCAGATATATCATGGAGATGTAATCTGAGAGTTATAAATCAATAAAAGATGACAAGAGAAAAGAAAGTGGGGGAGAGAATGGAGCTGTGAATTTACTCATACCTGAGGCCAAGAACCCTGAATTAAATATGAGATGCGACTCTTTTTTTGTGTGTGTGTTACTGCCTCTGATTTCATTTTTGGAGCTCTTATCTGCAACTGTTTCACACACAGCAATGTGTGTTGCAATTCTCTTTTTTATCGTAATACACGGCAGTCCTCTTATTTTTTTTTTTTTACATGTTTATTTAGAGTCCTAAAACTCTAAATACGTTTATGTAGAGTTTTAGGACCAAATCTGTTGTATTTGTTTAAATTGCATATTTTTGAGGTACAAACAGCCAGTTTCATCCTCTCAAATAAATCTTATGCGACGACTGTTCGATGTTTATCTGAGAGCTTTTTAGATAAACATAAGCTATTATATATTTTTTTATGCTGACATCACTAGACACTCTTCCATAGTGGCTTTCTTTGTTCAGTCCCTTTTTAGTTTGGAAATCACTTGATGCCTGGCTGCTGCTGTGCTGTGGATGAGGGCTTCTTAGGGAGAAGCAAGGGTTGAGTTTGGGCCATGCATAAACAATAATGGTAGTTTTTTTTCGTTTTTCTTTTAGGGATAGAGACTTTAGATAAGCACAGCTCTTATAGACTAACCCGGTATTATCGGATATTTTCTTCTTTACAATTTTTCCCCATGCCAGTGCTGTCACACCAATTTGTGTCTCGTTATCACTAATATCTGCTATTCACAGAATCTTGACTCTATGAAATAACTTCAAATAAATATTTACAGCTATTTGAAGTCATCAAGACAACCTCTGATCTGAAAAGTGCTGCACCAGAACTCAGCCTAATGGCACATGTTGACTCACTCAGGTTTTTGTTAATTAAACCACCAGGTTGTGTAACTGTAGCCAAACAAACTTGTGCATATCCAAAAATGATCCAATGATATCTTTCAGATAAAATGGGGATTTTGAAACAACTTGTCTTTGTTAAAAAACACACACAGATGTTGCATTTGGATAGCTCTGTAAACTTGATTGTTATGAGGGAAGCCAACAATAGTGAGGATCTTACAAAACCTAACTTTGTCTGAAGTGGCGTTTCTGGCACATGTAATTGAATGCAGCCTCATAAATGCCTTAAGTAAAACCACTAAGCTACAGTACCAGTGGCTGCATTAAATTCAATTCTGATGGTGGCAGATTAAGTACCTGCTACAACAATTTTGTGCATCAGGAAAATTATTTGCCCTTCTGGTCATATGCAACTCCATTAGTGTGTTTTCAGGCTTTGGAGCATTATTAAAGTGCCATTTACTCACAGAATTAGTTCTTAAATTGACCAGAAAAATAACCTACAGCAGCATAATACACTACAAAGCATGCACCTCCCTTTTTGGACTTTTTTCTTTCTTTCCAGATTTCCATCCTTAAATATACTTCTTAAGGTAAAGATTAAAAAAATGTAGACCTTGCAAGGTTGTGAAACCAGAAATAACGAAGGAAATGAGATGATTGAAGATTATGTTCTCAGATGTCTGTGCCTTTGAAAATTTTAAGGATGATCTGCTATGCATTTTCTCAACAGAGACATTTGACCTGCTGTATATGCAGGTATATATTCAAGTTGCCCTAATTGGCAGTTTATTAAAATCACTGTAATGAATGCATTAAAGCTACATAAGGTATAAATTAAACACTAGGATATTGCATGAAAATAACATGATTTGAAAGGAAATCTTTTTGTCTATGCTCATTTTTAGTCCAGTGCATAGATTTATTGCCACGCTTCACTCCATTAGTTTTGATTTAAATTTAAGGAGGACTCATTTTTATCCCAGCATCTGTTTGGAGCGAGGCAGGGAACCGTCTCGGACAGGTCGCATCCATCAGAGCTAATACAAAGAGAATGGAAATTTATACTCCTGGACGCTTTGGAGACTTCAGTAAAACTGCTTTGCACATGTTTGGAGTGTGGACTAACACCAAAAGCGCTTAAGGAAAATTCAGGTAAACGTGTAGACGGCACTGACTGCACTTCACTGATAAAATGAAAAATGAGTAGTTATTTTAGTTTAGTTGGGATATCTGTCTTGGATTACAGCTGCGGTGCCTTAGGCTGTGTGTGGTTTATCACATGAAGTGCTCCAGACCAGATTGTCAGTTTTGAAATGCATTGTCTCCTGACAGAAAGACAGATCCCTGCCTTCTCATTACAACTCTAATTTTCGTATTAGCTGTCCTCCAGTAAACAAGCATTGCCACTGACAAGAGGCGGGCCTTCCAAATTACCATTTAGATTGGACAACTTCATGCCAAGAAAAAGCCAATTACTGAAAACAGTTTAGTAAGGCAAAGGGACAGAGAAGGGCTGGTGATGAGTGTATTTCATGGCGCATGAGGTTTGCGTCACTCCCCTCTGAATCCCGTATCACACCAACATCTTATTTCATTCCAGCGACTTTATTTTAAAATGTGCACGCAGCGTAGATTTTTTGTCTCTGCAGTGCCGTTCGCACAGTGATCTGAGCCACTGAAATTTGAAAAGAGACAGGTGCTGCCTTTAATAATTGAAACTGGCAAATTGGCTCACTCAAAGGTAAGCTCAGGCGGTTGGGGAAATGGCCCATTTTCCAGCCAAGTGGAATTATGTGCATTTTGAAAACTGAACTTTGAGGAGCACTTGTGTATTGGCAGGACTTACAAGGAAATTTAGATCACTTATAAATAGGAAGACTAACCTGAAGCCAATTATTAACGATTCACTTTCTAAAGACTTTAATGGAGAGTCTCAAGGCTGGCTTGGTTTGAAAGAAAGAGTTGTTAAAACTGTTTTTGTGTTCACAGCTGTCTGGACATCTGCCTGCTCAGCTGTTTTGTTAGCTTATATGCAAGTGTGTAGTGTGGGAGTGTGTCTTCCCTAATGAAAACACACTCACATGGACTCGCATCTCAATTTTTGCCTAGGAAAAAAAAGCCTAGGAAACTGTTCGTTTTAATTAGTTATTTGTAATAATGACTATAATTGCTCTGACTATATTACAAATAAGTTTCTCCCATGTATCCACTATGAATACTTTAATTGAGAAAAATCTTTTCTGTGTGATGCATGTTACAGATTGCCTGTTTGTGTTAAAGCACTGGATCACTGGGTATCTCATGTTAGCTGACCTACATCGTAACTCATTTCAAGCTGTATTTTGGGCAGTTGAAAAATAAAATATGCACGCTCATAAAATACCAGCCACACAACACATAATATGCACAGTGTCTTATAGTTTTTCCTCTTTGGTCAGCTATTATTCATTCAGTACTATATATCTGCTTGTTCTTCTTCACTGGCTTTAATTTCCTTTTACCTTTTTGCCAAAACTAATCTCATAATATTGGCTTTCCTTTTTGCAAAGCTAACACTATATTGGATTCTGGTTGAAATAGTCTTTCGGGGTTCCTTGTGGTTTGGTGATATTGTGATTTTTCTGTGATGTATTTTAAATAAGTTACAACATGACTTCTGAATGTGATTTTTTGCTAATTAATTTTTTATCAAATGACTAATAGCTTCATTTTAACTCCTTAAAACCACAGGATGAGCACATTCTGTACTGCCTATGATCAATTTTTTTTTTATCTTATTTTCTATTTTCTCTAGTGTTTTATCCACAATCCTGCATCCCAGTTCATATTCTCATACCAGATACAGTAATAAACCTGACAACAAAATGAGCCATCTGAAAAAAATCCTCTTTTTTCACACTGGAAACCTCATTCATTGATTACATTGATTCATTGAACAACATATCATAAAAAGAAAAAACATAAAGACCTTCAGCACCAGTGAACCCAGGTTGGTTTAAGAAGTCTTTTAAATGTAATACATGGGCTCCTGCCTGATAACACAACATCCATGCAGAAGACAGCTCCAGGACTTCCATTTTGCTTAGAAATGTCACAACCCCTATTCAGAACATATGATTTCTCACAGCCTGGAAATAAATGATAACTGCACCAATTCTGCCCTACCTGGGCATGGCATGGTACTTGGTGGCAGATGGCTTTGGCCGCCTTTTATGGCAGCTGAATGAAGGGAAATATGAGTGTGAGAGGACTGACTGCTGGCAACTGGACATGTTTCTTGTCTCCTTAAATGAACTAAATGTTGCCAAGGGAAGCCCGCATGTGCACACAGTCATCATTAGTTTAGCAGCAAACTATACCCACATGCACAGATTTCATCCTTAAGTTTGCATGCACCAGGTACATGTCCAGTAAATGACTGATATTGATTCATGTGACATATTGTCGATGGCAATAACAAACCTTTCATAAGCCAGAATAATTAATACTAAACGTGCAAAATCCTTCTGTGAAAGTGCCGAGCAGTGTTGATATCTGCATGCCAGCATAGTTCCTCAGTTTTCTTTCATCATGTCGATGTTGGCTGCACATACCTGCCATGGTTGTTTGCCGTAAGAGAAATCAGAAAGAAAACAATCTTATAGTCTCTTGCATGCAGTCACAAAGACAAGTATGCTTCTGTGTCAATATCGCAGAGAAATCCTTTTGCATGCCAGGAGAAGTGGCTGGTGGGGGATTTTCTTGGAGATGTTATCAGTGATCCCAAACAGACGTGACTTGGTTACTGCGTGACACTAATCTTCAATGATTTCCTCAGGGGTGAGAGTTCAGACTCATTTCAATGAGATGTTGCATTTGATTTGTAGTTGTCACCTCCAGAAAATCCAGCAGGTATATAAGATTTATATTTCTCTGGTTTGTTTACTTTTACTTTGTTTCCTTCTAATCTAATTGAGCAGTATCTGTCTAAATACTGTGTAAGTTTATATTATATGATGGGTCACTAATTGCACTAATATTAGCCTAATTTCACGGTGATCAGTTA
This sequence comes from Rhamphochromis sp. 'chilingali', assembly GCF_963969265.1. NCBI lineage: Eukaryota > Metazoa > Chordata > Actinopteri > Cichliformes > Cichlidae > Rhamphochromis > Rhamphochromis sp. 'chilingali'. The sequence continues at coordinate 21,165,151 of NC_137947.1, read as the reverse complement.
CTGCATTACAGCTGAACGTTTTTACGCTGATCTCATATGAAAAGAAATCAATGCTTCATCAGCCCCTCCAAACACGTGTGACCACTTATATAACTAAACAACTAAAGTCACATTTCATAAGTTCAAATCATTGTCGTGGTTGATCTCATCTGAACACTTTTGCCCCTTGATTAGGCCGTGTGTGTGTGTCTGTGTGGCCTGTAGAGACTCCTGGCTTTAAACTCATTGTTTTGCCTTGTGATTTGGATGGATGGATGCTACTGCTGTGTGCCCTTCCTGATGTTATTTGCTGTTGTTATCATCTAGCTGTATTGTTTTTATACTGGGCCAAAATAATGGACATAACTGATCCTGTACAGCTTTATGTTTCACTTTTGCATTAATTTAATGACATGTTGTTTGGTCTTCCCCTCAAATCTCAGCCATACAGCCCTAGAGTAGGTCAGCAACCTACAGGCAACTTCTGGTCACTAGTGAAAAATGTGTGTTTCACAGCAGTTGGTAAGTGGTTGCTCGAGGTTGCTCAGCAAAAGCTGCTGCACAAAAACCTTGCTCTAGTAGATTGCCGTGGTTACCCATAGTTTTCTTCTTTCATTCAGCATAGTGTATCTCTTTATGATCGATTTCACCTAGCAGGTGTCACTCGCTAGCAAATACACAGTTGAGGGGTGGCCGACCATATGGGCCAGTGTGACTGGGACTTTATTTCACTGAGTAATGCTCAGTTAATATAAGAATGTGCCAGTTGGCATTTTTTCATTGTGGCTATGTCGTACTGTAGTATTACCAAGGATTCATAAAAATTCTTTAAAAGTAAAATGCTAAATTATAATCATCTAAGACAGCGGTCTCCAACCTTTTTTGCGCCACGGACCATTTATGTCCGACAATATTTTCACAGACCGGCCTTTAAGGTGTCGCGGATAAATACAACAAAACAAAACCAGTACCGGTACCAAAAAACGAAAATTTATTCATAACACCGGGAAAAGACCCAGGGAAACCGAATTAGTTAGTTAGTTACTTGTTAGTCAGCAAGATTCATAATGACATAAAGAAGTAAATGATCAATGTCAGGTAGGATCGATTGAAATTGGAAACTTTTATAAAGATAGCGCTCAATGTGCAGCAGCTTTGTTTTCAATACCACCACATTTAGGCCAAGATTAATATTATAAATGAGAAAATAAAATGTTAGGGTTGATCTTTGATAGCAGTATATCTGACAGGAACAGTGACTTAGACATCTTTGTATATAATATGTGGTATTTAGTGTACCAAGCATCCCTTGGTAGAATAGATATCAGCACAATGAAAAATATATCCAAAACTAGTTGCAATAGAATAATTTAGTCATTTAATTACGCAACTAAAATGTATAATTTATAATTTAGCAAGAGAGGCAGTTTATGTGAAAACATAATGGTTGCAGTAGAAATGATACAACACCTAAGAGAATGAAAAGACTAGATGTTTTATCAAAGCAGCATTTAAAATTGACTGTAATGAGCAACTTGTATGCTTGTTTATGTTCCTTTTCAGTATGCTAAGATCACAGATTGTGAGTGTAATTTTCTGACACTGGCATTTCTGTGGAACAAATTGAAATAAAATGTTCACTCTTCCTTATTAGAGCCTTGCTTTAATATAATGTAAGTGTGCAAATCACCATCTACTTCGAAGGCAGAGCGTTTCCCAAATGAAACTGACCCTTGCAAATTGCATGAACCTTGATAAATCCAGCAGAATCACCCACAATTATAGATGGTAATTTTTTGCATTTGAGTCTCACTTAAATGCATGTAGATTAAAGGGAAGAGTGCACTTGTTGTTAGCATGCAAGGCACAAGTCAGAGTGTCTGTACTGTTTGATAATAACCAAAACATTTCTGAGCATGGGATCTGTGTGATACAAAATACTAAAGCGTTTGCAAATTTGCTTCAGTAAAATGTATTTGAGCGCTTGAGACGCTACCTTCCTGTGATCCAAACTACCACATGTACTTGTAACATTGTGGACTCTCATGAGGTACAGTGACAGAAACTGTATTTCAGTGTTTCAGACCAGCAACCTCAGTGTTTAAGCAATTGCCTAAAGCTATTCCTTTTTCAATATTTGTCCTTCTAGGGGGGATTTATGGTTATGAAGAGTAAGACTCTGAAGGTCCACAATACTAATAGAGTTTGGAAAGAGGATGGTAGCAATTTCTGGTTTTTGCCCCGAGGTCCTTTTCAGGGATATTATGTGTAAAACTCCAAAAACATTGTGTGACTATGATAAAAATGTGTTGTCATCATTGGACTCACTGTATTCAGAGAGTTGTAGCTGCTAGCTTAGTCTGTCTCTTCCTGCCAGTTAGGTAGTCTGTCTGTCTCTATCCACTCCGCATGAGAAATGAGGAATGAGGTGTTGCCTACGGTCAGAGAAGGAGAGAAAGAGTGTGTCAGACAGATAGACTGAGTGGAGCAGTCTGTGAATATGTCAGGTTAAAATGCTGGGACATTGCTCCCCTGTAATCCCTTTGGCTCCGTAGATTAGGAGAGACATGCTGTAGTGCCAGCTGCCAAATTTGTATTCTGGTCATCTCCCTTTCTTTCTGCAAGAGTCGACTTTTTGCCATATTTAGTCCAGGAAAATAAAATGCTAATTTCCCCCTTTGGTTTCAACTAGAAATCAAGCCAAAGATGGACTTATCTTGCTTTTTGAACATGCAGAGCTTAGTCCTGAATTGACCTCTGGAAGTCCAGCCGCAGGCAGAGATGTATTCAGATTTAGTCTGCTTGTTTTCTTTACAAAAATCCTGTGTGGTATAACCTATTCATTCATCAAAGTCAGAAAAAGAAAACAATTCATTTTGCTGGGAGGGAAGGGAGAGAGCCACAATCATTATTGTTTGGACGATAACAATGATTAAAGTCGAAGATCTTGTTTTTTTACTTTTTCTTTTTTTAACATTCGCTAAAACACACGCAAACACACACAAACACATGCAGCAAACAGCAAACAACACTGCAATAAAAGAACATAAGGAAACTGTGCCGTGACATTAAACAAAACTTCAGGGGGCTTATGGAGGAAAATCTCACCTCAGTATGTAATATCAGCAAACGCAGAAGCAGAGAGTAAATAGAGTACTGAAGGTACAGTATTCGAATACACACACTCAATTTCACTGTAAGGTGCTTAAGTTAAATCCTCCTAAATGTCTGGAGTCTAAAGCCATCAGTCTGGTTCAGTAAGACTGTGTTTTGTGCTTTGAGCTAAACAGGCAGCATGCTGACAATGACAGTTCAATATGTTGTTAGCAGGGAAAATGTGTACCAGGGTCACATCTTTCATATGCCAGCTGAAAGCTGTATCGCTGAAGTAGACTGTATAGAAAAGGACGTAGCATCAACTATTAGATTGTGGACTCCTGGGTTAAAGCTCAGAGCTGAGCTTTTTGTCTGTCATTATCTTGGTGTTGATGCACACTCATACAGTCACGACTAAAGCAAGCACTGCTTTATTAGCTTATCTTGAAATTATTTCCAATACCAAAGGATGGCTCCTTTGGTATTGCAAAGAATGCTATTTGACACTGGCTTCACTCTTCAAACCCAGGCGGTGTGTATGTCTTTTATACATAGTCTATAGTCATTATATTGTTATTTATTTAATTCAATCCAATTTTATTTATGTAGCTCCAAATCACAACAACAGTCACCTCAAGGCATTTAATATTGTCAGGTAAAACCCTTCCAATAATACAGAGAAACTCCCAACAAGCAAGCACTTTGGTGACAGTGGGTCCCTTTTCAAGAGAAGAAATCTCTGGTAGCACCAGGTTTAGGGAGGGGCAGGCATCTGTCGTGACTGGTTGGGTCAGATGGCTACAAAGCACTATACAGGGAGTGCAGAATTATTAGGCAAATGAGTATTTTGTCCACATCATCCTCTTCATGCATGTTGTCTTACTCCAAGCTGTATAGGCTCGAAAGCCTACTACCAATTAAGCATATTAGATGATGTGCATCTCTGTAATGAGAAGGGGTGTGGTCTAATGACATCAACACCCTATATCAGGTGTGCATAATTATTAGGCAACGTCCTTTCCTTTGGCAAAATGGGTCAAAAGAAGGACTTGACAGGCTCAGAAAAGTCAAAAATAGTGAGATATCTTGCAGAGGGATGCAGCAGTCTCAAAATTGCAAAGCTTCTGAAGAGTGATCATCGAACAATCAAGTGTTTCATTCAAAATAGTCAACAGGGTCGCAAGAAGCGTGTGGAAAAGCCAAGGCGCAAAATAACTGCTCATGAACTGAGAAAAGTCAAGCGTGCAGCTGCCAAGATGCCACTTGCCACCAGTTTGGCCATATTTCAGAGCTGCAACATCACTGGAGCCAAAGTAAGAAAGGCTGAAAGACGACCACCACTGAACAAGACACACAAGCTGAAACGTCAAGACTGGGCCAAGAAATATCTCAAGACTGGTTTTTCTAAGGTTTTATGGACTGATGAAATGAGAGTGAGTCTTGATGGGCCAGATGGATGGGCCCGTGGCTGGATTGGTAAAGGGCAGAGAGCTCCAGT